>NC_134354.1:109130763-109445138 GCF_048569485.1 Anomaloglossus baeobatrachus | reverse complement strand
GTTTGTGTGTGTGTGTGTGTGTTAGCTGAGGCTGCACAGGGTGTGTGTGTGTGTGTGTGTGTGTGTGTCTGTTAGCTGAGGCTGCACAGGGTGTGTGTGTGTGTGTGTGTGTGTGTGTTAGCTGAGGCTGCACAGGGTTTGTGTGTGTGTGTGTGTTAGCCGAGCCTGCACAGGGTTTGTGTGTGTGTGTGTTAGCTGAGGCTGCACAGGGTTTGTGTGTGTGTGTGTGTGTGTGTGTGTGTGTGTGTGTGATTACTACAAGAAGACATGCATGGGGCACATTAATACAAGAAAGGGACCTGCATGAAGCACATTACTATAGGAAGGGGACCTGCATATGGGGCACATTACCACAAGAAGGGGACCTGCATGGGGGCACATTATTATAAGAAGGGGACCTGCATGGGGCACATTGCTACAAGGGGGCAAGGATGCGCACATTTTTACAGAATGGGGAACAGGATGGGGCACATTACTACAAGATGTTGGCCAAAATTACTATGCAGTGCTTATTGTAAATAAAACTGTATTACTTACAAAAAAAATGTGTGCGTTATGTGTATATATATATATATATATATATATATATATATATATATATATATATATATATATATATATATATATGGTACCACTACCAATGTCACTTTGTCCTGAAAAGAATGCGGCCCCTCAAATTATTTTTTTTCTGTGTGCGGCCCATACACCCAGCTGAGTTTGAGACCCCTGCTCTAGACAATTTGTCTCTGTGCATAAAAGGTAATCTGACTTCTTCGCTTTGGAAAAAATGATCCTGCAAGAGGATGGAATTGGCAGAAATTCCTCACCATCAGAGAAGCATTCTGGATTTTAAGTCTGAAAACCAAATGATTTCCAGTCGAAACCAGAAGTTTACATACACCATCTAAAAAAACACATCTGCATGCTTTTCTCACTATCTGACATGAAATCAGAATAAATCTTTCCAGCTTTAGGTCAATTAGGAAACAAAATTATGTTTATTTGTCAAATGCACTAATAATGAAAGAGAGAATTTTTTAAGGCATTGTTATTACTTTCTCCAAAGTCAAAAGTTTACATACCCTAAAGGGTACTTTACACGCTGCGATATCGGTATCGATATCGCTAGCGAGCGTACCAGCCCCCGTCGGTTGTGCGACATGGGCAAATCGCTGCCCGTGGCGCACATCGCTTACACCTGTCACACGGACTTACCTTCCCTGCGACGTCGCTCTGGCCGGAGAACTGCCTCCTTTCTAAGGGGGCGGTTCGTGCGGCGTCACAGCAACGTCACACGGCAGTTATCCAATAGAAGCGGAGGGGCGGAGATGAGCGGCCGGAAGATCCCGCCCACCTCCTTCCGTCCTTTTCCGGTGGACGCAGGTAAGGAGATGTTCGTCGTTCCTGCGGTGTCACACATAGCGATGTGTGGTGCCGCAGGAACGACGAACAACATTGTACCTGCCGCAGCAACGATATTATGAAAAGGAGCGACGTGTCAACGATCAACGTTTTTTGACGTTTTTGCGATCGTTGATCGTCGCTCCTTGGTGTCACACGCTGCGATGTCGCTAACGACGCCGGATGTGCGTCACTAACGACGTGACCCCGACGATATATTGTTAGCGATGTCGCAGCGTGTAAAGCACCCTTAAGTGTAACATGCCTTTAAACAATATGGAACAGCCCATATGATGATGATTTCATGTCTTTGCAAGCTTCTGATAGGTTTACTGGCAACATCACAGGGCGACAATGTGTTATTATGGTAGTGCGGGGTCAGCTGGTGACCCCTGACACTTCCGTGACTCACTTCCTGTGAGAGCCGACAGAGTGCTGCACTCACCGGAGATGAGCATTTCTGCTGATCAGAGAGATGCTGCTCTGATCAATAGAAATGCAAAGGCGATCGGTTAGTGCAGTGATAAAGTCCCCTAAGGGGACTAGTAAAATAAATGAAAAAATAAGTTTTAAAACAATATGAAAAAAACAAAAATTCAAATCACCCCCCTTTCGCTAAAAAAAAATAAATACACATTTCGTATCGCCACGTTCAGAAACGCATAATCAAAATCTAAAATCAATTCATCTGATTGGTACACGGTGTGGCAAGAAAAAAATTCCAAATGCCAAAATTACGGTTTTTTTTGGTCGTGGCAATATTTCTTTAAAATCTAATAACAGGTGGTCAAAACATCGCATCTACACAAATATGGTATAATTAAAAATGTCAGCTGAAGATGTAAAAAACAAACAGTCACTGAGTCCCAGATCTCGAAAAATGAGAACACTACGGGTCTTGGAAAATGGCGACAAAAGCGCTATACTTTTTTTGGACAAACTTCTGAATTTTACTACTACTTACTGTTACGAGGGGGACCCGGGGAAGCGTGCCAAGATGGGAAATGGACTGCTTCCGCCGGTCAAGGTCCACTGTGCGGTGTAAGGGACCGCCGCTATGGTGGGTGAAGAGTGAGCGGGTTGCTGCTAGCGATCGTCTGGAATGTCACAGACGATCTATGTACACCGATCTGCCCTAACCCGTGAGGGTTGTATGGCACAGATCTCACGGCTCGGTGTACCTGTTGCACGGGGAAGCACAGAGGTGCCCACGCACGTGTGCCAGTGGAAGTCACCAGAATATGGCACGAGGGTAGCACAGAGGTGCCCACGCACGTGTGCTTTCAATAACCAGGTGAGTCCAATGGAGACTTGAGGAGCTCACCTGGGACAGGAACACGGCCTGTTGATGGGGGTACTGCCGGAGCAGCAAGGCAGGAACACGGCCTGCAAACGAGGTACTGCCGGAGCAGCAAGGGCCAAGCCCACAAGAGACAGTAATGCCTGAGCAGTGGCGTGGCAGCACGCTGCCAGACATCCAAACATAGAAGGACGGTCGCGCGCCGCCATGATGGCAGGGGGAGCTTTTAAGGAGGTGCAGCTCCACCCGAGGGCGGGCGCGAGGCGGAGATGACGGACTTGACCCAATCAGGGTCCACGACGTCCCAGCCTGGCCAGTCAGGATTCACCACGTCACCAGCCTTGTCATCAAGCCGTGTGACGTCAGTGAGCGAATCAGGACCCACCACGCATTGCACATGCTCACCCTCCTGCCTCTGGGAAATAGAGGCGGGATCCTCGGTCTCACAATGTGGAGAGATAACGGGAATCTCACTGCTTCCCTGAGCAGTAAACCTCTGCACATTGCGCAGCCTCGCAGACCTTCGGGGCCGCTGAGCAGGAGAGTCTGCGGCAGGCCAGGAATGGGAGACCGCTTCACTCCTTGTAACAGGAGAACCACTAGGTGTCACCCTTCTGCTGCCTCTCTGAGAAGGTATCTCCTGCACACTGCGCAGTCTGGCAGACCTTCGGCGCTGCTGAGCAGGAGTGCTCGTGGCAGGCAAGGAATGGGAGACTGCCTCAGTCCTTGCCTCAGGAGAGCCACGAGATGTAACAACTTACTACTTAGGCTAAGTTCACACTTCAGTTGTTTTGCATCAGTCACAATCAGTCGCCTTGAGGAATTACGGTATCCTGCAAAATATTTTGCAGGAATCCTGTTTTTCCCCATAGGCTTCTATTAGTGACGGATTGTGACTGATGATGCTGCGTTGCATCCGCTGCGTCGCGGTCAGTCGTTTTTTAACTGACCGCCGGGCGGGAGCAACGCAGCATGTAACGTTTTTTGAGCAGCGCGATCCGTAGGATTTGCTGCGCATGCGCTCTCTGGCTCCCCGCCTTCGTAACCAGGATAAACATCGGGTAACCAAGCAATGCGCTTTGGTTAGTTACCCGATATTTACAGGGGTTACGGGTGCAGGGAGCCCGCGCTAAGCTGGTATCCAAGATAAATATCGGGTAACCAAGCAAAAAGTGCTTTGCTTATACCCGATGTTTACCCTGGATACAGTGTGCAAGGAGGCCGACACTTCACCACTCTGCTCCGCCCCCTCCCGCACTCCGCTTGTGTACTCACACACACTCACACACACTCACACTCACTCACTTGTCCCCAGCCCTTCAGTCCCCGCGGCATTGACGTCCTCAGCTCCACGGCCCCGCTCGGCTCCGCCCCCTCGCGCTCCGCCCCCTCCCGCACTCCGCATGTACACACGCATGTAGACACACACACACACACACTTACATACATACACACACACACACTCACTCACCTGTCCCCAGCCACGCAGACCGCGGCACTGACGTCCTCAGCTCCGCCCCCGAACTCCGCTCCCCGCACACAACGGAGTCCGACAAAGAAATTCTTTTCTTTGTCACCGTTGTCATCCGTTGTACAACGCATCAGTCACATGCGTCAAGCAACGCATGTGACTGATGCAAAACAACGGAAATGTGAACTTAGCCTTAGGCTAAGTTCACACTTCAGTTATTTTGCATCAGTCACAATCCGTCGCCTTGGGGAATTACGGTATCCTGCAAAATATTTTGCAGGAATCCAGTATTTCCCCATAGACTTCTATTAGTGACGGATTGCGACTGATGACCCTGCGTTGCATCCGCTGCGTCGCGGTCCGTCGTTTTTGACTGACCGCCGAGCAACGCAGAATGTAACGTTTTTCGGGCCGTCAAAATAAACGCGCCCCGCAGGAATCCGTTGCCATCCGTCAAGCTTGTAATGTATGTCTATGGTTCTGGATTCCGTCGTAATCCGTCTTACGACGGAATCCAGCGCAGGATTCCGTCATGCTCTACTGAGCATGCCCAGCATGTTTGGCACACCCCCTGGGCTGTCCCAAACACAAACGGATCATGACTGATCCGTCAAAAGACGGACGCATAACGGATGTAACGGACGCAACGGATCAGTTTTTTCACAGGATTCCTGTGAAAGGAATCCTGTAAAAAACACATCCGTTGCATCAGTTGACATCTTGAAAATGACTGATCCATTGCTGACGGACCTGACGGATTTAAAACAACTGAAGTGTGAACTTAGCCTTAGATAAAAGTAGAAGTATACATGTTTGGGGTCTACAAACTCATACCGACACATCAGTTTTACCATATAGTGAACATGGTAAATAAAAGACCCCAATAACAATTGTGGAATTGCATTTTGTTTTTGCAATTTCACTACACTTGGAATTTCGTTCCCGTTTTCTAGTACACTATTTGGTTTCATTCAAAATTACAGCTCGTCCCGCAAAACAATAAGGCCTAATATGGCAATATTGATGAAAAAAATAAAAAATGTTATGGCTCTTGGAAAAAGGGGAGACAAAAACAAAAATTAAAAACTGACACTCGCTCGAGGGTGAAGGAGTTAAAAAATTGGTGACGTGTTCATTACTAGAGATGAGCGAACCGGTCGCGGTTCGGCTCGAGGTTGGTTCGCCGAACGGACCTCCCGTTCGAGTTCGGTTCGTCGAACGTTCGACGAACCGAACTCGAACTGCATAGGAAACAATGGCAGGCAATCACAAACACAGAAAAACACCTAGAAAACACCCTCAAAGGTGTCCTAAAGGTGACAAACAACTCAAACACATTGGAAAGTGACAAGGACATATACTCATGCGAAAACAAAACAGCTGGACAAGGAAAAAGAGGAGGACACACAGATATAGGCATGGCACGCCCTTCTAAAATCATGTAAAACACCGCAAGGTGACTCCAAGCGGAGTCTCCCTTTTTTCCAAAAATTGGGCCACACACACACCCACCCCTTCAGTGGTAGCACTTGTGCCCCAGTTGCACACTTCACAGCTAGATTTGCATCAAGCACATTCAAAAATACGCCATAATTAACCGTCCCCAGGATGACACCAGGGTAGGTAGCTAAGTCTTTCCTGATCCCAGCTCTGTGCAGCTTGGATCATTTATAAAAAACACAGCAATCAAGGGTTACTCCAAGCGGAGTCTCCCTTTTTTCCAAAAATTGGGCCCCACACACACCCACCCCTTCAGTGGCAGCAGTTGTGCCCTAGTTGTACACTTCACAGCTAGATTTGCATCAAGCACATTCAAAAATACGTCATTCTTATCCGTCCCCAGGATGACACCGGGGTAGGTAGCAAAGTCTTTCCTGATCCCAGCTCTGTTCATCTTGGCTTCTTTTAAAAACACATCAAGCAAGGGTTACTCCAAGCGGAGTCTCCCTTTTTTCCAAAAATTGGGCCCCACACACACCCACCCCTTCAGTGGCAGCAGTTGTGCCCTAGTTGTACACTTCACAGCTACATTTGCATCAAGCACATTCAAAAATACGCCATTCTTATCCATCCCCAGGATGACACCGGGGTAGGTAGCAAAGTCTTTGCTGACCCATGACTTGTTCATCTTGGCTTCTTTTAAAAACAATGTAAGCAAGGGTTACTCCAAGCGGAGTCTCCCTTTTTTCCAAAAATTGGGCCCCACACACACCCACCCCTTCAGTGGCAGCAGTTGTGCCCTAGTTGTACACTTCACAGCTACATTTGCATCAAGCACATTCAAAAATACGCCATTCTTATCCGTCCCCAGGATGACACCGGGGTAGGTAGCAAAGTCTTTCCTGATCCCAGCTCTGTTCATCTTGGCTTCTTTTAAAAACACATCAAGCAAGGGTTACTCCAAGCGGAGTCTCCCTTTTTTTCCAAAAATTGGGCCCCACACACCCACCCATTCAGTGGCAGCAGTTGTGCCCCAGTTGTACACTTCACAGCTAGATTTGCATCAAGCACATTCAAAAATACGTCATTCTTATCCGTCCCCAGGATGACACCGGGGTAGGTAGCAAAGTCTTTCCTGATCCCAGCTCTGTTCATCTTGGCTTCTTTTAAAAACACATCAAGCAAGGGTTACTCCAAGCGGAGTCTCCCTTTTTTCCAAAAATTGGGCCCCACACACACCCACCCCTTCAGTGGCAGCAGTTGTGCCCTAGTTGTACACTTCACAGCTACATTTGCATCAAGCACATTCAAAAATACGCCATTCTTATCCATCCCCAGGATGACACCGGGGTAGGTAGCAAAGTCTTTGCTGACCCATGACTTGTTCATCTTGGCTTCTTTTAAAAACAATGTAAGCAAGGGTTACTCCAAGCGGAGTCTCCCTTTTTTCCAAAAATTGGGCCCCACACACACCCACCCCTTCAGTGGCAGCAGTTGTGCCCTAGTTGTACACTTCACAGCTACATTTGCATCAAGCACATTCAAAAATACGCCATTCTTATCCGTCCCCAGGATGACACCGGGGTAGGTAGCAAAGTCTTTCCTGATCCCAGCTCTGTTCATCTTGGCTTCTTTTAAAAACACATCAAGCAAGGGTTACTCCAAGCGGAGTCTCCCTTTTTTTCCAAAAATTGGGCCCCACACACCCACCCATTCAGTGGCAGCAGTTGTGCCCCAGTTGTACACTTCACAGCTAGATTTGCATCAAGCACATTCAAAAATACGTCATTCTTATCCGTCCCCAGGATGACACCGGGGTAGGTAGCAAAGTCTTTCCTGATCCCAGCTCTGTTCATCTTGGCTTCTTTTAAAAACACATCAAGCAAGGGTTACTCCAAGCGGAGTCTCCCTTTTTTCCAAAAATTGGGCCCCACACACACCCACCCCTTCAGTGGCAGCAGTTGTGCCCTAGTTGTACACTTCACAGCTACATTTGCATCAAGCACATTCAAAAATACGCCATTCTTATCCATCCCCAGGATGACACCGGGGTAGGTAGCAAAGTCTTTGCTGACCCATGACTTGTTCATCTTGGCTTCTTTTAAAAACAATGTAAGCAAGGGTTACTCCAAGCGGAGTCTCCCTTTTTTCCAAAAATTGGGCCCCACACACACCCACCCCTTCAGTGGCAGCAGTTGTGCCCTAGTTGTACACTTCACAGCTACATTTGCATCAAGCACATTCAAAAATACGCCATTCTTATCCGTCCCCAGGATGACACCGGGGTAGGTAGCAAAGTCTTTCCTGATCCCAGCTCTGTTCATCTTGGCTTCTTTTAAAAACACAGCAAGCAAGGGTTACTCCAAGCGGAGTCTCCCTTTTTTTCCAAAAATTGGGCCCCACACACCCACCCATTCAGTGGCAGCAGTTGTGCCCCAGTTGTACACTTCACAGCTAGATTTGCATCAAGCACATTCAAAAATACGTCATTCTTATCCGTCCCCAGGATGACACCGGGGTAGGTAGCAAAGTCTTTCCTGATCCCAGCTCTGTTCATCTTGGCTTCTTTTAAAAACACATCAAGCAAGGGTTACTCCAAGCGGAGTCTCCCTTTTTTCCAAAAATTGGGCCCCACACACACCCACCCCTTCAGTGGCAGCAGTTGTGCCCTAGTTGTACACTTCACAGCTACATTTGCATCAAGCACATTCAAAAATACGCCATTCTTATCCGTCCCCAGGATGACACCGGGGTAGGTAGCAAAGTCTTTCCTGATCCCAGCTCTGTTCATCTTGGCTTCTTTTAAAAACACATCAAGCAAGGGTTACTCCAAGCGGAGTCTCCCTTTTTTCCAAAAATTGGGCCCCACACACACCCACCCCTTCAGTGGCAGCAGTTGTGCCCTAGTTGTACACTTCACAGCTACATTTGCATCAAGCACATTCAAAAATACGCCATTCTTATCCATCCCCAGGATGACACCGGGGTAGGTAGCAAAGTCTTTGCTGACCCATGACTTGTTCATCTTGGCTTCTTTTAAAAACAATGTAAGCAAGGGTTACTCCAAGCGGAGTCTCCCTTTTTTCCAAAAATTGGGCCCCACACACACCCACCCCTTCAGTGGCAGCAGTTGTGCCCTAGTTGTACACTTCACAGCTACATTTGCATCAAGCACATTCAAAAATACGCCATTCTTATCCGTCCCCAGGATGACACCGGGGTAGGTAGCAAAGTCTTTCCTGATCCCAGCTCTGTTCATCTTGGCTTCTTTTAAAAACACAGCAAGCAAGGGTTACTCCAAGCGGAGTCTCCCTTTTTTTCCAAAAATTGGGCCCCACACACCCACCCATTCAGTGGCAGCAGTTGTGCCCCAGTTGTACACTTCACAGCTAGATTTGCATCAAGCACTTTCAAAAATACGTCATTCTTATCCGTCCCCAGGATGACACCGGGGTAGGTAGCAAAGTCTTTCCTGATCCCAGCTCTGTTCATCTTGGCTTCTTTTAAAAACACAGCAAGCAAGGGTTACTCCAAGCGGAGTCTCCCTTTTTTTCCAAAAATTGGGCCCCACACACCCACCCATTCAGTGGCAGCAGTTGTGCCCCAGTTGTACACTTCACAGCTAGATTTGCATCAAGCACATTCAAAAATACGCCATAATTAACCGTCCCCAGGATGACACCAGGGTAGGTAGCAAAGTCTTTCCTGATCCCAGCTCTGTTCATCTTGGCTTCTTTTAAAAACAATGTAAGCAAGGGTTACTCCAAGCGGAGTCTCCCTTTTTTTCCAAAAATTGGGCCCCACACACCCACCCATTCAGTGGCAGCACTTGTGCCCTAGTTGCAAACAGGATGTTTTGATTTGCATCAAGCACATTCCAAATCAACAAGCATTTACTCTCCCCAGGATGACACAGGGGTAGTAAATTCCTTCTGGATCCATGACTTGTTCATTTTGATGAACGTCAGTCTGTCCACATTGTCACTGGACAGACGCGTGCGCTTATCTGTCAGCACACACCCAGCAGCACTGAATACACGTTCAGAGACAACGCTGGCAGCTGGACACGACAAAATCTCCAAGGCGTAAGTTGCGAGCTCTGGCCATTTTTCTAGGTTTGAAGCCCAAAAGGAGCAAGGCTCCAGTTGCACAGTCATGGCATCGATGTTCATTTGGAGATACTCCTGTATCATCCTCTCCAGCCGTTGACTATGTGTCAGACTTGTTGTCTCTGGTGGCCTTGCAAAAGAGGGTCTAAAAAAATTATGAAAAGATTCCATAAAATTGCTGTTACCGGCACCAGATACGGTCCTACTGGTACGGGTAGACTGTTGAAGATGACGAGACCGTCCCATGTTTGTCAAGTTACAACTGGGAGATTCACTCCCTGCACCTGCACGGTTGTTTGGTGGAAAAGCCGAGCTAAGATCTAGTAACAGCTTCTGCTGATACTCCTGCATACGTGCGTCCCTTTCTATGGCTGGAATTATGTCACAAAATTTGGACTTGTACCGGGGATCTAATAGTGTGGCAATCCAGTAGTCATCATCACTTCTAATTTTGACAATACGACTGTCATGTTGGAGGTAGTGCAACAAAAAGGCACTCATGTGTCTTGCGCAGCCATGCGGACCAAGTCCACGCTGTGTTTGTGGCATAGAGGTGCTACCCGTTCTTTCTTCCTCTGACATCTGACCCCAACCTCTTTCAACTGAAATTTGACCAAGGTCTCCCTCATCCGCTGAGTCTTCCATGTCCATGGACAGTTCGTCCTCCATTTCTTCATGTTCTCCTGCACCTTGCTCAACATTTCGCCTGCTACTATGCGCCCTTGTCGATCCCTGTCCCCCTTGGTCCCATGCCTGCTGCGTTGGTGATGATGAACGTCTGGACCTTGGTGATGTTGTTGTCCCTTGCGCATATGAATCCTCCTGTAGTTCCTCCCCTTCATGTTGTCCCACCCCCTGACTCCGAATAGTGTTTAGCGTGTGCTCCAGCATGTAAATGACTGGAATCGTCATGCTGATAATGGCATTGTCAGCGCTAAACATATTCGTCGCCATGTCGAAACTGTGCAGAAGGGTGCATAGGTCCTTGATCTGAGACCACTCCATCAGGGTGATCTGCCCCACCTCTGCATCTCGTTGGCCCAGGCTATACGTCATGACGTATTGCACCAGGGCTCTGCGGTGCTGCCACAGTCGCTGTAACATGTGGAGAGTTGAATTCCAGCGTGTCGCCACATCGCATTTCAGGCGATGAACCGGCAGGCCGAAAGACTTCTGGAGCGATGCAAGTCGCTCAGCTGCGGCGCTTGAACGGCGGAAGTGAGCAGACAGTTTTCGTGCCCTGTTCAGAAGGCCATCTAGGCCGGGATAGTGTGTTAAAAATTGCTGCACGACAAGGTTCAACACGTGAGCCATACAAGGTACGTGTGTCACCTTGCCCAGGCGAAGGGCCGCACCCAGGTTTGCAGCATTGTCGCACACGGCCTTACCAGGCTGCAGGTTGAGTGGAGACAACCATTTATTAAACTCGGACCGCAGAGCTGACCACAACTCCTCAGCTGTGTGACTCTTATTACCAAGACATGTCAAGCTAAAGACCGCCTGATGCCGTTGCGCTCTGCTGCCAGCATAGTAATGAGGGGTGCGTGATTCCTTCTGCGCAGTGAGAACGCTGGTGGCCTGACCAGGCAGGCTTGGGGCGGAGGTGGAGGACCCAGATGAGGTGGAGGATGCAGAAGCAGTGGCGGAACTTGGACAGACAGAGGATTGACACACAAGTCGTGGGGACGGCAAGACTTGTGCAGCAGACCCTTCACCATCTATCACCATAGTTACCCAGTGCCCAGTCAGCGACATGTAACGTCCCTGTCCATGCTTACTGGTCCAAGTATCGGTGGTGAAATGCACCCGTTCACACACAGAGTTTCTCAAGGAAGCGGTGATGTTGTGTGCGACATGCTGGTGTAGCGCGGGCACACCTTTCTTAGAGAAGTAGTGGCGACTAGGCATCTGGTACTGGGGCACAGCGACAGACATAAGGTCTCTAAAATCCTGTGTGTCCACTAGGCGGAAAGGCAGCATTTCGGTAGCCAACAGCTTACAGAGGGATAGAGTCAACCTCTTAGCTTTGTCATGGGTCGGAGGAAGTGGCCTTTTATTTGACCACATCTGAGGGACAGAGATCTGGCTGTTGTGTGTAGACGGTGTTGAGTAGGGTGTCCCTGGAAAAATGCAGGTTTGTGAGGAAAGTGCAGGCGGAGACATGATGTTGCCTTCATCCAACGTTGGTGCTATCGATGTCTGAGAGAGCTGTACACACTCACTTGTTTCCCCTTCCAAACCAACTGACGACCTTACAAGCAAACTGCCTGTTGCGGTTACAGTGGTGGAAATTTTGCATGGAAAAACAGGTGTGACAGCTGTCCCCACAGTCCTAGAAGATGAAGAGCGCGCGGATGCACTGGAAGGGGCGGGCGGTGGATGGTTCGCTCCGCTAGGCCGCATTGCAGCACGGTGAGCTTCCCACCGGGACTTATGATATTTAGTCATGTGACGATTCATGGAAGAAGTTGTCAAACTGCTGAGGTTTTGACCTCTACTAACAGAATCATGACAAATGTTACATATCACATGAGTTGGGCGATCTTTTTCGATGTGAAAAAAGGACCAGGCTAGGCAAGGCTTAGAGGCCATGCGACCTGTTGATCCACCCCGAATAATGCTCATAGGCAGAGTGGTGGCTGAGGATGCAGTTGTAGACGTGCTACCAGTGCTCCGACTCTGTCCAGGAAGGCGCAAGGTAACTTCGTCGTCGGTTGCATCCTCCTCCACCGCCTCTGTTGACCTCCTCGAGTGCCTGACTGGGGGTTGACAGTAGGTGGGATCTAGAACGTCATCATCAATTGTTGTGTTTGCACTCCCCTCCCCCTCAGACCGAGCCTCTTCTTGCCCTGACCGAATATTTAAGTTGTCATCCCAATCGGGTATCTGCGTCTCATCTTCATCAGTATGTTCCTCATTGTCTATAACCACAGGTGTTACAGTTTGTGACAAAGGGTCAACATTATGCTCAGAAACTTGGTCCTCACGGCCTGAATCAGAGTCACAAAGGTTCTGGGCATCACTGCAGACCATTTCCTGTTCTGTACTCACTGTAGCTTGGGAGCAGACCTCTGATTCCCAGGCTATAGTGTGACTGAACAGCTCTGCAGACTCAGCCATCTCAGTTCCACCATACTGTGCAGGGCTGATGGAGACTTCAGAGCTGGGAGAAATCAAGTGTGATTGGGATGACAACTCAGAGGACTGGTGTTTTTTGGATGCGGTACTTGAAGTGGCTGAGAGGGCACTTGTTGGACCACTTGAGATCCATTCAAGCATTTTCCTTTTTTGCCCATCATCTACCTTTGTTCCTCTTGTTCGTGTCCGTAAAAAAGGGAGCACATCGGATTGTCCACAATAAGTAGTAGACATCTTACTTTTGCTAGTAGATGGTCTATCTGCAGCAGATGATAATGGAGCTTTGCCACCTTCCCCACTGACAAAACCTTTTTTGCCTTTTCCACCACGCCTCTTCCCCTTTCCACCAGCATCTGTCATTTTGCCACTCATGTTGATTGCGACAAGATTGTGGACTGAAAATGTGGTAGTAAAAATTGAGAGGTGGTGAAGATTGCAGTGGTGGTCTAGCTTTATTAACAGCAGAATAATAAAGAATAAATATCCCTGACAATGTAACTTAGTTATAATTAGTTGGAGTGTGCAACGCAGGCAGACATGCTGCAAATGTCTTGGCACTAGTGGGACTAAAGCAAAGTCCAATAGCCACGTATAGGATGCCACTAGGTACACTGAGTGTTTGCTAGTATAATGGCTTAGTTATAATTAGTTGGAGTGTGCAACGCAGGCAGATGCGCTCTGCAAATGTCTTGGCACTAGTGGGACTATAGCAAAGTCCAATAGCCACGTATAGGATGCCACTAGGTACACTGAGTGTGTGCTAGTATAATGGCTTAGTTATAATTAGTTGGAGTGTGCAACGCAGGCAGATGCGCTCTGCAAATGTCTTGGCACTAGTGGGACTATAGCAAAGTCCAATAGCCATGTATAGGATGCCACTAGGTACACTAAGTGTTTGCTAGTATAATGGCTTAGTTATAATTAGTTGGAGTGTGCAACGCAGGCAGATGCGCTCTGCAAATGTCTTGGCACTAGTGGGACTATAGAAAAGTCCAATAGCCACGTATAGGATGCCACTAGGTACACTGAGTGTGTGCTAGTATAATGGCTTAGTTATAATTAGTTGGAGTGTGCAACGCAGGCAGATGCGCTCTGCAAATGTCTTGGCACTAGTGGGACTATAGCAAAGTCCAATAGCCACGTATAGGATGCCACTAGGTACACTAAGTGTTTGCTAGTATAATGGCTTAGTTATAATTAGTTGGAGTGTGCAACGCAGGCAGATGCGCTCTGCAAATGTCTTGGCACTAGTGGGACTATAGCAAAGTCCAATAGCCACGTATAGGATGCCACTAGGTACACTGAGTGTGTGCTAGTATAATGGCTTAGTTATAATTAGTTGGAGTGTGCAACGCAGGCAGATGCGCTCTGCAAATGTCTTGGCACTAGTGGGACTATAGCAAAGTCCAATAGCCACGTATAGGATGCCACTAGGTACACTAAGTGTTTGCTAGTATAATGGCTTAGTTATAATTAGTTGGAGTGTGCAACGCAGGCAGATGCGCTCTGCAAATGTCTTGGCACTAGTGGGACTATAGCAAAGTCCAATAGCCACGTATAGGATGCCACTAGGTACACTGAGTGTGTGCTAGTATAATGGCTTAGTTATAATTAGTTGGAGTGTGCAACGCAGGCAGATGCGCTCTGCAAATGTCTTGGCACTAGTGGGACTATAGCAAAGTCCAATAGCCACGTATAGGATGCCACTAGGTACACTAAGTGTTTGCTAGTATAATGGCTTAGTTATAATTAGTTGGAGTGTGCAACGCAGGCAGATGCGCTCTGCAAATGTCTTGGCACTAGTGGGACTATAGCAAAGTCCAATAGCCACGTATAGGATGCCACTAGGTACACTGAGTGTGTGCTAGTATAATGGCTTAGTTATAATTAGTTGGAGTGTGCAACGCAGGCAGATGCGCTCTGCAAATGTCTTGGCACTAGTGGGACTATAGCAAAGTCCAATAGCCACGTATAGGATGCCACTAGGTACACTGAGTGTGTGCTAGTATAATGGCTTAGTTATAATTAGTTGGAGTGTGCAATGCAGGCAGATGCGCTCTGCAAATGTCTTGGCACTAGTGGGACTATAGCAAAGTCCAATAGCCACGTATAGGATGCCACTAGGTACACTGAGTGTGTGCTAGTATAATGGCTTAGTTATAATTAGTTGGAGTGTGCAACGCAGGCAGATGCGCTCTGCAAATGTCTTGGCACTAGTGGGACTATAGCAAAGTCCAATAGCCACGTATAGGATGCCACTAGGTACACTGAGTGTGTGCTAGTAT
Organism: Anomaloglossus baeobatrachus; assembly: GCF_048569485.1. Classification (NCBI taxonomy): domain Eukaryota; kingdom Metazoa; phylum Chordata; class Amphibia; order Anura; family Aromobatidae; genus Anomaloglossus; species Anomaloglossus baeobatrachus. The sequence goes on along the minus strand of NC_134354.1, from coordinate 109,429,994 downwards.
AATGGCTTAGTTATAATTAGTTGGAGTGTGCAACGCAGGCAGATGCGCTCTGCAAATGTCTTGGCACTAGTGGGACTATAGCAAAGTCCAATAGCCACGTATAGGATGCCACTAGGTACACTGAGTGTGTGCTAGTATAATGGCTTAGTTATAATTAGTTGGAGTGTGCAACGCAGGCAGATGCGCTCTGCAAATGTCTTGGCACTAGTGGGACTATAGCAAAGTCCAATAGCCACGTATAGGATGCCACTAGGTACACTGAGTGTGTGCTAGTATAATGGCTTAGTTATAATTAGTTGGAGTGTGCAACGCAGGCAGATGCGCTCTGCAAATGTCTTGGCACTAGTGGGACTATAGCAAAGTCCAATAGCCACGTATAGGATGCCACTAGGTACACTGAGTGTGTGCTTGTATAATGGCTTAGTTATAATTAGTTGGAGTGTGCAACGCAGGCAGATGCGCTCTGCAAATGTCTTGGCACTAGTGGGACTATAGCAAAGTCCAATAGCCACGTATAGGATGCCACTAGGTACACTGAGTGTGTGCTAGTATAATGGCTTAGTTATAATTAGTTGGAGTGTGCAACGCAGGCAGATGCGCTCTGCAAATGTCTTGGCACTAGTGGGACTATAGCAAAGTCCAATAGCCACGTATAGGATGCCACTAGGTACACTAAGTGTTTGCTAGTATAATGGCTTAGTTATAATTAGTTGGAGTGTGCAACGCAGGCAGATGCGCTCTGCAAATGTCTTGGCACTAGTGGGACTATAGCAAAGTCCAATAGCCACGTATAGGATGCCACTAGGTACACTGAGTGTGTGCTAGTATAATGGCTTAGTTATAATTAGTTGGAGTGTGCAACGCAGGCAGATGCGCTCTGCAAATGTCTTGGCACTAGTGGGACTATAGCAAAGTCCAATAGCCACGTATAGGATGCCACTAGGTACACTAAGTGTTTGCTAGTATAATGGCTTAGTTATAATTAGTTGGAGTGTGCAACGCAGGCAGATGCGCTCTGCAAATGTCTTGGCACTAGTGGGACTATAGCAAAGTCCAATAGCCACGTATAGGATGCCACTAGGTACACTGAGTGTGTGCTAGTATAATGGCTTAGTTATAATTAGTTGGAGTGTGCAACGCAGGCAGATGCGCTCTGCAAATGTCTTGGCACTAGTGGGACTATAGCAAAGTCCAATAGCCACGTATAGGATGCCACTAGGTACACTAAGTGTTTGCTAGTATAATGGCTTAGTTATAATTAGTTGGAGTGTGCAACGCAGGCAGATGCGCTCTGCAAATGTCTTGGCACTAGTGGGACTATAGCAAAGTCCAATAGCCACGTATAGGATGCCACTAGGTACACTGAGTGTGTGCTAGTATAATGGCTTAGTTATAATTAGTTGGAGTGTGCAACGCAGGCAGATGCGCTCTGCAAATGTCTTGGCACTAGTGGGACTATAGCAAAGTCCAATAGCCACGTATAGGATGCCACTAGGTACACTAAGTGTTTGCTAGTATAATGGCTTAGTTATAATTAGTTGGAGTGTGCAACGCAGGCAGATGCGCTCTGCAAATGTCTTGGCACTAGTGGGACTAAAGCAAAGTCCAATAGCCACGTATAGGATGCCACTAGGTACACTAAGTGTTTGCTAGTATAATGGCTTAGTTATAATTAGTTGGAGTGTGCAACGCAGGCAGATGCGCTCTGCAAATGTCTTGGCACTAGTGGGACTATAGCAAAGTCCAATAGCCACGTATAGGATGCCACTAGGTACACTGAGTGTTTGCTAGTATAATGGCTTAGTTATAATTAGTTGGAGTGTGCAACGCAGGCAGATGCGCTCTGCAAATGTCTTGGCACTAGTGGGACTATAGCAAAGTCCAATAGCCACGTATAGGATGCCACTAGGTACACTGAGTGTTTGCTAGTATAATGGCTTAGTTATAATTAGTTGTAGTGTGCAATGCAGGCAGACGTGCTCTGCAAATGTCTTTGCACTAGTGGGACTAAAGCAAAGTCCAATAGCCACGTTTAGGATGCCACTAGGTACACTGAGTGTTTGCTAGTATAATGGCTTAGTTATAATGAGTTGGAGTGTGCAGAGGACAAGAGGGTACAGTGGCAGGATTGTGGTGCTCTGGGTAGAGGAATGGAAGCCTGCCTTTCTATTCCCTCCTAATGGTGAAATGCAGGGAGGAAATCCCTGACCTTGGCTGCACAGACGCTGGCGCTGTTTTCAGGACCTGTCACCTTAACTCTGACCCTGCCGGTTTGAGCCCTTAAAAGGACTGCTAGAAAGTGCTCTCCCTAAGCTGTCTAACGCTGTGTATGCAGCGCATACAGCTGTATCAGCGATAGGACTCAAGACGGAGCTGCGACAGTGATGTCTGACACCAAAGACGCAGAAGGCAGATAATGGCGTCCGTGAAGAAAATGTCCGGTTTTATAATGCAGGGACATGTGACATGCAGATCCTATCACACATGCCGTTGCTTCTCTGGCTCAAAGTCCACTTAGCTGTGTGTGTGTGTCTGGGATTGGCTGACATGCTGACCCGCCCCACAAGACGCGCGCGCTTAGGGAAGGAAGACAAGAAAAAAAAAAAAAAAATGGCGATCGCCATTATAGAAACAGCAGTGATCTGAAGGCGCTGTTCACGCACACTATACACTGAAATGTGATAATAGTTTGATTCACAGAGTGACTTACACTATTACAGCAGAAACCAAGCTATGATTTAGCTGTTTTTTGGCTGCTAGAACCGTTCTCGAACGTTTCTAGAGCTATCGAGCTTTTGCAAAAAGCTCGAGTTCTAGTTCGATCTAGAACATGCCCCAAAATCACTCGAGCCTAGAACTGGAGAACCACGAACCACGAACCGCGCTCAACTCTATTCATTACCTATTTGGCTGTAAATTAAAGTTTGTTTTTGTATTCCATATTTTTTTGCAAATGTGTTGAGAACAGTAGATCCTAACGAGATGAACCCAATCTAAAATCTGCTGAAGTGCCCGATTTACTTATGAGCCATATTTTCGCGCAGATTGTTCTAGTGGCTTGGCGGTGCATACAGAGGTATATGTGTGTGCATTTATATTTTGGATGTGTAAATTCCTCACAGTCCAATCCCTTCAAGGGGTCAGAATTGGACAGGATTTACCCATCAAAGGACAACAAAACAGGTGTTGCAAACCTAGAAGTATTTTATAAAGTGAAAGTGCGGGTGCATCAATTACATATACTGTACTTGCTATACAGGTGAATGTCAGGAACTAAAACTGTATATCTTTCACATTGATTTATGTTGGAAATTAATTGAAAAAATCAGCACAATCTTTCTTTCTAATAGGACACAGTAGACTTGTTACAGGTTATCGGGGGACACCGCGGATCTTGTAAGGGTTAGGCTGTAATGTCATCTTATAGATGGCTTTTGTGTTGACTTCATTCACTCCTTCTGGTAGATGGAAGCTGAAAGATTGCATCAGAGTGCTGAAGAAGATAAAGAGCTCAAACCGAGCAAGCTGCTCTCCCAGACATACCCGAGAACCTGCATGTAGAAGAAATAAATTATACAGTAAGTGATACTATAGACCACAACAAAAAGGGAAATGAACAGAATGTCACTGCGCCAATAACTGGATCACTGATATCTAAACAGGATAGCCAAAGAATGTGAATGGTTACAAGACATACACTAGTTCTGCATTGTAGCAAGTTGCACACCTATATACACTGTAGATCATATAAGAAGTAAATAATGATGGTTCTTGTTGAATGATTGCAAGTAGATTTATTGACAAGGCTAAGGAATTAATCCAGGGAGAATATTTGAAAACTGTATAATTTTTCAGTAAACAAAGAATAAACTTTTTTGATGAAACTGAAATACTCCTGTCCAAAAGGTATGTCAAAATGGACTACTTCTCCTCCCTTTATCAGCCACTTTAACGGGAATCTGACATCAGGTTTTTGCTATGTAGTCTGAAGAAAGCATGCTGTAGGAGTTAACACACAGATTTCAGTATTACATATTTTATCAGAGTGTGTGCTGTTTGCCTGCACTGATTGTTTTAGCTTCAGGAGATTCTCATTGCCGGACTAGGTCAGCTAGTCTGGCACGCCTGCCTCCTGCTGTGATTAGCAGCTCACTTTCTTTAGACATTGTAAATAAACAGCTTTATGTGGTCAGGGGCAGCATTCTCAGCTCTGCTGTATTGCTAAATCTAAAAACCGCTGTGCTGAGATAATCTTATATACAGTACAGACCAAAAGTTTGGACACACCTTCTCATTCAAAGAGTTTTCTTTATTTTCATGACTGAAAATTATAGATTCACATTGAAGGAATCAAAACTATGAATTAAAGGGTACTTTACACACTGCGACATCGCTAGTGATCTCATTAGCGATGTGAAATTCTAGATTGCAAGTGCGATCTTTCGGGATCGCACATAGGTCATTTAACGCATGTGCGATCCCGAAAGATCGCACTTGCGATCTAGAATTTCACATCGCTAATGAGATCGCTAGCGATGTCGCAGTGTGTAAAGTACCCTTAACTCATGTGGAATGAAATACTTAACAAAAAAGTGTGAAACAATAGAAAATATGTCTTATATTCTAGGTTCTTCAAACTAGCCACCTTTTGCATTGATTACTGCTTTGCACACTCTTGGCATTCTCTTGATGAGCTTCAAGAGGTAGTCACCGGAAATGGTTTTTCAACAGTCTTGAAGGAGTTCCCAGAGATGCTTAGCACTTGTTGGCCCTTTTGCCTTCACTCTGCGGTCCAGCTCACCCCAAACCATCTCGATTGGGTTCAAGACTGGTGACTGTGGAAGCCAGGTCATCTGGCGTAGCCCCCCATCACTATCCTTCTTAGTCAAATAGCCCTTACACAGCTTGCAGGTGTGTTTCGGGTCATTGTCCTGTTGAAAAAAAAATGATGATCCAACTAAACGCAAACCGGATGGAATAGCACACCGCTGCAAGATGCTGTGGTAGCCATGCTGGTTCAGTATGCCTTCAATTTTCAATAAATCCCCAACAGTGTCACCAGCAAAGCACCCCCACACCATCACACCTCCTCCTCCTCCATGCTTCACGGTGGGAATCAGCCATGTTGAGACCATCCGTTCACCTTTTCTACAAAGACACGGTGGTTGGATCCAAAGAGCTCAAATTTGGACTCATCAGACCAAAGCACAGATTTCCACTGGTCTAATGTCCATTCCTTGTGTTCTTTAGCCCAAACAAGTCTCTTCTGCTTGTTGCCTGTCCTTAGCAGTGGTTTCCTAGCAGCTATTTTGCCATGAAGGCTGCTGCACAAAGTCTCCTCTTAATAGTTGTTCTAGAGATGTGTCTGCTGATAGAACTCTGTGTGGCATTGACCTGGTCTCTAATCTGAGCTGCTGTTAACCTGCAATTTCTGAGGCTGCTGACTCGGATAAACATATCCTCCGCAGCAGAGGTGACTCTTGGTCTTCCTTTCCTGGGGCGGTCCTCATTTGAGCCAGTTTCTTTGTAGTGTTTGATGGTTTTTGTCACTGCACTTGAGGACACTTTCAAAGTTTTCCCAATTTTTAGGACTGACTGACCTTAATTTCTTAAAGTAATGATGGCCACTTGTTTTTCTTTACTTAGTTGCTTTTTTCTTGCTATAATGCAAATTCTAACAGTCTGTGTATCCAACAGACTTCTGCACAACACAACTGATGGTCCCAACCCCATTTATAAGGCAAGAAATCCCACTTATGAACCCTGACGGGGCACACCTGTGAAGTGAAAACCATTTCCGGTGACTAACTCTTGAAGCTCATCAAGAGAATGCCAAGAGTGTGTAAAGCAGTAATCAAAGCAAAAGGTGGCTACTTTGAAGAACCTAGAATATGACATATTTTCAGTTGTTTCACACTTTTTTGTTAAGTATTTCATTCCACATGTGTTAATTCATAGTTTTGATGCCTTCAATGTGAATCTACAATTTTCAGAGTCATGAAAATAAAGAAAACTCTTTGAATGAGGTGTGTCCAAACTTTTGGTCTGTAATGTATGTGCCCCTGCTATGTGCTGTGTAATGGCCATACAGGGACATGGTCTGATCATACCACATCTCATGGGATTATGGCTGATTCTTTTTGTGAGGTAAAGCATTTTTCCCATTTTTAAAAATGTTTTATCTCAAAAAAAGATTTGTGATTGTGTGCTGTAATGCCTGTATACTTTCTTACTTCCTCACCACGCTAGGAGATATGATATGTTCAGAACATGTCCCTGTACAGTCAGACACAGCCATTACACAGTACATAGCAGGAATATAAGATTCTTAGCACAGAAAAATAATGTGAACATCCAATTGTGGAAATTATTGTTGTTCCAAGATCTATTGATTAATATTAACTTTGTTCTTGGGAAAACCCATTTAATGAAAGCTAAGCTGCATCTTTTCTCTTCCCCAGACATGCGAGTCCTTTGCACACAGAGAGAGGCAAGTTAGAAGTGCTATGGTCCAGGGGCAGACACGTACGGAGGGGGCCCCTGTGCAAGAACACTGTTAGACCAATGGTATGTCCACCTCTTCTACGGTCCATCCATAAGGCCATCCTGTCTAAACTGGATGGTATTTAAATATACAGTGCCTTGCGAAAGTAGTCGGCCCCCTTGAATTTTTCAACCTTTTCCCACATTTCAGGCTTCAAACAAAGATTAAAATTTTACATTTTATGGTGAAGAATCAACAACAAGTGAGACACAATTGTGAAGTTGAACGAAATGTATTGCTTATTTTAATCTTTTATAAAAAATAAAATGAAAAGTGTGGTGTGCAATATTATTCGTCCACTTTAAGTTAATACTTTGTAGCGCCACCTTTTGCTGCGGTTACAGCTGCAGGTCGCTTGGGGTATGTCTCTATCAGTCTTGCACATCGAGAGACTGAAATTCTTGCCCATTCTTCCTTTGTAAACAGCTGGAGCTGAGTGAGATTGGATGGAGAGCGTTTGTGAACAGCAGTTTTCAGTTCTTTCCACAGATTTTCGATTGGACTTAAGCTGGGTTCACACATAGCGACAGCAACAACGACGTCGCTGTTACGCCACCATTTTCTGTGACGTAACAGCGACCTTGTAAGTCGCTGTTATGATCGCTGCTTAGCTGTCAAACACAGCAGAAGCAGCAGCGATCATAACGACATGCGTCGCTGTGCTACATGTGCAGAGAGCAGGGAGTCGCGCACACTGCTTAGCGCTGGCTCCCTGCACTCCTAGCTACAGTACACATCGGGTTAATTACCCGATGTGTACTGCAGCTACATGTGCAGAGAGCAGGGAGCCGGAACTGGCAGCGAGAGCGGCGGACGCTGGTAACAAAGGTAAATATCGGGTAACCAGGGAAAGGTCTTCCCTTGGTTACCCGATGTTTACCGTGGTTACAGCTTACCGCAGCTGCCAGATGCCGGCTCCTGCTCCCTGCTCGCTTCATTTCGTCGCTCTCTCGCTGTCACACACAGCGATGTGTGCGTCACAGCGGGAGAGCGACGACCAGAAAATGAAGCTGGACATTCAGCAACGAGCGGCGACCTCACAGCAGGGGCCAGGTCATTGCTGGATGTCACACACAGCGACAGCGACAGGACGTCGCTGCAACGTCACAGAAAATGGTGACGTAGCAGCGACGTCGTTGTCTTCGTCGCTGTGTGTGACACCACCCTTAGGTCTGGACTTTGACTTGACCATTTTAACACCTGGATACGTTTATTTGTGAACCATCCATTGTAGATTTTGCTTTATGTTTGGGATCATTGTCTTGTTGGAAGACAAATCTCTGTCCCAGTCTCAGGTCTTTTGCAGACTCCAATAGGTTTTCTTCAAGAATGGTCCTGTATTTGGCTCCATCCATCTTCCCATCAATTTTAACCATCTTCCCTGTCCCTGCTGAAGAAAAGCAGGCCCAAACCATGATGCTGCCACCACCACGTTTGACAGTGGGGATGGTGTGTTCAGGGTGATGAGCCGTGTTGCTTTTACGCCAAACATATCGTTTATCTTTGTGCCCAAAAAGTTCTATTTTGGTTTCATCTGACCAGAGCACCTTCTTCCACATGTTTGGTGTCTCCCAGGTGGCTTGTGGCAAACTTTAAACAACAGTTTATATGGATATGTTTGAGAAATGGCTTTCTCCTTGCCACTCTTCCATAAAGCCCATATTTGTGCAGTGTACGACTGATGGTTGTCCTGTGGACAGACTCTCCCACCTCAGCTGTAGATCTCTGCAGTTTATTCAGAGTGATCTGGGCCTCTTGGCTGCATCTCTGATCAGTCGTCTTCTTGTTTGAGATTAAATTTTTGAGGGACGACCGGGTCTTGGTAGATTTGCAGTGGTATGATACTCCTTCCATATTAATATGATCGCTTGCACAGTGCTCCTTGGGATGTGTAAAGTTTTGGAAATCTTTTTGCAACCAAATCCGGCTTTAAACTTCTCCACAACAGTATCACGGACGTGCCTGTTGTGTCCCTTGGTCTTCATGATGCTCTCTTCTGCTTTAAACAAAACACTGAGACTATCACAGAGCAGGTGCATTTATACGGAGACTTTATTACACACAGGTGTATTGTATTTATCATCATCAGTCATTTAGGACAACATTGGATCATTCAGAGATCCTCAATGAACTTCTGGAGTGAGTTTGCTGCACTGAAAGTAAAGGGGACAAATAATATTGCACGCCCCAATTTTCATTTTTATTTTTTTCAAAAATTTAAAATAAGCAATAAATATCGTTCAACATCACAATTGTGTCCCACTTGTTGTTGATTCTTCACCATAACATTTACATTTTTTATCTTTATGTTTGAAGCCTGAAATGTGGGAAAAGGTTGAAAAATTCAAGGGGGCTGAACACTTTCGCAAGGCACTGTACTTTTATATATATTTATAAATAAATCAAAATCTGTTAACTAAGTAGCTCTCATGTTTATTTGTGTAGCAATAAGCAATGTAGCAACGCGTTTCGAAATACTATACGTACTACTTCTTCCCTGACGAAGGAGTACGCATAGTATTTCGAAACGCGTTGGTTTTTGGATACCTGCGTGAGCTCGTAGTGCTCACTGTCTAACTTTGTGACGTCACAAGTGCTGTACACGCGACTCCTGTACAGCTGAGACACCACCGGCCGGGGTGCTCCGGCTTGTATCGCATTCTTTTTTGCCACCCGCCCTGCGTATTTCCCTGTGGTGAAAGTTAACCTTTCAACCCAGCCACTCCAGGGAACTTCAGCATTACTGATAGCCGCGCGGACCACCTGCCGAATCCACCTGCAGCCTTGAATTCTGTGTATTCTGAGTAAGTTATTATCACACTGTTTGGCCCTGTAGGGAGTTAGGCTTTGTGCACACAGTGCGTTTTTCGCGGCGTTTTTGCGCGTTTTTCGGGTGCGTTTTTGGCCTCAAAACTGCATGACTTTGCTTCCCCAGCAATGTCTATGAGTTTTCATTTTTGCTGTTCGCACACAACTTTTTTTTTAAGCTGCGTTTTATAGCTTAAAAAAAAAAAATGGACATGTCAATTCTTTCCTGCATTTTTCTGCGTTTTCCCCCCATGCAATGCATTGGAAAAACACAGAAAAACGCAGAGATCAAAAACGCAGCCAAAAACGCACCAAATCGCGGTAAAAATGCATGCGTTTTTTGCTGCGTTTTTTGCTGTGTTTTTTGCTGCGTTTTTTGCCGCGGGTGCGTTTTTGCGGCTAAAAACTCACAAAAACGCAGCGTCAAAAAAACGCAGCGTGTGCACATAGCCTTAATGAAGTAGTGTTATTAACACTCTTTGAACACCCTGCACCAAGTGTTTCCTGTTTTAGCAGTATTGTAGGTGATTCAGTGGATGCGCGGTGTTCTATATTCTATCTTCTCTACATTGCAATCTATATTTATTTATATTTGTACCTTAAGGCTATGTGTCCACGGGACAATGTATCTGCGGATTTTTCTGCATCAAAATCCGCAGCTTTCCCGCAAAATCCGCACCTTTTCATAGGTGCGGATTTGCCGCGGATTTACCTCGGAATTGCCGCGGATTTTTTTTTTTTTTTTTTTTTCCAATTTTAAAGCCAAAATCCGGAAGAAAATCCGCAACAATAATTGACAAGTTGCAGATTTTTCCGGACAAAAATCCGCACGATTTCCACTGCGGAAAAATCCGCAGCGTGGACACAGCATTTCCCAAATGCCATAGAAATGGCTGGGGAGTAGCTGTGCTGCAGATTTTCGGGAAATCCGGGGCTTTTCCGCGAGAAATCCGCAGCAAAATCCGCGCATTTTCCGCAGCGTGGGCACATAGCCTAAATGTTTGCGTGACAGACCAGTTTAGATCTTTCAAATACAAGGATTAACTATTCTTACCTCCGGAGAATGGCATGAAAGCTTCATTCATCAAAAAATTCCCATCAATGTCTAAGAAATTCTGAGGATTGAACCGATTGGGGTCTTTCCAGCATTGTGGATCATAAAGCACAGAGTCCAAATTGGCCAAAACCATTGTATCCTTATAGGAGACAAATATATGTAACAAAAGAGGATTAAATAACTTACAGTATCAGTGACAGAAATCATGTTATATGAAGACACAGCGGTATTTTTCATCACAATGCTTACCTTCTGCAGTGAGTAGTTACGAACTCTTAAATCTTTGATGCAAGTCCTTGGAATTCCCACAGCTGCAATATTCGCATAACGTAGAATTTCATGAATCACTGCATTAGTGTACGGAAGATGCTTTCGGTCTTCATAGCAAACCTGGGATCCATTAAGTACACTCTCCAACTCTTTCTGTACAGTCTCTGTAACATAAGACAGCTAAAAGTAGCACATGCCATATTATAAGGGATTGCCTGGACATTAAATATTGATAGCATATCCTTTAGATAACTCATCAATATCAAATCAGTGGGGGTCAATCACCCGGGACCCCCACTAAGCACATTGGAGGACGTTTGTGAAAACCACAGCTCTGTTCAGTTATACATTTGGCCGCTGCCAAAGTTAATAAAACTGAGTTGGCATTGATGACTTATCTTAAAAAGGTATTGCCCAGTAGCTACAAGTGTGCAGTCACCCTGTGTGACTGCAGACTTGTAAATCTTCAATGAGAGCATTCTCTGGAACCGGGAGCGTGCAACCATGTAACAGGAAGTATACAATATTCAATCTTCTGCCCACATTCCGAATAGATGCATCCATTCTGGTTACAGTCTAGTTGACACGTGACCACATCATGTATGCAAAATACATACTGTCAAAAGCCTGCCACTCCCGGTTCTGACATCGGAGATCTTTTCAGCAAGCAGTGTGAAGAGCGCTAGTCATTGTCGGGAATTGAAAAACATGCTCTGTTATATCGCTTCAGACTGGTGTCTTTGTAGCGCCCCTGAAGCATCAGGGAGCTACAAGGTACTCCATCCCCACCAGGATGCAGGGCCTACCCCCAGGGACCTAGAAGACCAGTGTCGGTAACAGCAAAAACATTCCAGTTAATCCCTGTTTTAACCCCCAAATTCCCCATAGACTGGTGGCAGACTAGGGTTGGACCTAATGGGAGGCCACTTAGAGGTGGAGCCAATCCAGTCTACTAGACGACTAGGTGGGAGGGGCAGACATTGGACAGTCAGAGAAAGACAGTTGAGTTGAGAAAGTCGTCAGTGATGGACGGACGGAGAGCGAGTGAAGCACTGACAGGAGTGTGACGGTGACCTGAGGGCCCAGGCGTTTGGTTGCCGGTGGAGTACAGTGGAGTGCTCCCGGAACCATAGCACCGATGGGGTACAGAATCCTAGGTCAGGCAAACGCTTCAGACCTGATAAAATCTGCACAGTGAGGGGACCATCAAGGACCTCACTGACCTTGAAGTTCGGGACTCAGTAGCAACAGGAGAACCGGGCAACAGGACCAGAGACTCTGACCCCACAGGGTTCACACTACCGTCATACGGACTACCGTTGAGAGAATACCAGGAGAGGACCCCGAGACGCTACAAACCACAAGGACCTACCAACCAAAGACAAGTGCAGAGGAAAGAAGCCACAAAGTCACTAAACTGGCACTGGAACTAAGGGGACCAGCCTTTCTCAGGTGACCAGTTTCCATCTGACTGTGAGTAAAGCAACAAGTTACACTGCAATCCCTTGTGTGGCCTATTTTCTTTCTGCACCCACCTGCTCACCTGTTCTCTGGGGTCTGGCCCTGCTTGCGGAGGACCCAACATCCAGGTTGCCACCAACACTAGCCCCAGTAGTGAGAACTGTGCAGCGGCGGCTCCATCCACATAGCTGCAAACCGCAAGTGGCGTCACGTATAAACTTTCATTTAATCTCCCCTGTAAATATACCTCTTTTAAAAAGCGTCCCCAGGACACGGAACCGGGCAACGGCCACCAAGTGACATTTCCCCAGCAATACACCGCCCGGGACCGAGTACCCCATAACCGTGGGCAACACATTTGCATACATACAGTATTAGCCCTTACAGAGTACGGCTGTATTATTTTATTTGTATAGTATGCAGTCATAGCAGCTTGCACCTGTTCACACTACTCTGTTTGTAGGTGCTGGTCACTTTGGGGGTTTTCTTGTAGTATACCTTTGGAGTTGGTGATTGTCTACATATCTGGCTGAGCACTCCTCCTATAATCAGCATAAGGGCTTTCTCCCACCAACATATAACTCAAACGAGTGCTATCCCGTATTTTATCACATAGCACTTGAACCAATGTTATACTATGGTACAGTGCCGATAAGCCCTTTTCTTCTCATGCCAACTTAGCCTAAAAAAAAAGGGGGGGGGGCTGCATGCTGTGATTTGCAGCACAATTCAGATAGCGGGCACCTGTTCAAGTGTATGAGTGGGAAGAACTCGTTGGATTGCACTTGGATGACATTGGAGTGCAGTCCAATTAACTCAGAATCACAGAATGGAGTGTATGATCCAAATGTTATTAGTCTTGCATGAGAAAATTGATGCTTCTGTGATCCCAGCCTAAAGCCTGCTTTACAAGTAACAATTTCTCGTGCAATCGCATTTGCGATCGCACCCGCCCCCATCGTTTGTGAGGCACGGGCAATTTCTTGCCCGTGTCGCACAAACTCGTAAACCCCCGTCACACATACTTACCTTCCAAACGACCTCGCTGTGGGCGGCGAACATCCACTTCCTGAAGGGGGAGGGACGTTCGGCGTCACAGCGACGTCACACAGCGGCCGGCCAATAGAAGCGGAGGGGCGGAGATGAGCGGGACCTAAACATCCCGCCCACCTCCTTCCTTCAGCATTGCCGGCAGGATGCAGGTAAGCTGTGTTCATTGTTCCCGGGGTGTCACACGGGTTGATGTGTGCTGCCTCGGGAACAATGAACAACCTCACGTTCGATTTTTTGAAAATGAACGACGTGTCAACGATGAAGGAGAAGGTATTTCTGCTCGTTCACCGTCGCACGTAGCTGTCACACGCTACAATATCACTAACGATGCCGGATGTGCGTCACTTACGACGTGACCCCGCCGACATCTCGTTAGATATATCGTAGTGTGTAAAGCCCGCTTAAGGCTAGTTTTCATTAGTGCTTGATCTGACCTGCTCCTTAAATTTGCAGACTTCTAATCTGGGAAAAGAATATTTGACAAATTTTAGGTTTAAACAGTCCAATCAAAGAAAGATCGCCTTGTCATGGCTGATGGGCTCTCATGAACTGGCCAATTTGTGCTCTAAGTACCTTCATTTTTAAGTATATTCCATATAGCAGTAATACAGTCCATATTTCATATGTTCAATGTTTACACATATTTAGCACTTACAAAGGATGCTGCCTTCATTTATTTGTATTTACTTCTGCTTTACTCACGCTGTATATCAGGAAAAGCCACCATGTACAGAAGACCCCACTGCAGCGAAATGGTAGTGGTCTCTGTTCCAGCCCCAAACAAGTCAGTGATAACCGCCAGCAGGTTTTCTTCATCAAATGTGGAGTCAGTGTAATCTCTGCTCTATAAAGAATAATAATATTATTATGATAGCAACACAGAAACTAAATATTTTGTTATACAACTTATACAGTAAAGATTTTACTTAGCATAAACGGGAATATATTACTTTTTCAATCTGGTCCAGGTAATAATCAATGACATCTTGAGGTTCTTCTGATGATCTTTTTTCCTTGTGAATTTCAATTTGTTTTTTTGAATATTCATTTAAATGGTTCATGTGTCGAAAGGAACCTTGATGTGGACCAGGTATATGCCTCATCAGCCAGGGAAAAGCATCATACAACTACAGAAAAGGAATTAGATATAGTATTCAACAACTGTTTTCCAAAGAAAAATCATGTACAAGAGAATAATGTCATCTGTTGTTGAAGAATATTGGAGCAGAAGAAATATCCAAGACAAGGTGCAAGACTAGTGGTAATTAGAGATGAGCGGATCAGGCAAAATTCGTATGTGGGTTTTTCTGGAAAGATTCTCAGAAAAGTTATTTTCTGCAATTTCAAGGGGTGGTCCAAAGCCAATAATGATTTTAATCCTAAAAGGCTATTTATTGTAATAATCCAATCTCTTTTGTAATACACTTCAATTAAGAAGTCCCTACCGTTCCCTCTCTACCAGTTTTTTTTTTTATCTACTTCCATTCTGATGACACTTTGTTTTAGAACCTCCAGTGCAAGCTGGCATGCTCATATGAGATGTCATTAGGAGACAGAGGCTACCAGCTCTGCAGCCTCTGTCCCTACCCTGAAACAAAGAGTCAACAGTGACATCCACTTCTGGAGCTGGGCTCTACTGAGTATGAATTGGTTGTCAATTCCAACATATTCTCTGTATAAGCTCCTTTGTCATTGTGCAATATTATTTTCAATGCACAGTGACAGTGCGCTCCCTCGCCAGCTCTAATGAGAAGTGATGAGCTGCCAAGAGAATGCTTTCTCAGTGTGCATTGTAAGGAGAGAATACAAATGGTCCCTGCTCGCCGCGTTCTCACTTTACAATGTGCACTGACAGTGTTCCTTCTTGCCAGTGTATCACTTCTCAGTAGAGCCAGTGAGGGAGCGCACTGTCACTATGCAGTGAAGATAATATGACAAAAGATGCTCATACTGAGAATATGTGATAAATGACAACCAATGCATGCTTAGTAGAGCAAGGATTTAGAGGGGAATATAAAAAAAGAGGGCAACAGTGTTTACATGCCCAAGTCACATAAACTAATGCACTAACAGGATGCAGCAGCCCACCTTGATAAAGGAGAAGGCAACCCAGTGGGAAAATACTGATCTCACAATCACTCACAACCTACCACTTCATAAGGGGATGATTGCTTATTATTACAATTACATAAGGATAATGCTTGTATCACACACAAGTGGTGCACAGTGTTTGGCTTACAGGGCATTAGTGACGTCCATACTATTAGATCAGGTGTCATGCAGCCAAGCCCCTCAATGTTGACCTTGTTAGACTCTTCATGACATCCGCCTTACATGTATGGCACAAGTCGGAAGTGGGTGTAAGGAGCAGGTTCGCCCCATACTCCGCAGATAATGGCTGTGTATTACAGATAGGACTTTCCTCTAACAATCATGTGAGTGGAGCTCTGCCCGCAATTGTTAACCTGTTAAATCCCAGTGTCAAACGCTGACAGCGGGATTTAACACTCAACTAGCATAGGAGTGTGCCACTTTAAGCTCACATCATGATCATGGGTCGTCAATGGAATTCTAAACGTCATATCCATCTCAAAATGGTATCAATAAAAACGTTTCGCCCCACAAAAAATAAGCCATCACATGGCTTCATCAACCAAACAATGACGTTACGGGTATTAGAAAATTGCAACACAATTCCCTCCCCCCATTTTTTTTTTTTTAACCTCAGCCCCTACCCCCTGATGAGGCTTTGTTTTAGGGTGGAGCAAAGGATGAGGCAGTGACTGCAGCCCCTACCCCCTGTTAAAGCTTCATTTCAGGGTGAGGCAGAGGATGTGGCAGTGACTGCAGCCCCTGCCCCCTGATGAAGCTTTGTTTCAATGTGGGGCAGAGGATGTGGCAGTGACTGCAGCCCCTGCCGCCTGATGATTTCCCATTTGAGTATCCCAGCATGCACTAGTTGTTCTCAAACAAAGCTTCATAAACGGAAATGGGTAAAAAAATATAAAGCAGTTAGTTTAGAGATGGAATGCTAGGCACTTTTTAAACTGTGTTAGAAAAGAGATTAGTTTATTACAATTAATAGATGGCCATTTAAGATTAAAATCAATATTCATTTCAGTATCCATAATTATGCTCTTAGGTCTCTCCAGACCCCAAGGCATAATAAATATACAAAACATCTCTTTATATTCACTGCACTGCTTCCACTCCAGCCTATCTGCTCCTCAGCATAATCCATCTCTTCTTCTGAATCTCGCTGGGAAACTTCTGTTTTGGGGTGTGAAAGGTCACAACATCACGCGCATGCGCAGAACCAGCCAGGTACTTATCAGAACCAAAAGTCCTGGTTCATTGTAAAAGGCCTGGAGATTTCAATGCCATCGGTGGGTAACAGAAAATTTGACGAGGACCAGATGGTTGATGGTATAATGTTTAAAATGTTTTTATGGAGGACATGTTCCTATTTAAACATAATTATACAGAATGTTTCTCATGCAATATTTTTTGGAAAAGTTTATTTGCATATTATATCTGACATCCTGTTGTACGATATTGTTAAATAAACACAGCTCAAACATAAAATGTTTTTATGGCACTTTATTTTTTGGAAAAATGTCATCCAGTGGCCACCATATTGCTGAATCTGCGCAAGAACGGATAATCAAAAAACAGCATTTTAGTGAAGGTGGGTTTTTGTATAATTAGAGTGTAATTGAATTCCACTTGAATTTATATTCTCATTTTTAGGGGCAATCTGAGAGCTCAGATGAGGGGGTAGGGGCATAATGTATAGATTAAAAATAAAGTTTGGAATTTTAAACTTTCCCCAATCAGTGTGTCCCTGTAACAATAAGACATGGTCCTAGTTTCTAGATAAACCCATGTCTGTCAGACATTTATGACATGACTGGTGGGTAGAGGATACCCCTTTAAGTGGAAAATTATTTATTTTTCTATAGCAAGATGTATTATGAAACGTATTATTACCCATGTGTATTATATTGATTTAACCATGTTGACATTTGCAGCAATTGTATTTTATATTTTACATGTCTATCAGTATTATGTTTTCTAAGGTACAATAGAAGATTTTGATAAAACAATACAGTGGAACCTCGGTATACGAGTAACTTGGTGTGCGAGTATTTCGCTATACGAGCAAAGCTTGCTGTAAATTTGTAACTCAGTTTACAAGCAAGCTTTGCCGTACGAGTAAATAATCACCGCACACACTTCCGATTCCGTACTTTCACCGCGCTCTGACCCGCTCTTGCAGTCCACACAAACACAACACATATTATGCTCACCTTACCCTCAGTTTCCTCGGCGGCCTCCTGGTTCTTGTAGTCCGCAGGTACAGTATGTGTATCCGGTAATCATCGTGATGATGCAGGAGCTTCCGCTGTCAGCTGCTTCTCAAAGGCAGTGCGTTGACCAATCAGAGGCAAGTGGTTCATGCCTTTGACGTCAGCTCTCTGGCCAATGGGAGGCAAGCGGCTCCCGCGTATGACGTCTCCTGTTGAAGCGCTGACTGCGGAAGCTCCTGCATTAGTCGCGATGTTACCGGATACATACCTTCGGACTACAAGAACGGCCCTTTAAAACCCAGTTTTTTCATTTATTTTTGTGTCCTTATATTGACTGGCTGACAATGTGATGTTACTGCCAAATATCCATCTGTTACTTATTGCTATTCCCTACAAGGACCAGGAGATTGCCGAGGGAATGGAGGGTAAGGTGAGAATAATATGTGTGTGTGTGTGTGTGTGTGTGTGTGTGTGTGTAATTGCACAATAGGGGACCAGGATGGGACATTGCACAAATTGTGGAACAAATTGTCTGAGCTGCAATTATTTCCTATGGGAAATTTTGCTTTGCTAGACGAGTAACTTGGTTTACAAGCACACTCCCAGAACGGATTGTTCTCGTAAACAAAGGTTCCACTGTATTATACTAATACAACAAGTAAAAGTCCTGTATGTGAAGAGTTGGATGATATCGGAGTCCTACTTGCTACAAGAAACTGATATGAGGCAAAATTATTTCTTTGTACCCCGTTTTAAGAAATATGAGAATAATTTATTATCTATGATAGTCACTGAAATAATCAAACTTTGTTTATGATCATGTTATGACTTACCCGGGCCCAGGATGAGCCAATGTTCTCCACAATATAATGGTAACTTTTTAGAAGGTCTTTAAATGTAATGTCATCAAAAGGAAAACGGTGTCCATAAACCAGAGCCGAGATTATGTTTGCCACAGAATGTTCAAGGATATAAGATGGATCAAATGGTTCTCCTAAATAAGTTGGCGAGTAGAAATAAAAGATCACTTACCGGTAAGTATTTTTTTTTCTTTTAAAAATTTAATTCCCTAATTACATTTATTGAATACCCCTTTTACCTATTGTCTGCTTCCCTCTTTCCTTGTAGATTATGGTAAGGGTCTTCGTTCCTGCTCTACCAGTCAGTTCCTCAGTCATGGTCATATACTTTTATAGTATGTACAGTATAATAAACCCAGTTTTCATCATGTACAACTTCTTGAAAAAAGGGCACGTTAAAATAATTATATGCATAATTTACCGCATTCATTAAAGGCTTGCTGGATCTAATATGTGTTGGAGTATACAACTGCAGGAGTGTTTTGTGTAGAGTAGACAGCAGATGGCGCTGTGTGAACTGTTGAAGTGTCTATCTCGTGTATTGTATAAAATATTGGACTGAGCTCCGGCGCTGGGTTATGGACTTGTCGCGGGTGGGGGCACAGAAACGGAAGGGGGGCTACTCGAGACGCTTGGATCCGGGATCGTGGCTGTGGCTCGAGTGGCAGCCGGATTCGGGACTCAGGCAGCAGCCCGTTGCCCCACACCTGAATAAAGGGGTTATTTACAGGGGAGAGTTTGTCAGCGACGCCACCCGTGGGTTGCGGTGATAGTTGGTGACACCGCCACTGCCTTGGTATGGGGTGCCCGGGGCTGATGGAGTGGGGCAGCAGGATGGTATCCCCCCCACAGGTAGGGGAGGTGTTGTCCCGGGGCCCAGATGTAGGTGGAGTGGAGTGCTGGGACGCAGTCTGCAGGCTGGACCGGATGTTACCGGTGTACTCACTGTTTTTGAATAAAGTCACACAGAGTCCAGATAGTAAACCAAGTGCCGGATACTGGTAGCCTCCGGAGGGGTGTGCTCGAGTCCCGCACACGGGTGAACAGAACAGGGGGCCTTCCTCCTGCACTCTAGTTTGGTGTCTCGTGTGTTGACTAGTCCGCATGGAGCGGGAAAAGTCCACTTCCGGTGTCCTTGCTGTGGGAGCTGTGGCCCGCGAGATCTGACCCTTGGGATTTTTGTAGGCACTTGCAGACACCCTATCCCCCGCGTTGGGCTTCCGTCTCACTCTATCTGGGCTACTAGTGGGACAAAACTTGGAATCTTGTCCCCTGCTGGTTAATTGGAAAGGTGCTTGCAGCTGTCCTCGCCCTGGGGTCCAGGTACCCAGACTGTGCACGGCCTCCGGACCGGATTCCCACTGTCGGCACTGGCGGGCTACAACCCTGCCCCGGTCCACTTAAGGTCTCCCGCAACTGGATCTCCGTCGCCTGTGGCCCTGCTCTGCTGTCTGCCACCTAGTCAGCTCAGATAGTCCGGTAGCTACAACCCCGACTACCACTTCACTCCTCTCACTTCCACTCTCTACTACGTTCTGTCTTGTTCCCTCCCCTAACACCTCAGGACCCCTAGGTGGGCGTTACCATCTTCCTGGCCCCACCCACTGGTGTGTCCCTATTGTCCTGGGGGGGTGACTAGGCTTTTGTGGCTGGTGTTTGTACCTGTGTGTGGGGTTTTGTTGGAAGGCCAAGGAGGAGGGAATCCTGCATCTGGACGATGAATGCAGTCTTCTGTGACAACCTGATTTTGTCAGGGCGTCATAGACTCACCATGGAATAACCCAGCCCTTCACCAATCAAATCTTGGAATAATAATATGTTCCACAATTGGATCTATTAAAAAAAATATATATTATAAGCAGGATACAAGTGCCTCAGTTTCTTCTATCACAGCTTCTATCAGCACCAGTGGTGTACGGCCAATGGCGGTGTGACGCCTCATGGCTGTGGGGTACTCGGTCCAGGGCATGTGGTGCGCAGGGGAAACAGTCATGGTCACGGCCGATGCCCAGTTCCATGACCCTGGGGGTCGCTCCGATAAAAAAAGGGTGAAAAATGAAAAAAAAAAAAGAAAAAAATAAAATAAAAGAGTTTTCGACTACGCCACTTGCGGTGTGCGGCCAGGTTATTGAAGCCGCCGCTGCAGGGTCCTGCTGGGGGCTGGTGGAGTAATGCAGCTTAGGTATTTTGGGGCCTCCGCAAGCAGGACTAGACTCCAGCAGTGGATGATGAAGGGATTATAGTAGGGAACAGTCAGTGTATGTGAACGCAGGCGAGAAGGAAACAGTCCACACCGATATTGCAGTTTCAACTAGCCTTTTTACTTTGGCTTGGTACCTGGACCCGCCGCTGCCGGTTTCAGGTGTTCCCGCTTCCCTTATTCTCCGTTCCAGCTGTGACCTGGGGTAGCTGTCCTCCGTGCACACTTGTTTGTATTGCGCTCCCGTAGCTTAGAGCTTCTGGGGGAGCCCCTCCATTTCAGTCTTGGTCCTATTGCAGGCAGTCTGGACTATTTAATAGGTGGACTTCTGTCCCTTGTCCCAGGTCCCCGCTTTTCTCCTGATGCTTCAGACTCTTCGGTAGGTGAGGGACCCTGGAGATCCCCTCACTTGGCAGATTTAACAGTTGACCATAAAGTGTCCCGCTGTCCTAGGGTCTGCACCCCGCCTTGTGCTGAGTTCTGTGAGCCTTGGTTCCAGACTTCCACAGGTGCCCCGTGGTCCCTGGAGTATTACACTTCCACAGGTAACTCACAGTTCCTGGAGTCCCGGTTCCTTACTCCACAGTCCTTGTCTCCTTTACAGCGTCTCATTCTTACTTTAAGTTAAACCTTTCCTTCTTTACTTCACTCCTCACTCTCTCACTCCTTCACTTCCAACTCCCTTCTCACAACTCTCAACTCTCTCCCGCCAACTGACCACTCGCCCCTCCCCTTGCTGGATCTCTCACTACAGATTGGGTGGCAACTAGCCAATAAGTGCTCATAACTTTTACCTGTCGCTAGCCAGTCTCCCAGTCTGGAATTGAGGTTATGTATGTGGCCTAAGGGTGCTGGTGTGTTGACTGACACGGATATTCCAGGGTTTGGGTTTCCACAGTTGACATTTTGTGGCACCTGAAACGTCAGGGGTGCTACAGCGGCAGGCCACATGACTGCTATGGGGCCATGGTCTGGAGGGGGCCCGTGGACCCCAGCATCTGCTTCAACTGGATAAGCGTCTGTGGGCATGCATCCAGCTGAAATGCATTGCGGCACAGAGACCAGTCGGGTCCCTACACTGTAATACTCGCTGATTAAGGAAATTAATATACACTGATCCCGACGCCCATAATTATGGGAATGGGAAGCAGTGAATAAAAGGAGTTGCTTCTAGAGGTATCACTGTGGCGTGACCCAGTCTGTGATCCCAGGCTCCACAACAAAAGGAGATTATGTAAAGGGAAATTTGTAAGTCTATGATCCGTGATGCCACCCGTGGTGTGCGGTGAGGTAATGGAACACCGATGCTGCCGGTCAGAGGATCCCTGGGGTGGTGGTGTGCAGCAAGATGGTGATTTTGTTGATGTACCGGTGTAATGGATTGGGAGTGACGGGTGCAGTCCACGGCTTGGACCAGGTGGTGCAGGAGTACTCACGGTATAAGGCAATAACTGACACGAGTCCAGAAATTAACCAAGTTGCTGGTAACTGGTGCCCTCGGATGCTGTGAGTTCGGGCCCTTACCCGGGTGTGTAGTTCAGGTGCTTTTCTCCTGCCTGATGTCTGTGTCTGCTCCATGCACAGGTCCGGACCGGATCCAGACAGTCGGCACGGGCGGGCCACTACCCTGCCCTGGTCCACCTCGGGTTCCCCGCAAGTGGCTGGCCTATTCCTGTGGCCCTCACTGCCCCTCTCCCCAAGCTCCATACCGGAACTCTTTCCAGACTCGACACCTCCTGCAGACCAGTGATGTGTCAGTCGCGAACGATCCGACACAAAGATCCGGCTCCCTGCTGTGACTGTGACAGGAGCCGGATCACCAAAGTGAGCCACTAAAATTGCTAAATGGCTCTTTTCGCCGCTGAAACCCCGCCCACCCGCGTCTAAACCCCGCCCACTCTGCGATCTAATTGGTCCCTTGTAAGTGGGCGGGGTTTAGCCACGGGTGGGCGGGGTTTCAGCGGTGTCACTATAATCTTAAATATGTGTTCACCTTGGGTGAACATATATTTAATAAGGAGCCGAGAACGATCTGAATAAGCCGGCTCTTTTTGGTGAGCGGAGCCATGGGAACCGGATCACCAAAAAGAGCCGGACTGCCCATCTCTACTGCAGACTGCTCACTGCAAAACTGGAAACTCCCTATATAGTTCCCTCCCAAACACTTCAGACCTCTCGGCTCCGAGCACTGGTGTTGTGTGTAACTGTGTTGGAAACTCCCCAAGGGAGAGTGAGATCTGCAGCAAAAAGATGGATGCAGACCTCTCTGACACCCTGGTTTTGCCAGGGCATCACAAAGATTCATATTCTTTAATATCAGCACACGTGATCGCCCAGCAGCCAGCTTTTTGCAGCAGCTGGATAATCACATGTGCTGCTATTAAAGAATATAAATATTGGGGTGTGGCCTGACTGCTGATGGTGCTGGCTGCATAACTCCTGAGCTCCTGTGCAAGCTGCTCTTAAATCAGCTCAAACAGATTTATTCCTCCTCTCATGACCTGGGGTGAAGGTTTCATTTGCGAGTGCCCAAGGAACAAGATGACCAGAGGGAAAGCTGCAAATTGTCCATCCCCAGCCAAACTTACAGATTTCTTCCTCAGAGACGGCAGCATGGTGAAGGGAAAGATGGCACCATCCCCTGCTTCCCCTGCTTCCACTTCTTCTCGCTCCTCCAGAAGAGCCTCAGTGGCGGCCTCTGACACGGCGCCAGACCCCACAGACATCCCGCTGACGAGGAAAACAATGCAAAGCCTGCTGGTTGCACTGAGATCTTCTTTACAGGAGGATCTGAGAGGTATGCTGACGGGGATCCAAAGAGACATAACGGCTATAGGGGACAGAACGGCTCACTTAGAATCTAAGATGGCGCAGCTGACCAAATCCCATAATGATCTTATAGATGCCCATTCTGCTTTAGAGGATCACGTTATCAACCTACAGGCTAAAGTTAGTGATTTGGAGGATCGGTCCTGCTGCAACAATGTGAGGATCCGCGGAATCCCTGAGTCGGTATCTGATGGAGAGTTGCCGGAATATTTGCAGGGCCTGTTATCTGTGGTGCTTCCTGAGGTTGAGTCAGCCAGCCTCATGGTGGATCGGGTTCACAGGGTGCCTAAGCCCAGATCGCTTGGAGCTGACATCCCACGAGATACCCTAGCCCGACTTCATTTTTTCAAGTCTAAAGAAGCCTTCTTACAGGCCCTGAGGAGACAGCCGGATCTACCCCAAAAGTATGCCGCCCTTGTAGTCTTCCAGGATTTATCTGCAAGGACACTTGGAAAAAGAAGGGAATATGCTCCACTTACCAAAGATCTCAGAGATGCTGAAATAAAATACCGATGGGACTTCCCAGTCAGTCTTTCAGTTTCATATAATGCTACCCTCCATGTTTGTCGGTCTCCAGCCCAACTAGCAAAATTGATGGAATCCTGGAACATTTTCCCACAGCCTGGTGCTGCAAGCCGTTCATAGGGTAATTCTCAGATGGCAAAGATCTCAGAGGAATGGATCCAATCGTGATGTAAAGAGCCAGCTCACCGATGCTCAAGATCCTGGTCTGTTGTTTCGTTTTCAGTCTTTTTTTTATTGTTACCAGGTGCCCCCAAGTGGCTCAGTTTCATTTTCAGCCACCAGCTACCCCCCTTTGTGGTGGTGGTGAAACAGCTTTTCTGATAAAGCTGTGTATTTGACTGTTAAGGTCCAGTCACACATAACGAGATCGTGAACGAGATCGCAACTACGTCACACTTTCTGGATCGTTTATGAGTCGTTGTTGAAATCGCATGTTGGGTGTCACACATAACGAGTTTATGAACGAGCATGCGTCCCGTATAACGATCTTTCAAATCGCTGGGACCCTGTCACACAGCAACTATGTTAACGATTCCAATCCCATTAGGGGCGTAGTTAAATGCAGTGAGTCACGTAGGCGTGCATTTGCGTCGCCTTTTCCATACCCCCCTCCGCTTTCATTGGCGGCCAATACTGCGTTCTGATTGGGCATGCAGGGGGCGTATCTAGCGGTTAAATTTTGG
This sequence comes from Anomaloglossus baeobatrachus, assembly GCF_048569485.1. Classification (NCBI taxonomy): domain Eukaryota; kingdom Metazoa; phylum Chordata; class Amphibia; order Anura; family Aromobatidae; genus Anomaloglossus; species Anomaloglossus baeobatrachus. The sequence goes on along the minus strand of NC_134354.1, from coordinate 109,405,394 downwards.
ATCGCGTCACCCTTTGTCACTTCTTTTGCGCTTTGCTTTGAGATAGAACCTGCGTCTCCACCCTGATTCCTTCGTCCATTGTACCCGGTCGCTTTGTTGGTGTGTTTTTCGGATCGAAGCCGCACCTGCACCTGGAGCTAACCAATCGGTGCAGAGAGGGGCGCGGAAACGGGGACGCAACAACACGCCTTCATGCATCTCATCTAGGTCGTCAACGAAATCGTTAATAGGGTGTCAAACATACAGATTCATGCAGCCCAGCAGGACTCCAACGAGCCAGAAATGGCCCAAGCTGTTCGGCATCGATCAGCGATTTCGCAGCAGGGGGTGAATCGTTGGTACGTGTCAAACGTGACGAGATCGCAATTGAAGTCGTTCTTGCGTCACAGAAACTGTGACGTAGTAACGATCTCGTTTACGATCTTGTTATGTGTGAAGTGGCCTTTAAGGTTTACTGTATTGTGCTTTAAGTCCTGTTTTCTACATGTTATTCTTGCTATTCACTGCTCTTTTCCTTTTACTTATCCTGCTCCATCCCCCCTCCCCACTCCCACCCCCCCTTCCCTCCCTCCCCTCCTCACCTCTCTCCCTTCCTTCTGATACAAGTAAAATATATATATTTGTACCGTGTTAGCCAGTAGAGATAAAAAAAATTGTTCTGTTTCATATAACTTGTTTTTTTTTTTTTTTGTTTTTTTTTTACTGCACTATTCTAAGTCCTGTTGTGTATAAATATGTGACTCTTCAGATTTTGTGTTATACCATGCCTGATGAAGAGACCTGAGTAGTCTCGAAAGCTTGCAATTACTACCATCTTTTCAGTTAGCCATTAAAAGGTATCAACCACTGAGGACTCTGTTCTTTTAAACAATTTTTTTATCCCTTCCTTCTGGTAACATGAATATTCTAAACAAACTGTAATGGGGTTAAAGTTCTTGTCGTTGAACACTAAGGGGTTAAACTCCCCGGCCAAGCGTAACATGTTATGGAAAGAGGTCCACAAGACAAATTGTGATATTTTATGCGTCCAGGAGACTCATCTTATTGCAGCAGACAATTTTAGGCTGAACAATCGGTTGTTCCCGCATAGTTTTCATGCTAACTTCAGTAAAAAGCGGGCTGGGGTTAGTATTTTTTATAAAACATACAGTGGCATTTAAGCTAGACTCTGTGCATTCTGACTCAGAGGGCAGGTTCCTGATTTTAGTGTGCTCCCTGAACAATGTCAAGTATACTCTGGCCGGGGTTTATGCTCCTAATATAGGACAAATCGGATTTTTGCGGAAATTCCTAAAATACTTAGATCAAGTGGCAGTGGGCCATAAAGTGATCTGCGGAGATTTCAATGTCCCTGTTTCAAAAACAGCTAGACTGTTCCACTAGTACTGCCCACAGAAAAGAAATTGGCCAGCTTATAACACAGCATTACCTACATGATATTTGGAGATACACCCATGCTGAAGAAAGGGACTAAACGTATTATTCAGCTAGATGCTCCTCTTATAGCCGCATAGACTATTTTTTGGTGCATAGTAGCCTCCTTGCAGAATGCACAGAATCTCAAATAGGAGTCATATCATGGTCCGACCATGCGTCCGTCTCCCTAACAATTAATGAGCGCCACAATTCCCCAATCTTTCATAGATGGAAAATAAAGATTTCTTACTCCCCAAACAGCATGTTATACAAGAAATAACTGAGGGGTTATCAGAGTATTTCGTCCTGAATGATAACAATTCAGTCTCGGATGAGATCCTTTGGTCCTCTCATAAGGCGGTAATTAGGGGAATTTGTATTAAAATTGCTGCTATGGAAAAAAAGAAAAGAGAACAGTTGACAGCGAATATTCTTGCCCCGATCCAAACCTTAGAATCCCTAAATAAAACTGCCCCCTACCCTCGCGTTCGGCCCAATTAAAAGAGCTGAGGTCACAACTAAGGCAAATTCTTATCTCCAAATATGAAAAAGATCTTAGAGCTTTAAAAATCAAACATTACTCTTTGGGAGATAGAGCTGGATCCATTTTAGCAAGGAGGGTTAAAAGCGGGGAAATGAAGTCCAGAATTGAAATTTTTGCAACCCAGAGGGCTCCATAATCAAAAATCCTATCCATATTGCAAATGCCTTTGCAGACTACTACCAAGGCCTTTACAATTTAAAAGATGACCTGAACACCCCGCAGCCAACAGAGGCAGCTATTAATGCCTTTCTGGAAAAATTATGTGGCGCCCTGGACAAGCCAGGGGCCACAGAGAACAACACCAACACACCCCACACTCCCGGTCAGGCACACAGACACAAAACTCTTGTTGCCTTCCTCCAGGGGCTGATGATCACACCAGGGGGGTGGGCCAGGCGGTTGGCCCCGCCCACCGAGGAGTTCACAGTCCTGGAGGCGGGAAAAGCAGGCAGATTAGGTTTGGAAGTGAAAGTGAGAGGAAGTGAAGTGGCAGTTAAGCAGCCTGAAGTTGGTCCGGGTGTGTGGCCCGGACGGATCAGCAAGGTTGGCAGACGGTGGTGACCGTCTGCAGGAGTGGCCTATCGGAGTCTACCGTAAGGACCGTGGACGGGCGGTGGCCCGGCGGTACCGGACCGGTACGCAAAGAGAAGTCAGCACCATCTGGCAGGGGCTTACGGACCCCGGCAAGGCTAGGAGTCACCGTGAATTTGCCAAATCCGTTAGCGAAGGGAACCTCCTGGGTTTCCCAGCAGCCAAGTCCCGAAAGAAGGCAACCGTCCATCCAAGAGAGGGAGACACCGCCACCGCCAAGGCAACCGTTTCTCAGGGCCAGAGCCTGCGGGCAAAAGGGGCTCTTCCAGCCCATATCCAAGCTGGGGAGCGGGTTACCGGTGGGAACCCAATCGGAACCATCTACCGTACATAGGTGCAGGGAAAGGCAGTCACCATCAACCTGCCGGGAGAAACAACACCGCAGCCATCTGTGGGACCCGTCCATCCAGCCGTGTGTTTTACCGAGAACTGTGTCCTCATCATTGGCTGAGTGAGTACCACCGTGCCGTGCGACACAGCGCTGCCCCCGCGACCCTGCACCTCACCAGGCCCCGTAACCCGCCTGCCGTCCATCCCTACCCCATCACCGGGCCCCGGGACAACCAACCCCCTACCCACGGAGGGGAGAACTAACATCAAAGCTGCTCCCTGTCACCGCTCCCGGGATCCCCGTCCAGAGCAGCGGTGGTGTCACAACTTCACCACAACCATGGGTGGCGTCACGGACAATAATCAAATCCCCACAATCAAAACCTATTCCCTTTTCACTCACGGGCGAGGAGCGCTGCTTGAGTCCCCGGGATCCGGCCCACCGCTCGAGCCACCACCGAGCATCAGCAGACGCAGCAGCAGCGGCCGGACCCAAGCAGTGGGAGAGCGCAGCGTCCCCTCCTCCGCCCGCGACAATTACAGCTACCAAGCCTGTCTCAAGCGGATCTGGAGATTCTAAATGCCCCTTTTTCTCTAGAAGAAATCCAAAAATCGGTCAAATCTAGTAAAACACATTCTGCTCCAGGCCCAGATGGCTTTTCTAATTCACATTATAGACAGTTTGTAGATCTCCTGGGCCCTTATATGTGCAGGACATTTACATATTGGCAAAATATGTCAGTCAGTCAGTCAGACCGGTATGTCGGTCGCCCCTTCCAACTTAGAAGCCATAATTACTACTTTCCCAAAACCGGGGAAGCCCCCCACTTCTCCAGGTAACTTACGCCCTATATCGCTGCTCAACTGTGATCTTAAAATCTATGCAAAAATGTTGCCCTCCCATCTACATGGGGTCCTTCCCTTCTTGATAGCTCCAGATCAGGTGGGGTTTGTAGCCGGAAGGCAGGCTAAAGATGGGACCAAGCGATTGATAGACCTTATAGCTGTGATAGAGAATAGGAAGGTCCCCAGTGTTCTCCTGTCCCTAGACGCGAAAAAAGCATTTGACAGGGTGCACTGGGGGTTCCTAAGGAGTGTTTTGGAGAAATTTGGATTTCAGGGGCCAATATTAACAGCAATTCTCTCCCTGTACTCTAACCCTAGTGCCAAGGTTCTCGCCTCAGGGTTTGCCTCGCGCAGCTTTGCTATATCCAATGGTACCCGCCAGGGGTGCCCCCTTTCCCTGGTAATTTTTGCTATGGTGGTGGAGCCTCTGGCGGAGTACATTGGATGCATAAGGGTATTGTGGGGGTGTCAGTAGGTAAAGTTGAGCATGTTGTGGGACTGTATGCTGATGATATAATTATTTCCTGTTCAGAAGTACAAGGTTCTTTACTTAATATTTTATCGATTCTTAAGGAATTATCTGCTGTTTCATTCTACAAACTTAATGCAAATAAATCCTTAATTCTTCCTTTTTTTGTTCCCCGGGTCGAAAGAGAGAGGCTCGCCACGGCATTGCCATTTAGATGGGAGGACCACAGTATTCCTTATTTAGGAATCCATCTCACAACAACTAAACAATTGGTATAGAAAAATATCTCAGAGCTGAGTAAAGAACTAGAAAAAGAGCTCTCCCGTTTTTCTGCGCTGCCCCTGTCGTAGTTGGCCAGAATACACTCTTTTAAAATGCTATACCTTCCAAAGTTGATATACCTTTTTAGATGCCTCCCTTTGAAACTTCCGGGATACTCCCTGACAGGTCTACAAAGCCTCATCCACACATTTATTTGGGCTGGTAAGAAATCAAGAATATCCTTACAATCACTTCAACCCCCATTTAGAGAAGGCAGAATGGGTGTGCCTGATGTGGTGTCATATCACAGGGCGGCTGTTCTGGATTCAGTCAGGGACTGGTGGAGAGAGGTGGAGGATCATAGATGGTTGCAGATTGAGGGATACCTCAGTCCACTTGGATCCACAAAAAAGCTGCTGGGGGCATTGATTCAAAATCAGGCATTCCCACATTCCTTTCTGGGCACAGTTCAGGCGGTGAAGTGGCGCTGGAGGGATTGGTCCTCGGAATCCTCGGCCGGTTTGATATGGAGGCTGCCCTTTAAGGACATAAAAGCTTGTGTTCCTGATGTCGACCTTAGGGCTTGGGAACAAATTGGGTCCCTTCGAGTATCAGATTTATTTGACAGGGAATCCTTCTTACCTTTTTCTGAGCTGGTGTCTAAATTCAACCTACCCAGGCAGGTCTTCTACCAATATCTTCAAATTAGGCATTTTTTTAAGCACTTTCCACCTGAGTTCATCAACATCAAGACATCAGTTTTTGGCAGACTTTCTTCTGAAGGACTCGACATCTGACAGGGGCATGTCCTTATTATATCGCCACTTCACCTCTTGATCGGAAGTACAGACTCTATCATACATGACAAAGTGGGAAAGGGAATTATCCCTCTCCTTGCCAACCCATCAGTGGCATGCGGCCTCCCGGGGTGGTGCTTGGGTCCTCCGCCTACCTCAACCATTTGGCGCAGATTAAGAAAGTACACATGGGATGGTATAGGTATCCTGCTCAGATAGCTAAGTTTGCGGAAGATTACTCTCCCCTCTGTTGGAAGGGTTGTGGCATGATGGGGACACTGGGGTACCTCTGATGGTCTTGCCTGGAAATTCTCAGCTTTTGGAATCGGGTCTTCGACCTAATAGCAGAAGTTTGCGAGACTAGGCTCCCTCCCTCACCTCAAATGGTGATTCTACATATGGGTTTAGACACCTTTCCAGCCCTCATTGCTTAGTGCATCTCTCATATCCTAATCTCAGCCAGACAGTGTATCGCAGCTAGGTGGAAATCCCCTGAGATACCAGTTATGGAGGAAATGATTGCTAGAATCACCACGCACTTCCATTATGAAACTCTGTTAGCCAGCAGCTCCTCCTTGGCCTTAAAAATTCAAAAACGTTGGGCAATGTGGTCAGCCTCTCCCTGGGCCTCACCCCCTCTAAAATTGTAACAACCTGCTTGTGTAGTAGGTTGGACTGGCAGTCATATAACGTGTCGTTCGGACCAATTCTGTTTCTTTATGCAATAAGTTAACTTTGTGTATTGTTGTAAGTTATCTTCCCCCCCCCTCACCCACCCATACCTTTCCCCAACTTTTCCAGTGCTCAATATTCATGTGGCCCTGACTCGCCTGTTAGGGCGTTGATATCTCGGTGTTGTATGATGTTATGCCTTTCTTTTCTGTAATGCCTTTCTTCTTGAAAACAATAAAAATCTTTGGATAAAAAAAAAAAGATTATGAATATTCACTGCTCCCCACACCCATAATCCCTGGCGTGGGGAACAGCAAATATGCCGGCAGCTGACGTCGGTGTAAGTGGGCACGCATGACAGTGCCTAAACCACAGGCAGCTTGACTCACATGTCATTTCAGAGAAAAACATTACTGGCAGCAATCACATTGCCAGGTTCTGTTTAACGCTGTCTGTGGTTTGGACAGCAAGAATCGAGTGACAGGCTCCATTTAAACAATAGATAACTAGAGTAAACAAATTTTAGCTGACCTTTCTTGGTTGTAAATAGGTCCACCATACACCTGGCTTCTTTTTGTATCTGTGATTCCAAAGAACTTTTTCCTAGTCCAAGGTTTTTTAGTGTCATCAACCCAAATCGTCTCTGTTGTTTCCATGTGCGTCCATTGGCCATGAAAATGCCTATGTAGAAATGCAGAAGATGTCATTTTTAACATAATATTTTGGAGTGTCTATAGCAAATTTTCCTACAGAGATCAGTGTAAAGACAGGACATTGGTAGGGCTGAGCGGATCCGGATTGTAAAAGTCCAGATCCGCGCAGTTTTAAAGTTGCCCAGGTGCTGGACCCGGGCCTGGGATTCCGGAAGCACGATCCGGTACCAGCACTGGCGAAAATAATTGAAAAATAAAGAAAAACAGAAATAAAACAGTGTTTCATACTTACAGAGACTCTGTGTCATGGCGGCACACTGCTTCCGGGTCACACATTCACTTCCTGTACAGCGCAATAGGCTCATCGCATATACACAGCTTTCCGTACTTTCCCTGCCCACCGGCCATCCTATCGTCTATGATTAGTTGCAGGCAGACACGCCCCCAGCCTGTGACAGCGTCTGCCTGCAGTTATCGTTCATTGCGGCTCAGTCATAGGCTACCCTCACAGCTGGCAGTCGTTCTCTATTGGCTGCTAACTGTGAGATGTAGCAGAGCTGGATGTGTCGTCGTGGGACCTCGTGGGGATTACACCGGACCTGCAGGGTGTTGGGGTTAATAAAGTGGTGAAGGAGGGTGTGTTTTTGTATCTTATTCCAAATAAAGGATTTTTTTCTCTGTGTTTGTACTTATTTACTTTCATGTCCAGGTGAATGATGGAGTTATCTCAAACGCCTGTGCCATCATTAACCTAGGGTTTAGTAGCAGCTGTGCGCTGTTATTAACCCCTTAATACCCTGACTGCCACTGCACCAGGGCACCGGGAAGAGCCGGTATAGCACCGGGATTGTCACATCTAATAGATGTGGCAATACCGGGCGGCTGCGGGCTGAGAATACCAGCCCGCAGCCGGCTTTATCGTGGCTGGAGATGAAAATTAGGGGGGACCGCATGTCATTTTTTAAAAATTATTTATTTAAATTAAAAAAAAAAAAAGTCGCATGCAGTTTCTCTTAGGCCAGAGTCACACATGCGAGGGACTCGCACGACTCGTGCGAGTCTGACAGCGAATCACCGGCACAGCCGCACACACTTCTGACAGGAGTGTGCATGTGTTTCTAGGTACATGCACGCTCATGTTCAGAGAACGCAGGCTGTGCCCCCTGATGTCATGCCAGACTTGTACAAGTCTGACAGCGCATCACCGGAACAGCTGCACACAGACAGGAGCGTGCATGTGTTTCTGTCTACATGCACGCTCACTATGCTGACCCGCAGACACTTGCACTGCTTTGGGCGGGCAAAAGAATGAATATTGAATTGTCGGCTCCGTAAGGAAAAAGTGTGACCCGGAAGGAGTTTGCTGCCATGACACCGCCTAGGTGAGTATACCGCGCGCGCTGCTAACCCCCTATCCCTTCTACCACCGTTTTTAATCTCCGAATTCTGGTCCCCATTGACTTATATGGGCAGTGGATTCCGCAGTGGATAGGACTTTTTTTAATCCGCCGGTGATCCGCCGGTCCCGGTTTCAGGCTAGTTAGGTCAGCTCTAGACATTGGTATTACAATATTGGAAAAAGGACACTTGTTATTTTAAATTAGTGATCCTATAATATATAGTAGCGTTCAATATGTCAGGGCTGCTTTTCACAGCAAATCTTTTCTCTGGAAAGCAAAGGAAAGTCTCCACTGTAGTCTATCTTCCGTTATGCCCTTAAAACCTCTCCATGATCTTTTAGGATGCATTCACACTCTGCTATCATGGTGTGACTTTTTGCCACATCAGCAAAAGATTGCGGAACTGCTGTGATTGCAAGGGGGGGAGGGGAGAAAACGCACCAGCACCACAGCTGCAATGTGTGAATGCACCCTATAACTTGTGCAATGTGTGAATGCACCCTATGGATGGCAATGGCATGGCAATTTAATTCATCATTATCCCCATTGGTGCTCACCAGCTAATTTGCTTATCAGTATGTCTTTTTATAGTGTAGGAAGAATAGGTAAACCATGCAAAGACTCGGGAGAACAGAGCATTTAGAGAAAATTGTAAACAATACCTTTTCCTCCAAGAAGGTCCTTCAATAAACTTGCTACAGGACGGCCAGACAGTGCATCAGAATGAGCGACAATGCCATCTCTTACAGACTTGCATCCATTCAGTACCACAAGAGGAGTCTCCCCAAGCCAGATCGTGTATATGTTCCCATAGGATTTAGCCAACTACATTAAAGGAATAAAAATGTAAGTTTCCAAAACAGCATAAGAATCACACAGGACAATTTAGTCGTCATTGGGGGAGGGGGTGGTTCCTTCACATACAGAAAATGATGGCATATCACTAGGAAATGTTATTTTCCTTGTAGTAGAAAAGTCCTACTGTCCACACTCCTGCAGAGTTAAATTAAATATATACAACAGTTTTTTCTACACAATGACACTGTGTAGACAGGTCCGCCATCAGGGAATTACTGCCCTTACTGGTGTATGGGGCCTGGTGAAGAGTGGGGCCTGGGCCCTGGATATTTGCTTAGCTTTATTAAGTCCTGGGTATGTGTTGCTTCGGCCACTTTACGCTGAGTGAGTGTGAGCTATCACATGGCTAATCTGCATAAAATGTGCTTCAGGGGCGTCCCATGCAGATTAGCTATTTGGTGGTGCCATTCTCAGTTGACGTGCAGCAGCATGATGAGGTCATCATCACACTGCGACCTCATCACACTGGTATGGGCATCGCAGAGCGGTGTCGAGGAATGGTAAGTGTTCTATAGAGGAGCTGAAGATTATATGTCCTGACATTTATGGGTGAGAGGGGGGAAGGGGGAACGGGACAAAGTGTTACTACGAGTTGTAACATGAGAGGAAAAAAGCTGCATAGTAAAAAATGTGGACACACAGCTATTTATATATAAAAATATAAGGCTGACAAAAACAAAAAGGTCAAAAACATGATTGGCAAGAGAAAAAGAATGGATGAAATAAGGGTATGGATATAATAATCCTGTACTTATCCCCAATGTAGTATCAGGACACTGATAATAGAATGCACAGTAAATAAGTATATAAACAGGGCAGTGTCTGCAGATAAATAATATAATCCCAAAACACACAATACCTGACTGTGGAGCCTAACCTTAAAAAGGTAAAGTGACAGTAAGGGGTGCTTCACACATAGCGAGATCGCTACCGAAATCGCTGCTACGGCACGGTTTTGGTGACGCAACAGTGACCTCATTAGCGATCTCGCTGTGTGTGACACTGAGCAGCAATCTGGCCCCTGCTGCGAGATCGCTGCTCGTTACACACAGCCCTGGTTCGTTTTCTTCAAAGGCGCTCTCCCGCTGTGACACACAGATCGCTGTGTGTGACAGCAAGAGAGCGACGAAATGAAGCGAGCAGGGAGCAGGAGCCGGCATCTGGCAGCTGCGGTAAGCTGTAACCAGGGTAAACATCGGGTAACCAAGGTGGTTACCCGATATTTACCTTAGTTACCAGCCTCCGCAGCTCTCACGCTGCCTGTGCTGCCGGCTCCGGCTCTCTGCACATGTAGCTGCTGTACACATCGGGTTAATTAACCCGATGTGTACTGTAGCTAGGAGAGCAAGGAGCCAGCGCTAAGCAGTGTGCGCGGCTCCCTGCTCTCTGCACATGTAGCTGCAGTACACATCGGGTTAATTAACCCGATGTGTACTGTAGCTAGGAGAGCAAGGAGCCAGCGCTAAGCAGTGTGCGTGGCTCCCTGCTCTCTGCACATGTAGCGATGTTATGATCGCTGCTGCGTCGCTGTGTTTGACAGCTAAGCAGCGATCATAACAGCGACTTACCAGGTCGCTGTTACGTCACAGAAAATGGTGACGTAACAGCGACGTCGTTGTCGCTGTCACTATGTGTGAAGCACCCCTAAGTCAATAGAGGGTATAAAAAAAATTGACTGGTTATTGTTATTTTTTTATGACTTTTGTACTGTGTTTTTTTTTATAGTACAGAAAAGCTTTGATTCTGCACTTAAAAAACTGCAGTTCTTTTCTAACGTTCAGCTGGAGAGGGAGCTAACAAGCCCTTTTAACGGTATTACATATGAAGCTAGATAAAATACCAACGTACGTGAAACAGAGCTCTTTAATAAAGGACACGGAGGGGGCCTGGAGAGCACTGAGAAAACTGTATAGTCTCCCTTATTGTCTTTCAAAATTTACCCCGTTGTGGGAGGATCCAAATTTTACTCAAGGGTCTCAAAACAAATTATTTCAAGGATGGAAGCAGAGGGTGATATGGAGGTTGGGTGATTTACTGAAAACAGAGGAGGGGAGAGTTCTGACCTGGGCGGAGGTATCGGAAAAATTTAACATGGAAAATCACCATTACCTACAATATTTACAAATAACAACACATTACACATCAGTGGTAAAAGAGGTTGGGAAGGCTGAGAAGAAGGGGAGTTTTGATGTATTGATTGGTCAGGGAGCGGGACATGAATCCCTTTCGATCATATACCAACGATTGAGAGATCAAGTACAGGGCCCCTGGAAAGAGCAAATATTTAAAACCTGGGAGACTGCTCTGGGCGATCCGGACATCTATGATAAGATTCTAAGGGGGTTGGAATCTGTTAAGAAAGTAATTATAAATGAACAATGGAGGGAGATGCAATTTAAGCTAGTACACAACGCAACATACGCCTTTAATATACCACATAGCAGCTCACCAGTGCATTTCTTGGACCATTGCCCTAAATGTGGACTCCATAAAGCAAAACTGTTTCACTGCATATGGGAATGCCCACAGGTGAGGGGTGTATGGGAGGAAGCGGCGGCGTACATATTGAGGATTTGGAAAGTAGTTATACCCGTCACCCCTCAGGCCTGTTTGTTTCACTGTATAGAAGCCCCTACGGAAACTGACAGAGCAAGTGCTCACATTCCAGGTGTAATACACATAGTATTGCTTGTAGTCAAGAAATGCCTACTTAGGAATTGGCTGATAAGACAGACTCCGAGAAATACAGAAATAGTTGATACCCTAAAAACAATAATGATGTACGACAAACTGGATTCGGAGAAACATAAGGAGAAGTCCATTAAAAGATTCTTCAAAAAGTGGAGAACATTTATTGAGCAAAGCTTCACACAGACGGAAATCACCCAATTAATTAAAGCATTTGAAAACACGTCTTGGTATTGTGTGGAAGACACTGCAGGGACACTAGGGACACTGAAGATGGGGAGCATCCAAAGGACCAACTGAAGGGAACACATAGGTTAGGTTTTTAAGTTAGAGTAAATTATTGTTAAGATAATTCTATGGAGATGAAATTGTTGTGACAATGAAAAAGAAAATGATGTAACAGAAGCATTGTACGATCCGGAGACATTTTATGGAATGTAACAACATGTTCTCTTGTTGATGATATGTGCTTGCTGACATCAAATAAAATACGTTTAAAAAAAAAAAACTGCAGTTTTCTACATGTGTTTTGTTTTTTTTTAAAACCTGTTTTGCTGTTCTTTTTCCAGGAATTTTTGCTTTTGTCAGAAAATTTTGTGGGGTGAATTTTTGAAACAACCATTGTACATAATATCATTCCAGTTGGGGAAAGGAGTAGAGTTGCACCAAGTTTTCAACTTTTTAAAAAAAAGTTGCATTTCATGAGTGTTTAAAACTTGTAGAAAAGCCACATTGAAGTTAAAATTTAATGACTAAAAACAACAACAAAAACTAAACAAACAAAAAACAAACGGAGGGGGGAGTTACAATTGTTTTATGAGTTTGACGCAAGTCAAACAGTCACTAATTGAGAGGTAGTCATGCCGCAAAACCTGGCAATGGAGAGTCAGTCCCTATATTTGTACCACACGATGAATAATGTAAAAAGTAAAATGCAAAAACAAATAGAATTGACAGAGTTGTGATGTTCATATTCCTTCCCGAAAGATGTGTGTAATGATATATATATATATATATATATATATATATATACTGTATATAATATACGCATCTCAATAAATTAGAATATCATCAAAAAGTTACATTTATTTCTGTTATTCAATAAAGTATGTAATATGACGTAGAAGGAAATCTGGTATATACCGCACTGATACTCAATATTGTATTAATATGATTCCTTTATTGTTCGTACAGGTCTACGATTTTCAGAGAATCCTTTGTTCCTTTGATGTCCTGAGGAAGGAGACGGATGTCTCTGAAATGCGTAGACATGTACGAACGATAAAGGAATCATATTAATACAATATGGAGTATCAACGCGGTATATACCCCTTTTCCTTGTACGTCATAATACATGCTCTACATCTCGGGGCTGCAGCTGATCCCACCATCAGATGTGCTACATAGAGGGTGTGACTTTCACAACCTGAAAAGGTAAGTGTACCGGAATCCTTCTTTGTCTGACATCCCTACCGGGTAAGACCCTATTGCGCTCGCTCTTCCACAGTATCTTCTCCTTAATTATTCAATAAAAAAAGTGAAACACATATTATGTAGAGTCATTACAAACAGAGTGAACTATTTTAAGTGTTTATTTCAGTTAATGTTGATGATTATGGTTTACAGCTAATGAAAGCCAAAAAGTCATTTTCTCAGAAAATTAGAATAATTTTCACAAAACACCTGCAAAGGCTTCCTGACCGTTTAAAATGGTCCCTAAAGGGGGCTTTACACGCTGCGACATCGCTAATGCGGAGTCGTTGGGGTCACGGAATTTGTGACGCACATCCGGCCGCATTAGCGATGTTGCTGCGTGTGACACCGATGAGCAATTTTGCATCGTTGCAAAAACGTGCAAAATTGCTCATCGGTGACATGGGGGTCCATTCTCGATTATCGTTACTGCAGCAGTAACGATGTAGTTCGTCGCTCCTGCGGCAGCACACATCGCTATGTGTGACGCCGCAGGAACGAGGAACCTCTCCTTACCTGCCTCCCGGCCTCTATGAGGAAGGAAGGAGGTGGGCGGGATGTTCCGGCCGCTCATCTCCGCCCCTCCGCTGCTATTGGTCGGCCGCTCAGTGACATCACTGTGACGCCGCACGGAAAGCCCCCTTAGAAAGGAGGCGGTTCGCCGGTCACAGCGACGTCGCCGGGCAGGTAAGTATATGTGACGCGTCTGCGCGATGTTGTGCGGCACGAGCAGCGATTTGCCCATGTCGCACAACAGATGGGGGCGGGTACCCACGCTAGTGATATCGGGACCGATATCGCAGCGTGTAAAGTAGCCTTTAGTCTAGTTCAGTAGGCTACACAATCATGGGGAAGACTGCTGACTTGACAGATGTCCAGAAAGCAGTCATTGACACACTCCACAAGGAGGGTAAGCCACAAAAGGTCATTGCTAAAGAAGCTGGCTGTTCACAGAGTGCTGTATCCAAGCATATTAAAGGAAAGTTGAGTGGAAGGAAAAAGTGTGGTAGAAAATGGTGCACTAGCAGCTGAGATAACTGCAGACTTGCAAGAATTGTAAAGCAAAGGTCATTCAAAAATTTGGGGGAGATTCACAAGAAGTGGACTGCTGCTGGAGTCAGTGCTTCAAGAGCCACCACACACAAACGTATCCAGGACATGGGCTGCAACTGTCGCATTCCTTGTGTCAAGGGACTCATGACCAATAGACAATGCCAGAAGCATCTTACCTGGGCCAAGGAGAAAAAGAACTACTGGACTGTTGCTCAGTGGTCCAAGGTGTTGTTTTCAGATGAAAGTCAATTTTGCATTTCATTTGGAAATCAAGGTCCTAGAGTCTGGAGGAAGAGTGGAGAGGCCACAATCCAAGCTGCTTGAGATCTAGTGTGAAGTTTCCACAATCAGTGATGGTTTGGGGAGCCATGTCATCTGCTGGTGTAGGTCCACTCTGTCTTATCAAGACCAAAGTCAGCGCAGCCGTCTACCAGGAAATTTTAGAGCACTTCATGCTTCTCTCTGCCAACAAGCTTTTTGGAGATGGAAATTTAATTTTCCAGCAGAACTTGGCACCTGTCCACACTGCCAAAAGTACCAATACCTGGTTTACGAACCACAGTATCACTGTGCTTGATTGGCCAGCAAACTCGCTTGACCTAAACCCCATAGAGAATCTATGGGGTATAGTCAAAAGGAACATAAGACATCAGATCAAACAATGCAGACGAGCTGAAGACTGCTATCAAAGCAACCTGGGCTTCCATAACACCTCAGCAGTGCCACAGGCTGATCACTTCCATGCCACGCCGCATTGATGCATTAATACATGCAAAAGGAGCCACGACCAATATTGAGGCATTTACTGTACAGACTTTTCAGTAGGCGCCAACATTTCTGAGTTGAAAATCATTTTTGCAGTTGGTCTTATAAAATATTCTAATTTTCTGAGATAATGACTTTTGGGCTAAACCTCAACATTAACAGAAATAAACAATTGAAATATGTCGATCTGTGTGTAATGACTATATAATATATGCGTTTCCCTTTTTGAATTGAATTACTTTTTGAGGGTATTCTAATTTATTGAGATGCACCTGTACATATGCATGTGTGTAAAATAAAAATATACACTATATATCGCCCAAAACAAAATAGTTGTTTCTCCTGGTGGAACGCCACTGTGGGAAAAAACAAAAAAAAGTCTGGCATAAGGGCCAAAACAGGCTGTGACACCAAGGCATTAAAGGGGTTGTCCAATACTCAATTACTATATTTCCCCATGTAAACTAAATACCGCCTCCTCTGGCGCCAGGTTTTGTGTGATGCTGTTATGTCATGTTACTTGAACCCTGCAATGCTCACTAATTGGCTACAACTCTGATGTAAAATTACAGCAACATGTGAGCCCCTGGAGACACATCTCTAGAACGGCGCCGGAGGTGATTAGAGGCTGGAGGCTGTTTTTATTTTATATGGGGTAATATAATAATAGTGGAAAACACCTTTAATACAACCCACTACAAAACAGAATAAAGGGTTGCTTACTTACAATAAAAATATAATACATAATGAAAAGTACACTAACAAGTACACACTTAACAGGAAGCCAAGGACTTACTTTTGTAAGAATCACTGGATGAAGTTTGAAGCTCAATGTCCAGAGGTTACCAATAAAAGGGAAAGGAATTGGTCCAGGTGGAAGGCTCCGTGTGGCCCATAGCACCTTTAGATATTTGATACTAATCAGGCAGGTCAGCAGGATTACAAGCAGCTCAGAGAGGCTTAGCATGGTCACAATGAACTCAGAATCTGGAGTGACTGCTACAGAGAATGTTGTGTTTTCACAGTCTGCTCCTGCCCTAATACATTTATTCGTCAATCCAGCCCTCTTTTTACTGCTTTTCTTATGTTAAACCCTTTTACACACTTAGCATTTATTGCTATGCTGTGTATTTAAAGGGGTTGTCCAGGATTGAGGCTCAAGTCTGCTGTCTCTTTGGCCCGTTTTACACATCCGGCATTTCGCCGAATTCCAGATCCGGCACACATGCAGTACAGTACATTCATTTACAGTGGAAGCTCGACACCATGCGGTTGTGTGCTTCATGCACAACTGCATTTGTCTGCATGGTGTGGCGCTTCCACTGTAAATGAATGGACTGTACTGCATGCGTGACGGATCCGGAATCCGGTGAAATGCCAGATGTGTAAAACGTTCCTTTCTGTGACTGCAGACTTGTGAATCTGCACAGTGTGCGCACTTTCAGTGTTCTCTGGTGCTGGGTGGTCATGTGACCAGAAATATCCGATTTGCATACAACTGTCTATATTTTGACTAAGCATGTATGACGATGTGTCTCAATTCACTCTTATTGAACGATGCCACGCACATCTAGTCCAGTCACGCAGCCATCCACTCCTGGCACAGGAGACTCCTAGCAGTGCATACACTGCGCGCTGTGAGGAATCACAAGTCTACAGTCAGAGGGTTAATCTGCTAATTAATTGCCTTATGAAGAAGTTAGGGCGCAATGTTAAAAGTGCGGCACCAGGCAGAAAATGAACTTTATTTCTCCCTGGAGCTGCTGTCTTTCAGTCATGGACATTAAGCAGCATTTGATGTATATATGAGCTGTGCATAATACGTGGACAGTGGACTTGTGTATAGTCTTAGCCATCCATATATACAGATCCACTGTCTGTATATTATACATGGCTCACCTGTACTTCCTATACACAGCAGACAATAATTTGAGTTATATATACATTATATGTTCCTTACACAATATACACACACATTACAGCACATTTCTGCTCATATTATTTTATATACACTCCCAATTTCCACCTCTTTTGCCAACAGAGGCTTGAATGAAAGTGATGTCAGTGTAGCAGAGCTAAGATTGCAATATATAGACTTCCCGGGCACTGGTTTTGTTTCTGAAACAACCTGCAAACCTGAGTGTCCTCCCGCCCTTCAATGTGAGACTTGCTGGCCAGCTATCAGCTTCTGTAATTTTTCTCTCTATGCTACGGCCTCATTCACACATCAGTATTTTTGATCAGTATTTTTCTGCCAAAACCAGGAGTGTCTCCAAAATACAGAACGTGTCAATCTTACATTTATAGTTTTTCTTTGTAAGTTCCATTCCTCGCTTTGACATACAAACAAAAGTATTAACGTGTAAATGAGGTCTAAGGGCTTGTGTACTAGCTGTGAAAATAACGGACTGCACTCAAACCAATGTAATTCAATGGGGCAGTGCAGGTTATCCAAACTGAGAATAAATATCGAAGCATGCTGATTTTTGCTCCATAAGGCTATGTTCACACATTGAGTTTTTGCTGCTGTTTTTTATGCAATTTATAGGCTGCTTTTTACAGTACCAGCAAAAGCTACACGCTTGCTTTTTTTTCCTGACTGATTTGAAAAACTGCTTCCTTTTGAAAACTGTAGCATATCAACTCTTGCAGCATTTTTTCACCCATAGAAAGCAATGAGAACGTGCAAAAGCGCTGGTAAGGCAGGATATAAAAACCCATTTATTTTTGTGATTTCCCCCCCCCCCCAAGTATACTGTCTTGGTATTCTCACATGACCATGGATGTTTCTTCTGATTCTGGAGAGTTTAACCTTTTCGCGCCAGAGCCTGTTTTTAACTTCGTGAACCGGACATTTTTTTCATTTCTGACCAGTGTCACTTTGACAGGTTATAACTCCCGGTGATTCTGAGATTATGATTCTGAGATTGTTTTCTCGTGAAATATTAGTATTTCAGGAGAGGGGTAAAATTAAGACAATTTCTTTTGAGTTTATTTGTAAAAATATAGGAAATTTGGCAAAAATGTGGAAACTTTTGCAATTTTCAAACTTTTAATTTTTAGACCCTTAAACCAGAGTTATGTCACACAACATAGATAGCAAATAACATTTCTCACATGTCTACTTTACACAACGGCAATTTTAGAAACATAACCTTTTTTATTTTAGGAAGTTAGAAGGGGTCAAAGTTCATCAGCAATTTCTCATTTTTCAATAAAACTTACAAAGCCTTTTTTTGTAGGGACCACATCACATTTGAAGTGACTTTGAGAGGCCAAGGTGACAGAAAAGACACAAAAAAGACATCATCCTAAAAACTGCACCTCTCAAACTACTCAAAATCACATCCAAGAAGTTTATTAAGTCTTCAGTGACTTCACAGGAACTAAAGCAATATGAAAAAAAAAATGAAAATGTTACTTTTTCCCATGTAAATGTTACTTTTAGCCTCAAATTTTGCATTTTCACAAGGGAACAGAAGAAAATGCACCATACAATTTGTTGTGCAATTTCTCCTAAGTATAGGGATACCCCATTTGTGTTGAAAATCTACTGTTTGGGTGCACAGCAGGGCTTGGAAAAAATTAGCTGGAGATGAGCAGATGCCATGTCGAGTTTGAGACCCCCTAAGCTGCCTAAACAATGGAGCGCCCCCACAAACGACAGTATTTTTGAAATTAGACCCCAAAAGGAATATATCTAGATGTTTGGTGAGCACCTTGAACCTCCGTGGAGCTTCACAGAAGTTTATAAGCCATGAAAATAAAAAAAAAAAAATTACCACAAAATTGTTACTTCAACCAGATAGATTTTTTTCACAAGGGTATCAGGAAAAAATGCACCATAAAATTTATTGTGCAATTTCTCCTTAGTATGCTGATACCTCATATGTGGTTGAAATTAACTGTTTCGGCGCATGGCATGGCTTGGAAGGGAAAGAGCGCCATTTGACTGCCAAATTTGCTGGAATCATTTGCGGATGCCATGTTGCATTAAGAGACTCCCTGAGGTGCCTAAATAGTGGAGGTCCCCCACAATTGACCCCATTTTGGAAACTAGACCACTCAATTAATTTATCTAGATGGTTGATGAGCCTGTGGAACCCGCTGAGGCTTAACAAAATTTTATAACATTAAAGTGTGAAAATGAAAAAATACATTTTTACAGCAAAATTGTTACTTCAACCAGATAATTTTTTGAACAACGGTATCAGGAAAAAATGCACCATAAAATTTATTGTACAATTTCTCCTGAGTACACAGATACCTCATATGTGGTAGAAATCTACTGTTTTAGCACATGGCAGGGCTCTGAAAGGAAGGAATGCCATTTAAATTTTAGACAGCACAATTGTCTGTAATACTGTAGATACCAGACGCCATCTCGTGTTTGGAGAGAGACATCCATGTGAGGTCTTGTCTTTTTGCGGGACGAGTTGACATTTCTATTCCATTTTTGGGCACCTAACATTTTTGGATCTTGTTTATTATTTTCATTTTTGGTAGGTAGAATTAACTTGAAACAGCAATTCAGGAATTGGGCTTTGCGGTTTATTTATTTATTTACTAATTTATTTTTATGCCGCTCACTGTTTGGTAAAAGTAACAACACAGGTCCACCCCCTCCCCTTTCCTTACTGTATATATTTTTTTCATGAATACACAGTGTAGAAATCTGCTGAGTTTTAGGGTGCCAGTTAATCATAATTAACAAGAGCTACTTGATCTTTAAAAGGGGATTTATTACAAATAGGGAATTTACAATGACATACATAAGGGAAACCTAACTAAGGCCCGTTTCACACGTCAGTGATTCTGGTACGTTTGTGCTTTTTTTTTAAACGTACCAGAATCACTGACATACGCAGACCCATTATAATGAATGGGTCTGCTCACACGTCAGTGATTTTTCACTGCACGTGTCTCCGTGCAGCGTACCCGCGTGTGCGTGATTACTGCACGGAGACATGTTCATTTTTTTCTGGCATCACTGATGTCCCACGGACCACGCAGTGGTGTGGTCCGTGAAACACGTGCCAGAAAAAAACGTGCTTTTAAAATAAAAAACATTTTAACTCACCCGGCGTCCAGCGATGTCCTCTGCAGCCTGTCCTCCCTGCTGCTTCTAAGCCGGCTGATTACTGTCGCGCATATTCATTATGTGCGACACAGCCGACCCGGAAGCAGCTCCTGCAGGGGTCACCGCCGGCCGGATGCTGCGTCGCGGGAGCGATCAGCACCATGGAGAGCGGGAGCGGGCGCAGGTGAGTGAATCTCTAAGTGCAATCACGGGCCACGGAGAACGGAGCCCGGATTGCACTTAGACAACCCACGTGTGCCGTGATTTTCGGCACACGCAGGGACATGTGCGTGTTTTACACGCCAGTGAAAAAGTCTGTGTTTTTCACTGACGTGTGAAACGGGCCTAAGGGAAAGGGTATAATGAAAGGGGAAAGTTAATGGGAGAGGGTGGTGGAAGATGGGAAGTGGATAGACTGACTAGTTTGGTAGGCTACCTTTATATCAGACACCCAATCAAACATGGCCCATACAGTGCCCATCCCTGTAACACCTCCACATATTTAGTAGCATCCAATCAGGTCACAGTCTTTTGAGTTGTCCAGGAACGTGCATATGGCTGCTGATGTCAACGCTCTCCTGAAGGTGGCTCTCCGAGGTCAATTTGTTAAAGGATTAAAGGCCATGTCTCACTAAGCAACATCGCTAGCAACATCGCTGCTGAGGCACGACATTTTTTAGTTGTTGCTCTCCCGCTGTGAAGCACACACAGCGCTGTGTGTGACAGCGAGAGAGCAACAACTGAATGTGCAGTGAGCAGGGAGCTGGCTCTGCGGACGCTGGTAACAAAGGTAAATATCGGGTAACCAAGAAGCCCTTTCCTTGGTTACCCGATATTTACCTTTGTTACCAGCGTCCGCCGCTCTCACGCTGTCAGTGCCGGCTCCCTGCTCCCTGCACACATAGCCAGACTACACATTGGGTAATTAGCCCGATGTGTACTCTGGCTAGGAGTGCAGGAAGCCAGCGCTAAGCGGTGTGCGCTGGTAATCAAGGTAAATATCGGGTTAGTTAGTGTGACGGTACCTTAAGGCTATGTGCGCACGTTGCGTACATTCACTGCAGAAATTTCTGCAGCGATCTGAAGAGCACATGTGCGCTTTAAATCGCTGCAGAAATGTCCGTAGTGAAAAAAAAAAGAAGCCGATTCCATGCGCTCTGTCTGCAGCTCCTGCCATAGACAGAGCAGGAACTGCCGGCAAAGCGCACGGAAGAAGTGACATGTCACTTCTTAGAACGCAGTGCTTCGGCAGTAGCCGAAGCGCTGCGCTCTAAAACGCCACGTGCGCACGGCCCCTGCACAATCTCCATAGATTGTGCAGGGGACGCAGGACGCATGCAGTTACGCTGCGCTACAAAGCGCAGCGTAACTGCATGTATTTACGCAACGTGCGCACATAGCCTAAGACTGTCTTGACAAACCTGTGGATCCTGTGGAAAGTGTCCTGGTATATAGCAAAGGTCTTTCATATCACAAAGCCTGAGGACAAGTTTACATTTCATTCAGGTTGGAGACTTGATGGCCATCTCCAGAACAATGGCTTGTATTCCACTTGAACAAGGGATTGTTTACCAATGTATATTTTAATAGGCTATAAACAGGACATTCAATTCATGAACACCCCAGGAGTTGTGTATCTTCCAAGAGGCTAAAGGCACTCTGTTCAATTCACATGAAGATGCAACCTTTATCATGTTGATAGAACAAAGGTTAGCTCATCACAGAACACACAATGGCCTCCTTGCCTCACAGGTTATGAAACTCCTCACTGAACTTAAGGTCCAGTCACACTAAGCAACTTACCAGCGATCCCAACAACGATAGGGATCGCTGGTAAGTTGCTAGGAGGTTGCTGGTGAGATGTCACACTGCGACGCTCCAGCGATCCCACCAGCAACCTGACCTGGCAGGGATCACTGGAGCGTGGTTACACGAGTTGCTGGTGAGCTCACCAGCAACCAGTGACCAGCCCCCAGCGCCGCGTGGAAGATGCTGCGCTTGGTAACTAAGGTAAATATCGGGTAACCAACCCGATATTTACCTTGGTTACCAGCGCACGGAGCTACACGTGCAGAGAACAGGGAGCAGCGCACACTGAGCGCTGGCTCCTTGCTCTCCTAGTTACAGCACACATCGGGTTAATTAACCCGATGTGTCCTGCAGCTAAATGTGCACAGAGCAGGGAGCAGCGCACAATGCTTAGCGCTGGCTCCTTGCTCTCCTAGTTACAGCACACATCGGGTTAATTAACCCGATGTGTCCTGCAGCTAAATGTGCACAGAGCAGGGAGCAGCGCACACTGAGCGCTGGCTCCCTGCTCTCCTAGTTACAGCACACATCGGGTTAATTAACCCGATGTGTCCTGCAGCTAAATGTGCACAGAGCAGGGAGCAGTGCACAATGCTTAGCGCTGGCTCCTTGCTCTCCTAGTTACAGCACACATCGGGTTAATTAACCCGATGTGTGCTGCAGCTACATGTGCACAGAGCAGGAGCTGGCACTGACAGTGAGAGCGGCGGAGGCTGGTAACAAAGGTAAATATCGGGTAACCAAGGACAGGGCTTCTTGGTTACCCGATATTTACATTGGTTACCAGCCTCCGCAGAAGCCGGCTCCTGCTGCCTGCACATTTAGTTGTTGCTGTCTCGCTGTCACACACAGCGATCTGCGCTTCACAGCGGGACAGCAACAACTAAAAAATGGCCCAGGACATTCAGCAACAACCAACGACCTCACAGCAGGGGCCAGGTTGTTGCTGGATGTCACACACAGCAACATCGCTAGCAACGTCACAAAAGTTGTTCGTTAGCAGCGATGTTGCTAGCGATGTTGCTTAGTGTGACGGGGCCTTTAGCCGATTCCTTTGATGTACAGTCCTGGTGATATTGGTAGCCTATAGATACAATATGGAGTCCAGTGATTCTTTATGATACATACATTGTCCATGTTGGCTTCCAACATACGCCCCTTTGTGTCTGAATGACACACACTTACGGCCAGGGCATGACAAAATAGCGTTCCGCTATAGGATCATCGGCCACTTATTCCATGAAGGTAGCTGCATCAGGACACCATCACTGCAAGGTATCTAACAAGGAAAAGGCATAGCAATTGCTGGATTCACAACATTCATTCTCATTCACACATATCGGGATGCATTTATATCTCATTAATTATGCAAATTACACCTGAATTATGTGAATAGCATATACATGACTGCAAATATACAACAGGTATCTATATAAAACAATAATATAACAGATAGCAATATATGTCAACATTTCTACAAGTACAATGTGTATCCAATTAACACATACTAATTTAAAGATCTATATATAGGTAGTCTTAAGCCCTCCAAGTTATCATGATGTTTACTTGACATACTTTAAAACAATTCCCTTAGGGGTGCTTCACACACAGCGAGCTCGCTGCCGAGATCGCTGCTGAGTCACGTTTTTTGTGACGCAGCAGTGACCTCATTAGCGATCTCGCTGTGTGTGACACTGAGCAGCGATCTGGCCCCTGCTGCGAGATTGCTGCTCGTTACACACAGCCCTGGTTCGTTTTCTTCAAAGGCGCTCTCCCACTGTGACACACAGATCGCTGTGTGTGACAGCGAGAGAGCGACGAATGAAGCGAGCAGGGAGCAGGAGCCGGCCTCTGGCAGCTGCGGTAAGCTGTAACCAAGATAAACATCGGGTAACCAAGGTGGTTACCCGATATTTACCTTAGTTACCAGCCTCCGCAGCTCTCACGCTGCCTGTGCTGCCGGCTCCGGCTCTCTGCACATGTAGCTGCATTACACATCGGGTTAATTAACCCGATGTGTACTGTAGCTAGGAGAGCAAGGAGCCAGCACTAAGCAGTGTGCGCGGCTCCCTGCTCTCTGCACATGTAGCTGCATTACACATCGGGTTAATTAACCCGATGTGTACTGTAGCTAGGAGAGCAAAGCTAAGCGGTGTGCGCTGGTAACTAATGTAAACATCGGGTAACCATACCCGATGTTTACCTTAGTTACCAGTGTCCGCAGCTTCCAGACGCCGGCTCCGTGCAAGCGCAGCGTCGCTTGCACGTCGCTGCTGGCTGGGGGCTGGTCACTGGTGAGATCTGCCTGTTTGACAGCTCACCAGCGACCATGTAGCGATGCAGCAGCGATCCTGACCAGGTCAGATCGCTGGTCGGATCGCTGCTGCATCGCTAAAGTGTGAAGGTACCCTTAGCTTTTGAGTATATCTCTCACATTGCATATTGTTGAATTTATCACATCTAAATTGTACCACTGTACAAGGTATTAGTTGGTATGAGCGTGCCTAGTGTCCCATTAAAAGCACCTTCTTGTTGCTTATTAGAATGTACAAACATTACATAGATCACACTGGTTGATGGAATTAGTAGATTCTCTGTTATTGATAGAAAAGGGGGGAGGGCACCACCTAACGGATCTTAATGATCCATAAATAGAAATAAACAGGGATCACCTTAACACACCCAATTTTGGACATAGAACTAAGAGAAAAGACGGTGTGCAAAATACCAGGGATACACCTGTATAACAGTACAAAAAGGGTCTTTATTTATAACGTATTATGTGGACACAAACATATTAAAACCACTTAAAAAGGCATATAAAGCCTATATGAATCATATTTATCCCCTGTAAAGGATAGAAAACATCCCCCTGGCACAATAAAGAGGTCACAAGGTTAACCCAGTAGGGCTGTAGCTAATACATAGGAGATCCTAGTAGTACAGCATTATAGTTGATATAAATGTGTTGGATTAAACTGCAAATGTAATTACATAGGGTAGTATAACCACCAAATACCATAGATCACAATAGCAATACAAGGTATCAGCATAGGTAGCAGCCAAGATAACATAAAGCTGATGTAGACATGTTAGAATACACAGCAAAAACACTTGCATAGAGTAAAACAATCACCAAATGACAAGGATCATAATATCATTACAAGGTATTAGCATGAGTAGCAACCAAGAAAATACAAAGACCCTAGGATCACCAGATTACCAGCCCATACTGAAGACACCATGTAAAGGTTCAAGTAATAGCCAGGGTGGGGTAGAAGAGTCCCCACGCGTATCGCTGTCCCCTAGGACAGCTTCATCAGGGGTAGAATGTGCCCACATAAAGGGCTGGGGTTTAAATAACCCAACAAATTAATGTGACAGCTGTTTGAAGACTCACCTGATGGTTGAAAACGCCGCGTTCAGCGTATGCCCGGCGTCCCGGAAGTCACACGCACGCCAGCGTCCAATCAGGGAGAGGAAAGGAGTTATTGTTTTCGGGCACCGCGCATGCGTGGGACTCCGAAAACATGGCGGCCGCCATGTATGGAGACAAATGTTCAAAAGTGCCGTTTCTTAGAGAAAAAGGGATATTCTTTATCAGAAATACCTTATTTTTAGGTCCCCCCTCAAAATATAAGATAGATGAAGAGTAAATTGACCACAAGTTACCCAGAGCAAGGAATACAGACAGTTTTAAATAGTGTCTAGATCCCTCACATTTATAAATCGCTCAAATCTGGGCCCATATAATCTAGAAAAGGATTTAATTATATTAAATATATTAAATATTATATGCATATAGTGGAATCACCAGGGTAGCTCCCCAATTAATGGAATATGGATCCCCCCAACATATAGTTTGCATACAAAATTACATACATTTTATTTTTCTTTTCTTTTCAAGGCCCAGACCAAAGAAAGTTGCAAATGTGAAGTAAACCACTTATGAAATTTATCGATATTCCCAACACTAACTAGGATCACCCAGAGTCCCAAACAGAGGGAAGGCTATGCACTTTTTGAAGGAACATGGCGGGCGGACTTCTAACATAAGGATCCTTGGACTGGAAAAAATCAAAGTCAATATTAGAGGTGGTAATACCACCTTGGATCTTCTTAGATGTGAATCGGCCTGGATTTTCCAACTAAATTGTCTTGCCCCATTTGGTATAAATGAGGATCTTCTGTTTACAGGGTTCTACAAACAGAGGTGATTCTTTTCCCTCTGTTTGGGACTCTGGGTGATCCTAGTTAGTGTTGGGAATATCGATACATTTCATAAGTGGTTTACTTCACATTTGCAACTTTCTTTGGTCTGGGCCTTGAAAAGAAAAGAAAAATAAAATGTATGTAATTTTGTATGCAAACTATATGTTGGGGGGATCCATATTCCATTAATTGGGGAGCTACCCTGGTGATTCCACTATATGCATATAATATTTAATATATTTAATATAATTAAATCCTTTTCTAGATTATATGGGCCCAGATTTGAGCGATTTATAAATGTGAGGGATCTAGACACTATTTAAAACTGTCTGTATTCCTTGCTCTGGGTAACTTGTGGTCAATTTACTCTTCATCTATCTTATATTTTGAGGGGGGACCTAAAAATAAGGTATTTCTGATACAGAATATCCCTTTTTCTCTAAGAAACGGCACTTTTGAACATTTGTCTCCATACATGGCGGCCGCCATGTTTTCGGAGTCCCGCGCATGCGCGGTGCCCGAAAACACTCAATAACTCCTTTCCTCTCCCTGATTGGACGCTGGCGTGCGTGTGACTTCCGGGACGCCGGGCACACGCTGAACGCGGCGTTTTCAACCATCAGGTGAGTCTTCAAACAGCTGTCACATTAATTTGTTGGGTTATTTAAACCCCAGCCCTTTATGTGGGCACATTCTACCCCTGATGAAGCTGTCCTAGGGGACAGCGATACGCGTGGGGACTCTTCTACCCCACCCTGGCTACTACTTGAACCTTTACATGGTGTCTTCAGTATGGGCTGGTAATCTGGTGATCCTAGGGTCTTTGTATTTTCTTGGTTGCTACTCATGCTAATACCTTGTAATGATATTATGATCTTTGTCATTTGGTGATTGTTTTACTCTATGCAAGTGTTTTTGCTGTGTATTCTAACATGTCTACATCAGCTTTATGTTATCTTGGCTGCTACCTATGCTGATACCTTGTATTGCTATTGTGATCTATGGTATTTGGTGGTTATACTACCCTGTGTAATTACATTTGCAGTTTAATCCAACACATTTATATCAACTATAATGCTGTACTACTAGGATCTCCTATGTATTAGCTACAGCCCTACTGGGTTAACCTTGTGACCTCTTTATTGTGCCAGGGGGATGTTTTCTATCCTTTACAGGGGATAAATATGATTCATATAGGCTTTATATGCCTTTTTAAGTGGTTTTAATATGTTTGTGTCCACATAATACGTTATAAATAAAGACCCTTTTTGTACTGTTATACAGGTGTATCCCTGGTATTTTGCACACCGTCTTTTCTCTTAGTTCTAGATTCTCTATTATGATATCTTAAGGTGGTGTCACACACAGCGACAACGACAACGACGTCGCTGCTACGTCACCATTTTCTGTGACGTTGCAGCGACGTCCCGTCGCTGTCGCTGTGTGTGACATCCAGCAACGAGCTGGCCCCTGCTGTGAGGTCGCCGCTCGTTGCTGAATGTCCAGCTTCATTTTTTGGTCGTCGCTCTCCCGCTGTGACGCACAGATCGCTGTGTGTGACAGCGAGAGAGCGACGAAATGAAGCGAGCAGGGAGCAGGAGCCGGCATCTGGCAGCTGCGGTAAGCTGTAACCAAGCTAAACATCGGGTAACCAAGGTGGTTACCCGATATTTACCTTCGTTACCAGCCTCCGCCGCTCTCCCTGCCAGCGCCGGCTCCTGCTCTCAGCACATGTAGCTGCAGTACACATCATGTAATTAACCCGATGTGTACTGTAGCTAGGAGAGCAGGGAGCCAGCGCTCAGTGTGCGCGGCTCCCTGCTCTCTGCACATGTTGCAGAACAGCGACGCGTGTCGTTATGATCGCTGCTTCGGCTGCTGTGTTTGACAGCTAAGCAGAGATCATAACAGCGACTTACAAGGTCGCTGCTACGTCACAGAAAATGGTGACGTAACAGCGACGTCGTTGTCGCTGTCGTTTAGTGTGACCCCAGCTTTAAGCTGGGTTTACACGCTGCAACATCGCAAAGGACATCGCTGTAACGTCACCGGTTTGGTGACGCAATAGCGATCTCCATAAGTCGCTGCTAAGTCTCTGGTGAGCGTTCAACCCGGCAAACCTGGCCAACAACTTACCAGCGATCCGGACCTGCAGAGCGACCTGGCTGGTTGTTGGGGACGTTGATAAGCAGCCTTTTGAAAGGGAAGTTGCTAACAAAGTCGCTGAAAAGGATTCACACACTGAAACTTCATGCTGCACAGCGGGAAACAAAGGACCTAGGAATGGTCCTGAACGACTTGTAGTGATCAGCAAGTTCCAGCAACTTCACAGCAGGGGCCAGGTCGCTGATAGGATTCACACACTGCAACATCGCAAACAACATCGCTATTGCGTCACAAAACCGGTGACGTTACAGCGATGTCGTTTGCGATGTTGTAGTGTGTAAACCCAGCTTTAGGCATACTGTGTTATCAATGCTTCCATCTTGTGTATATATATTATTAGTTTACTTTCTAATACACTGTCTTCGTTTATTAGCTTTCAGATATAAATTAATTCATGTCACAAGATCCCAGGAAATCTCAATTGCCATCGAATCATAGCTCATCCAGGAAGCAAATTTGATAAGTTAACTTTTGCTCCATCACAGATCCTGGAAATAAAGAACAAGAGCAGTATCAGATTCTTAGCAGTTGTCATCTACATATCGAGTTTATTTTACAAGAAAAGAAAAAAAATTAACCTGAGCACTTTTTACTTGCAACTGTGTGCAGTCAGCAAAAATCTAAAGAATTTTTTTTTTATTTTACAAAAAAACAAAAAAAAAATTAACTTTCATAGACATATGCTAAACGCCCCTTTGGTACTAAAGATTGTACCAAATAAAAATAAAGGGGAAAACAAAATATTAAAATTGAGGTAAGAAAAATATTAAATAAAAAAAAAAATACTTATGTATAAAAACACAAAAATACTATTCTTGAGCAGCAAAAATATTATGAGCAAAATAAAACCGTGACACAATGCACTGCACAGGACGACACAAAACAGACAAACATAGAACAATTAGAGTTAATTCAACTTTATCTGTCTCATGATGAATAAGTGAGAATAAAGGGGTTCAGGTGGTTCTGCAGATTTACACAGAAACCATAGCTTTGCATTGGTTGGCACTATCATATAATTTATATATCCAACTTCAGGTCCTGATTTAAAATGGTTACCTGTGAAATGAGATAAAGAACATACATACAATACAAACAAATGACTATTAGCTTAATACAGTACCAAATCATCGCATGGGGATGATTATTTGTTTAATTGTTTGCAAACAATTACTTAAACGTTTAATTTTGAGCTCATTGTCTAAACCACGTGGACTTTAAAAGCATATTGGCCATATGAATTTATATAAAGTAATAATTGTAGAAAGAAATAATCAGTTTCATCCATGGATACTGTGTTGTATAAGGCCAGTTTCATACATCCTTCATTTTGCCGGTTTCGCGGATCCAGCGCGCTCCCGTACAGTGAATACAGTACAATGACAGCGCAACAAGCGCCAGTCACGTGCTGTCATGTGACCGGCGCATGTGACCCGGAAGTTACAGCGCTGTCATTGTACTGTATTCACTGTACGGGAGCGCGCCGGATCCGCGAAACCAGCAAAAAGAAGGATGTGTGAGTGAGCCCTAAGACCTGTTGAACAAAACACATTGGTTATTCTCCTTGTTCTGCTATCCTCTTCTCTTAGGTCTATACACAGCAGATACATTTTCTGATGTTTCATACTGCTCTTTTGACTCATTACACCAGTCCCTGAGTATATTTATAAAGTTTTCAAAGGAGATGGTATTCCTTAGAGTAAAGCCCGCTTTACACGCTTCAATATATCTCACAATCCGTCGTTGGGGTCAAGTTGTAAGTGACGCACATCCGGCATCGTTTGTGAGTTATCTGCGTGTGACATCTACGTGCGACCAGGATTGAACGCAAAACTGTTGATCGCAAACACATCGTATCTTTGTCTAGAATTGAACGTTTTGTTGCACGAACCTAGTCAATTGAAACGTGTGACATCCCTCATACGATTTTGGTGTCTGAGGCTATGTGTGCAGGTGTGCGCTCTGCACCGCAGCTTAAAAAAGGTCCGCTTCAGAGCGCAGCTGAAAAGCTGCGTTCTGAAGCGCCTCACAATGTCTGTCATTCACTAATCTCTGTCAGTCGGTCACTATCTCTGTCCCTCTCTCTCTGTCCATGTCAGTCTATCCCTCTTACCCCCTCTCTCATATACTCACCGATCTCCGATCTCCGGCGCGGCGCTGCACGGCATTGACACTGCTCCGGCGGCATTTACTGTTTTGAAAAAGCCGGCCGCCCATTAAACAATCTCGTATTCCCTGCTTTCCCCGCCCACCGGCGCCTATGATTGGTTGCAGTGAGACACGTCCCCACGCTGAGTGACAGGTGTCTCACTGCACCCAATCACAGCAGCCGGTGGGCGTGTCTATACTGTGTAGTGAAATAAATAATTAAATAATTTAAAAAAACGGCGTGCCCAATTTTAAAACCAGCCAGATAAAGCCATACGGATGAAGGCTGGTTTTCTCAGGATGGGGAGCTCCACGTTATCGGGAGCCCCCCAGCCTAACAATATCAGCCAACAGCCGCCCAGAATTGCCGCATACATTAGATGCGACAGTTCTGGGACTGAACCCGGCTCTTCCCGATTTGCCCTGGTGCGTTGGCAAATCGGGGTAATAAGGAGTTATTGGCAGCCCAAAGCTGCCAATAACTCCTAGATTAATCATGTCAGGCGTCTCCACAAGATACCTTCCATGATTAATCTGTAAGTGACAGTAAATAAACACACACACCCGAAAAAATCCTTTATTAGAAATAAAAAACACAAACATATACCCTGGTTAACCACTTTAATAAGCCTGAAAAAGCCCTCCATGTCCGGCGTAATCCACGGACCTCCAGCGTCGCTTCCAGCTCTGCTGCATGGAGGTGACCGGAGCTGCAGCAGACACAGCAGCAACTGAAGACAGCCGCGCGATCAGCTGAGCTGTCACTGAGGTTACCTGGATCCAGCGGTGGATGCAGTGACAGCGGGTAACCTCAGTGACAGCTCAGCTGATCGCGCGGCTGTCTTCAGTTGCTGCTGTGTCTGCTGCAGCTCCGGTCACCTCCATGCAGCAGAGCTGGAAGCGACGCTGGAGGTCCGTGGATTACGCCGGACATGGAGGGCTTTTTCGGGCTTATTAAAGTGGTTAACCAGGGTATATGTTTGTGTTTTTTATTTCTAATAAAGGATTTTTTCGGGTGTGTGTGTTTATTTACTGTCACTTACAGATTAATCATGGAAAGTATCTCGGGGAGACGCCTGACATGATTAATCTAGGAGTTATTGGCAGCTTTGGGCTGCCAATAACTCCTTATTATCCCGATTTGCCAACGCACCAGGGCAAATCGGGAAGAGCCGGGTACAGTCCCAGAACTGTCGCATCTAATGTATGCGTCAATTCTGGGCGGCTGTTGGCTGATATTGTTAGGCTGGGGGGCTCCCCATAACGTGGAGCTCCCTATCCTGAGAATACCAGCCTTCAGCCGTATGGCTTTATCTGGCTGGTTTTAAAATTGGGGGGACCGCACGCCGTTTTTTTTAATTATTTAATTATATATTTCACTGCACAGTATAGACACGCCCACCGGCTGCTGTGATTGGGTGCAGTGAGACACCTGTCAGTCAGCGTGGGGGCGTGTCTCACTGCAACCAATCATAGGCGCCGGTGGGCGGGGAAAGCAGGGAATACGAGATTGTTTAATGGGCGGCTGGCTTTTTCAAAATAGTAAAAGCCGCCAGAGCAGTGTGAATGCCGCGCAGCGCCGCGCCGGGGATCGGTGAGTATATGAGAGAGGGCTGCTCAATTCAGTCACTCAGGAGTTTAGCGGTCACCAGTGAGCCCTTCACAGGTGACCGCTAATCAGGACGCGACACAGACAGAGCCGCAGCATGACAATGAAGTCGGGTTAAGTTAACCCGAGTTCATTCTGATCGTGCGGCTCTTTCTGTGTCTGCTGTCATCTGCCATTCAGCTCTGCTACATGGCTGTCCGTGTCTGCTGTTAGCGGCCATGTAGCAGAGCTGAATGACAGATGACATAGTAAAAACGCATCCCTACACATTACACACGCTTGGCAAGTCAATAAAAAAAAAAAAAAAAAGGGTTCCCAATGCATACGTCACAGATCACATGATCTAAAGGATCACACACAAAATTGATCAATTTAACCTAGACTACTAACGCACGTGTGACAGCAAATGAACGACCTACGTGCAATCTCATAAGATCCCGTATGCAACCTGGGCGTGTCACATCGCAAATGCGATTGTTCAACTAATTGCAACGTGTAAAGCAGGCTTTACTCTTGTGGTGTAATCTACATTACAACAGTTTGCCATTGAATGCAGAAAATTAGCATCATCCTGAGACCTATTCAGACAATTGTAAACAGTTCTGTACAGAGCCAGATAATTATTATAAAAGAGTGTAGGATCATCATATCGCCTGAATCTGGACATTGCTAGAGCATTGTCACCCCTAGTATCTCTTCCACCTATGATACGTTGCAATTCCTTCCTTCTTAGCTCTGCACCTGTACAGTTATCACCCATTTGTTCAGATCTTAGCTTTGCTGCCAGTGGTCCAGGAAGCCAAGCTTGGAGCAGAGACCAAGCATTTTTATTGTTCAGATTATATTGCTGGACCACAACCTCAAATTTATTAGATATAATGACTGGAGAACTATGTGAGTCAAACTTACTAAGTAGTTGACACAGGTGAAGCTTTTCAGAAATAGTGAGCAATGGATTGCAATCAACCAATGGTGATCTATATCTGACATCTCTTGTATCCTCATTAGAAAGAGTACACACATTGACTGTCTCCAGACTGCATATCTTTGATTTAAGAGACTGTATATGTTGCTCTTTGTTATGCAATTGACATTTAGCTTCATCCAGTTGTCTTTCTAAAGTTGCAATTAACTTCTCCATTTGACTAAGGGGTGCTTCACACACAGCGAGCTCGCTGCCGAGATCGCTGCTGAGTCACGCTTTTTGTGACGCAGCAGTGACCTCATTAGCGATCTCGCTGTGTGTGACACTGAGCAGCGATCTGGCCCCTGCTGCGAGATCGCTGCTCGTTACACACAGCCCTGGTTCGTTTTCTTCAAAGCCGCTCTCCTGCTGTGACACACAGATCGCTGTGTGTGACAGCAAGAGAGCGACAAATGAAGCGAGCAGGGAGCAGGAGCCGGCGTCTGACAGCTGAGGTAAGCTGTATCCAAGATAAACATCGGGTAACCAAGGTGGTTACCCGATATTTACCTTAGTTACCAGCCTCTGCAGCTCTCACGCTGCCTGTGCTGCCGGCTCCGGCTCTCTGCACATGTAGCTGCTGTACACATCGGGTTAATTAACCCGATGTGTACAGCAGCTAGGAGAGCAAGGAGCCAGCGCTCAGTGTGCGCGGCTCCCTGCTCTCTGCACATGTAGCTGCATTACACATCGGGTTAATTAACCCGATGTGCACTGTAGCTAGGAGAGCAAGGAGCCAGCGCTCAGTGTGCGCGGCTCCCTGCTCCCTGCTCACACTGGTAACTAATGTAAACATCGGGTAACCATACCCGATGTTTACCTTAGTTACCAGTCTCCGCAGCTTCCAGACGGCGGCTCCGTGCAAGCGCAGCGTCGCTTGCACGTCGCTGCTGGCTGGGGGCTGTTCACTGGTCGCTGGTGAGATCTGCCTGTTTGACAGCTCACCAGCGACCATGTAGCGATGCAGCAGCGATCCTGACCAGGTCAGATCGCTGGTCGGATCGCTGCTGCATCGCTAAGTGTGAAGGTACCTTAAGGGGTACTTCTCACATAGCGAGATCGCTAGCGAGATCGCTGCTGAGTCACGGTTTTTGTGATGCACCAGTGACCTCATTAGCGATCTCGCTGTGTGTGACACTGAGCAGCGATCTGGCCCCTGCTGTGAGATCGCTGCTCGTTACACACACTGCTGGTTAATTTTTTGGACGTTGCTCTCCTGCTGTGAAGCACACATCGCTGCGTTTGACAGTGAGAGAGCAGCGATCTGAATGTGCAGGGAGCAGGGAGCCGGCGTCTGACAGCCTGTGGTAAGCTGTAACCAAGGTAAATATCGGGTAACCAAGCGAAGCCCTTTGCTTGGTTACCCGATGTTTACCTTGGTTACTAACATCCGCCGCTCTCAGGCTGTCAGTGCCGGCTCCCTGCTCCCTGCACAAGTAGCCGGAGTACACATCGGGTAAATAAGCAAAGCGGTTTGCTTATTAACCCAATGTTTACTCTGGCTAGGAGTGCAGGGAGCCAGCGCTAAGTGGTGTGCTCTGGTAACCAAGATACATATAGGGTAACAGGGTTGCAGCTCCCTGCAAGCGCAGCATCGCTTCCACGTCGCTGCTGGCTGTGGGCTGGTCACTGGTCGCTGGTGAGATCTGCCTGATTGACAGCTCACCAGCAACCATGTAGTGATGCACCAGCGATCCTGGCCAGGTCAGCTCGCTGGTGGGATCGCTGGAGCGTCGCTAAAGTGTGACGGTACCCTAATTTTCAGTTCTAAAGAGCAAACCTGAGTTGCTTGTGAAGTGGAGCTCAGTCTACACTCCTTCAATTGTTCTTCCAACTTCCTCACAGCTAATTCACTTACATCTGATTGTAAACCATGTATTTCACTGGTCGTATTATCAGAATTTTCTATAACAAAATCACTAATTTTGTCAATATCCTCTTTCATTTGTAGCCTTTGCTTTCACCAATTTGCTTCTTTCAAATCAGCCAATTCCTTTATCTTAAGCAACACAGAAATCTCATTGCTTAACTCTTCCTTTTTCAATTTCCTACTGATCACTTTATTATTTAAATTATTATTATAGCTCTTACATTGTTCTATCAATTCATTATATTGGACTTCTAAAGATTTATCTGCACTGACATGGTACACGGCAGAGGCATACTTACCTTTCCACAAACTCCATTTTCAGCAACAAACTGCAAACACTCACAAAACAAAAATTTCTAACGGAAAGAGTTTAACACCAGACCTTACTATGCAAACTTTCAAAAGGCCTTACTCTTTGAAACAATACTTTTTCACTTTCAATCTGATTTTAACATAAATATAAATTGTAATTGGAAAAGTGGTTTACCTTTGCTAAATGCATCCAGAATCATTCTGCTAGCACAACATACTACATAGCCTGATATGCAACACCAGAATCATTAGGAGCAACATACAACATAGATTACAAAGAAAGTCTTTACTCACCAGTATTTCCATTTCTACCAAGATCCAGACTCCTCGGTTCTTTGATCTCCACACTTTTCCAAATGCGGATTAAATCTTCAATCTCTCTCTCTTCTGGTATCTTCCCTTCCTCCCTCAAACACTCTATCATTACTCCATTATTAAAAAAACCTTCTCTTGATCCATCCTGCACAAGCAACTAAAAACCAGTCTCCAATCTCCCCTTCATCTCCAAACTCCTGGAGCGCCTGGTCTACTCTCGCCTCACCCGCTACCTGTCCACTCACTCTCTTCTAGATCCTTTACAGTCTGGCTTCCGCCCTTTACACTCAACAGAAACTGCCCTTGTCAAAGTGACCAATGACCTTTTGACAGCAAAACGTAACAGTGACCACTCTCTGCTTATCCTTCTGGACATCTCTGCCGCCTTCGACACTGTTGACCACCATCTCCTTCTCTCTATGCTCCATTCTATCGGCCTAAAGGACACTGTTCTTTCCTGGTTCTCTTCCTATCTTTCTAGCCGTTCATTTAGTGTATCATTTGCTGGCTCCACATCTTCTCCTCTTCCTCTCACTGTTGTGGTCCTTCAAGGTTCAGTCCTCGGCCCTCTTCTTTTCTCCCTCGACACTGCCCCAATTGGAATGACCATCAACAGATTTTTCTTTCAGTACCATCTTTATGCTGATGACACACAGCTATACACCTCATCCCCTGAGCTCACCCCCGCTGTACTGCAGAACACAAGCGACTGTCTGACTGCAGTTTGCAATAACATGTCTGCTCTCTATCTGAAACTTAACCTTTCAAAAACTGAACTTCTTCTTTTTCCTCAGTCCTCCAACCTTCCTAAACCTGACATCTCCCTCTCTGTGTGTGACACCACAATAACTCCTAGGCAGCAAGCCCGCTGTCTGGGTGTTATACTTGACACTGATCTCTCATTCACCTCCCACATACAATCTCTTGCCCGCACCTGCCGCTTGCACCTCAAAAACATCTCTAGAATCCGCCCCTTTCTCACAATGGAAAAGACAAAAACCCTGATCCACTCTCGCCTTGACTACTGTAACTCTCTTTTAATTGGTCTCCCCCTAACTACACGCTCTCCTCTACAGTCCATCCTTAATGCAGCAGCAAGGGTCACCTATCTGGCTAACCGCTACTCGGATGCCTCTGTTCTGTGCCAGTATTTGCACTGGCTGCCCATATATCATAGGATCCAATTCAAATTGCTTGTTCTCACCCACAAAGCTCTCCACAGTGCGGACCCCCCTACATCTCCACCCTCCTCTCTGTCTACCACCCCACCCATTCTCTACGCTTTGCAAACGACTTTCGACTAACATCCACACTAATTCGAACCTCCCACTCCCGGATCCAAGACTTCTTCCGAGCTGCACCAACCCTCTGGAACGCTATACCCAAAAAAGTTAGGACAAATCCCAACTTACTCAGCTTCAGACGCACCCTAAAGACGCATCTTTTTAGGGCGGCCTATCACACTCCCTAATCAGATCCGATTCACGTAGTCCCTCTACAACTTCTCACAACATAACTCCACATCAAACTCCATGGCACCCAAATGCATCTCAAGGCTCTGGCCCACTGGTCCAGGAAACCTTTATCTATTCCCCATTTCCGTGAGATGGCTGGATTGTCATTGTAAATAAGCACTTGTACCTCCCCCCCCCATATCTCATTGTAGATTGTAAGCTCTCACGAGCAGGGTTGTCTTTTTTTTTCCCTCTAAATATTGTATTTTCTATAACTGTTACTTGTTTGTATATGATCTTCCTGAATTGTAAAGCGCTGCGGAATATGTTGGCGCTATAGAAATACATATTATTATTATTATTATTATTATTATTATTATTATTATTATTATTATTATTAATAATAATAATAAAGCAGATTCATTTCTTGTGGATTCTCTGTGGAATTTAATCACAGTCCCATCTGGGGTGCCAAGTGTAGAAATCTGCTGAGTTTTAGGGTGCCAGTTAATCATACAAGAGCTACTGGATCTTTAAAAGGGGATTTATTACAAATAGGGAATTTACAATGACATACAGAAGGGAAACCTAACTAAGGGAAAGGGTATAATGAAAGGGGAAAGGTAATGGGAGAGGGTGGTGGAAGATGGGAAGTGGATAGACTGACTAGTTTGGTAGGCTACCTTTATATCAGAGACCCAATCAAACATGGCCCATACAGTGCCCATCCTTGTAACACCTCCACATATTTAGTAGCATCCAATCAGGTCCCAGTCTTTTGAGTTGTCCAGGAATGTGCAAATGGCTGCTGATGTCAACGCTCTTCTGAAAATGGCTCTCCGAGGTCAATTTGTTAACACTAGAAGTCCCAGAAATGTCGAGCTCCATAGGGTTCCAATGGTAGAAATGTTAAATGACCACTCTCTGGGACTTCTAGGATTAAGAAGAGTCTTGACAAACCTGTGGATCCTGTGGATAGTGTCCTGGTATATAGCAAAGGTCTTTCATATCACAAAGCCTGAGGACAAGTTTACATTCCATTCAGGTTGGAGACTTGATGGCCATCTCCAGAACAATGGCTTGTATTCCACTTGAACAAGGGTTTGTTTACCAATGTACATTTTAATAGGCTATAAACAGGACATTCAATTCATGAACATCCCAGGAGTTGTGTATCTTCCAAGAGGCTAAAGGCATCCTGTTCAATTCGCATGAAGATGCAACCTTTATCATGTTGATAGAACACAGGTCAGCTCATCACAGAACACACAATGGCCTCCTTGCCTCACAGGTTATGAAACTCCTCACTGAACCTAGGGTACCGTCTCACTAAACGACGTACCAGGGATTCCGACCACGATATGACCTGGTCAGGATTGCTTGTGCGTCGCTACATGGTCGCTGGTGAGCTGTCAATCAAGCAGAGCTCACCAGCGACCAGTGACCAGCCCTCAGCCACCAGCGACACGTGGAAGCGATGCTGCGCTTGGTAACTAAGGTAAATATCGGGTAACCAAGCAAAGGGTTTTGCTTGGTTACCCGATATTTACCTTGGTTACCAGCGCACACCGCTTAGCGCTGGCTCCCTGCACTCGTAGCCAGAGTACACATCGGGTTAATAAGCAAACTGCTTTGCTTATTTACCCAATGTGTACTCTGGCTACGTGTTCAGGGAGCAGGGAGCCGGCACTGGCAGCCTGAGAGTGGCTTATGCTAGTAAACAAGGTAAATATCGGGTAACCAAGCAAAGCGCTCTGCTTGCTTACCCGAAGTGTACCTTGGTTACCAGCGTCCGCAGCTTCCAGACGCCGGCTCCCTGCTCCGTGCACATTCAGATCGTTGCTCTCTCGCTGTCAAACACAGCGATGTGTGCTTCACAGCGGGAGAGCAACATCCAAAAAAATGAACCAGCACTGTGTGTAATGAGCAGCGATTTCACAGCAGGGGCCAGATCGCTGCTCAGTGTCACACACAGCGAGATCGCTAATGAGATCACTGGTGCGTCACAAAAAACGTGACTCAGCAGCGATCTCGCTATGTGAGAAGTACCCCTTAGCCGATTCCTTTGATGTACAGTCCTGGTGATATTGGTAGCCCATAGATACAATATGAAGTCCAGTGATTCCTTATGATACATACATTGTCCATGTTGGCTTCCAACACACAGCATAATTTTTGTTTTTAAATATCACACATTTCTGTATATATATCATACACTTTTACCTTTAATCACCAGTATCCTTATTTAATATAATTTAAGCTCCAGTATTGGTATTTTATATTGTTGGCCTAGGTCTGATGATTACCAGATCTGGCACTTTTGCATAGCACAGATGTAGCAGTGCTGTCTAGTGCTAACATGATACCACTAGATACACTCGTATAAGTTCAAATCCAGCTCTCACTTATATTTTTAATTTTGTTACTCTTTTTCTGCCTTTTTTTTTTTTTAAATCAGATCATTTTTATTAAACAGAAAGCAATTGGTAGAGAGCAAACAGCAACAGACATTGCATGTCATAGAAATGTAAGTGTCGTAATGTTCAGGAGAGGGAAAACCTTCCCTCTGTACAAATGTATATGACCATTTGAATCTTCCAAAAAAGAAACAGTTAAACAGCATAACTGCATAGATTAATAGATGAAAAAAATTAAGGTTAGATTTAATAACAGTGCCTCTGTCCAGCTTAAAATTTGTTTGCCAGCCGCGTCACTCCATAGCAAACACCTGTTCATATCCACCCCTCTCCCTCTCAATTGGTCATCAAATCAATCTCTTTCAATCTCTCCCCACAGCGCCCCGCATAAGCTCATGGCAACATATGGGTTAGCCAGATCTTTAGGCCGAGGCCATACGAGGATTTGTGTGAGTGCTCGCATGACACTCGGCACACACTCGCAGCACAGTCGTTGCGTGTGACACCTATTAGCGATTTTGAATTGTTGTAAAAATGTTCAAAATCGCTAATCGGTGACATCCCCCCCTAATTTCGATTATCGTTGCTGCTGCAGTAACGATGTTGTTTCTGGTTCCTGCGGCAGCACACATCGCTATGTGTGACACCGCAGGAACGAGGAACTTCACCTTACCTGCGTCCCGCCAGCAATGAGGAAGGAAGAAGGTGGGCGGGATGTTCGTCCCGCTCATCTCTGCCCCTCCGCTTTGATTGGGCGGCCGCTTAGTGACGTCACTGGGACGCTGAACGAACCGCCCCATTGGAAAGGAGGCAGTTCGCCGGTCACAGCGACGTCGCTATGCAGGTAAGTAGTGTGACAGGGGTGCACAATTTTGTGCGCGACGGGCAGTGATATGCCCGTGTCGCACAAACGATGGGGGCGGGTACGCACGCTAGCGATATCGGCACCGATATCGCAGCGTGTAAAGCGGCCTTAAGGGTATGTGTGCACATCTGCATTCTGGTTGTCAAATAAAATGCAGCATTTTGACACTGCATGTGCGTTTAAAAATGCATCCAAATCGCTGCGTTTGGGATGCATTCTGGATGCTTGCTCTCCCACAGACAGAGAGGGAAATGCATCCAAAACGCACAAAAGAAGTGACATGCTGCTTTTTTAAACGCATCGATTTTGTGAAATATTTGGCATCCAAAACGCTGCATTTAAAAAAGCAACGTGTGCATGGAATTTCCTTAATTCTCAAAGACTTTGCTGGGTTCGCACAACGCATGCATTTACGCTGCAGTTTAAAGGGAACCTGTCATCAGAAATTGAGCTTTAAACCTAAAAGTTTCCCCCTCTGCAGCTCGTGGGCTGCATTCTAGCAAAGTTCCTGTACTTTTTGTGCCCCCTTTGAAACCAAATTAAACACTTTATAAAGTTGTACCTTTTTGTCTGTAATTCTTGTAAATTATCCATGGGGGAGGGCTCTCTTGCGTCCGTTGCTGTCCCTCCTGCAGATTGACGCCGTCCCCCATTGCTCCATTTCATATCCCAGGATGCCGCCCACTGCGCCCGAGGTCCCGTGCACGCGAGGACCGCTGGTGGCGTGGTCGCAGGCACGAGATTATGGGCGGCGCTGTGATTGCATCGCAAGTGCCCGCCCATAATCTCGTGCTCGCCCTTTCCCCTCTGCCTCAAGTGTTCTGTGCAAGCGATCTAAGATGACCGACGTCACGTCCTTCCCATCCTGCCCTGCAGCAGGAAATAGATGGGAGGAGCGGAGCAGCACAGCACAGATTACAAAAAAAAACAAAAAACGTTTAGTGCTTTTCACTTTTCAGAAGACAATGTGTGTCTTTGTTTGATTTTACATGTTTTTTTACTCTGTACGTCGCTCAGATCCTCTCCGCGTCTCCTCGTAATTTGTGCTGTGCTGCTCCGCTCCTCCCATGTATTTCCTGCTGCAGAGCAGGATGGGAAGGAGGTAACGTCGGTCATTTGGCCAGCGCTTGCGCAGAACACTGGAGGCAGAGGGGAGATCGCGGTCACGAGATTATGGGCGGGCACTTGTGATGCAATCACAGCGCCGCCCATAATCTTGTGCCTGCAACCACGTCACCAGCGGTCCTCACGTCCACGTGACCTCGGGCGCAGTGGGCAGCGTCCTGTGATATGAAATGGAGCAATGGGGGACGGCGTCAATCTGCAGGAGGGACAGCAACGGACGCAAGAGAGCCCGCCCCCATGGATAATTTACAAGAATTACAGACAAAAAGGTACAACTTTATAAAGTGTTTAGTTTGGTTTCAAAGGGGGCACAAAAAGTACAGGAACCTTGCTAGAATGCAGCCCAGGAGCTGCGGAGGGGGAAACTTTTAGGTTTAAAGCAAAATTTCTGATGATAGGTTCCCTTTAAAACGCTGCGTAAATGCATGAAAAAACGCAACGCGTGCACACAGCCCATATTGGATGAGACTCACCCATTTAAGCCTACGCCTGCAACAGATAAAAAAAACAGATGTCACAGTATGGTAGCTGAATTTTATGGATACATTACAATTCTGTAACATAGGAAACTGTAAATGGTCCTGTAAAGTCAAATAAAAGCTGCTGCTGTTAAAAAAAAGGATTATACAGTGATGACAAGTGAGAAAAAAAATCGTCAAACTTTTCTTGATGAAAATCACACCAATATTTTTTTTTTGTTATACTGTGACCCTAGTCTAACTCATTCACCACCACTGAAATAAGGAAGGCAACTGCACTTTTGGATTCATCATTGCTGTTTGCTCTGTTTTTTGTCTAGTTTTGTGTGTTTTGCGTCTCTTTTTGGTTTGCCCTCAATTCATGATTTTATTTTAATTTAACCATTTTGTAGTTCTTTTACATGCGCTCGCCTGTTTGGGCTTTTTTTTGTGGGCAGAGTTTAATGTTGCTGAATTTCTGCACTTATTATTAGAGATGAGCGAAGCGGTCGTGGTTCGGCTCGAGTTCGGTTCGTCGAACGGAGGTCCCGTTCGAGTTCGGTTCGTCGAACGTTCGACGAACCAAACTCGAACCTATAGGATATAATGGGAGGCAATCACAAACACATAAAAATGCATGATAAATGTACACAAACAGTTAATAAATATTGCCATAACACTTACCGGTCCCTGCGATCCCTCCTGCACTCTGTCTCCTGCCGCTATTCCATCCGATGATCGCTGAATCCTCCCAATGATCGCTGAATCCTCCCGGTGACCAGCACTGCCAGCAGTGATGCAGGACCTATCGTGACGTCAAAATAGCCATGTGACCAGTCACGTGGCTATTATCTCATTGGCTACAGACTGGTCACATGACTATGACGCGTCATGTAGGACCTGCGAGTGCATCTCTCCGGTACACGGTGCACATTTGTGTATCGCTGTGTACCGGCGACATGCTCTAGCACACGGTCGACTCCCCGTTCCGTTAGGGACCGGCTGACACAGCCGGTCATTAACGGAGATCACCGTTGCCATAGCAACGCAGTTAGCGGTGACGTCACCGCTAACCGCGGCTCCGGGAGCACCGATGCTATGGTAACACGTCTGTCAGCGTTACCGCTGACAGCCAGCAGCACTGATCACTCACGGAGTGAAGGCTGCACGCTGCTTCCTGTGTAGCCTTTACAGAGTGATTTCTGCACGGGAAGCAGCGT
Source organism: Anomaloglossus baeobatrachus (assembly GCF_048569485.1). Taxonomy (NCBI): domain Eukaryota; kingdom Metazoa; phylum Chordata; class Amphibia; order Anura; family Aromobatidae; genus Anomaloglossus; species Anomaloglossus baeobatrachus. The sequence continues at coordinate 109,362,554 of NC_134354.1, read as the reverse complement.
CTTCCCCCATGCAGCAGTGATGTAGCAGAGCTGCATTTGTTGAACGAGAAAGACAGAAGACCATGGATCGTGAAGGGCTGACAGGGGGTAATAAAGATGGAGTGTCTAATGTGTCTGTGTATTTATTTCTATTAAAGTATTTTTTCTCTGTGTGGTGTTTTTTTTAACCCTTTATTGGAGATTCTTAATGGCCGGGTCGAACGTGCCTGACATTAAGAATCTCTGGCTTAATACTGGCTAGTAAAACAATGCCAGTATTAACTCATGATTACCCAACAAGCCACCCGGCTCCAGGGCTGTTGGAAGAGTTGGATACAGCGCCAGATGATGGCGCTTCTATGAGAGCGCCATTTTCTGGGGCGGCTGCGTACTGCAATTCGCAGCAGAGGCGCCCAGAAACCTCGGGCTAACCTGTGCTGCGGATTCCAATCCCCAGCTGCCTAGTTGTACCTGGCTGGACACAAAAATGGGGCGAAGCCTACGTCATTTGTTTTTTAATTATTTCATGAAATAAGTGAAATAATTAAAAAAAACGGGCTTCCCTATATTTTTGGTTCCCAGCCGGGTACAAATAGGCAACTGGGGGTTGGAGGCAGCCCATGGCTGCCTGCTGTACCTGGCTAGCATACAAAAATATGGCAAAGCCCACGTCATTTTTTTGGTGGGCAAAAAACTTCTGCATACAGTCCTGGATGGATATACCAAGTAGTCTACAGACAATTGTTAGCGCTTGACCCCAATAACCATTAAATCTGCAGCTAGGTTTGTAGGCAAAAAATCCCCTTTAATTTGCCTGGAATCAGAAATGAATTTTAATTGAGATTTTTTAAAATAAAAAATCCCCAATAAATAAGATAAGAGGTTTTTTTATTAATATTTTATACTTTTTATTGCTATCCTTGTTTTAGACACAAATTTATTCAAAACAATTCACACAATAGAACAAGGAAAAAGAAAGAAGAATAAACCACATATGGTAGAAATAAAAATAAAAGTAAAAATAAAGAATAAGTAATTGATAGTGCAGCAAACAGATACCAGGTGTCTGGTTGCAGTACCCCGGCCGGTAGTAGAGCAATTATTAAATCTAGTATAGTATATTAAGTGATGCTTCAAGGCATATGATATTTAATGCCAATTGAAACTATCACTGCAATATGATTTTTCAGATACCTGGAGAGTTTTTTTCAATCCATAAGCAAAAAGATTTTTTTTAATAGAGGCTTAAATTATAAGCAGCAATTTCAGCGTTCCAAGTGCATTTAAATGAATTTGAAGAAACTGCACTTCAGGATTGTAGTGAGGATGAGGTGCCCCAGCTCATCAAGTGTTCCAATAGGAGTTTACCTGCAGTCAAGTACAGGCAGCAATTTCAGCGTTCCAAGTGCCTTTAAATGAATTTGAAGAAACTGCACTTCAGGATTGTAGTGAGGATGAGGTAAACTCCTATTGGAACACTTGATGAGCTGGGGCACCTCATCCTCACTACAATCCTGAAGTGCAGTTTCTTCAAATTCATTTAAAGGCACTTGGAACGCTGAAATTGCTGCTTATAATTTAAGCCTCTATTAAAAACCTTTTTGCTTATGGATTGAAAAAAACTCTCCAGGTATCTGAAAAATCATATTGCAGTGATAGTTTCAATTGGCATTAAATATCATAGCAATAAAAAGTATAAAATATTAATAAAAAAACCTCTTATCAGCGCTGGTTTATTGGGGATTTTTTATTTTAAAAAATCTCAATTAAAATTCAGTCCTGGATAGAGTATGCTGAGCCTTGTAGTTCTGCAGCTGCTGTCTGCTCTTCTCCATACAGACAGACAGCAGCTGCAGAACTACAAGGCTCAGCATACTCCATCCAGGACTGTATGCAGAAGTTTTTTGCCCCCTGAAAAAATTATGTGGGCTTCGCCATATTTTTGTATGCTAGCCAGGTACAGCAGGCAGGTACGGCTGCCCCCAACCCCCAGTTGCCTATTTGTACCTGGCTAGGAACCAAAAATAAAGGGAAGCCCTTTTTTCATTATTTCATGAATTTCATGAAATAATTAGAAAACAAATGATGTAGGCTTCGCCCCATTTTTGTGTCCAGCCAGGTACAACTAGGCAGCTGGGGATTGGAATCCGCAGCAGAGGTTGGCCTGAGCTTTCTGGGCCCCACTGCTGCGAATTGCAGTCTGCAGCCGCCTCAGAAAATGGCACTTTCATAGAAGCGCCATCTTCTGGCGCTGTATCCAACTCTCTCAGCACCTGCCTGCTATACCTGGCTAGCATGCAAAAATATGGCGAAGCTCACGTCCTTTTTTTGTAGTTTTTTGGCAAAAAAAAAAAAAAAATGCTTCCCTGGATTTTACATTGCCAGTGAAGGTAACACCAAGCAGTGGGGGTTAGCAGCCAGTAGCTGCTTGGATTACCCTTAGCTAGCAATACAAAAAATGCAGCGGGAGCCCATATATTTTTTTTTTAATTATTTATTTAAATAACTAAAAACAAAATGGGCTTCCCTGTATTTTGATTGCTGGACATCACAGTGCTGCAAAAATAAATCTTTAAAAAAAATGACGTAGCGCTCCGCGGTATTTTTGATTCTCAGCGCAGATAAAGCAGAGAGCTATGGGTTGCCACCCCCATCTGCCTGCCGTTACCTTGGTTGGCAATCAAAATACAGGGAAGCCCATTAATTTTTTCTATTTAAAAAATAGTTTAAAAAAATGACGTTGGGTCCCCCCATTTTTGATAGCCAGCTAGGGTAAAGCAGACGGCTGTAGCCTGAAAACCACAGCTGGCAGCTTTACCGTGGTTGGGGATCCAATGTGGAGGTCCCCCCAGGCTCTTTTTTTATAATTATTTTATAAATATTAATAATTACACAAAAACAGTAGGGTCCCCCCCAAATTGGATCACCAGCCAAGGTAAAGTGGACAGCTGTGGTCTGGTATTCTCAGGGTGGGAAGGTCCATAGTTATTGGGCCTTCACAGCCTAAAAATAGCAGGCCGCAGGCACCCCAGACGTGGCGCATCCACTAGATGCGCCAATCCTGGCGCTTCACCCCAGCTCATCCCGTGCCCTGGTGCAGTGGCAAACGGGGTAATAAATCGGGTTGATACTAGCTGTAAGGTCACCTGACATCAAGCCCAGCAGTTTGTGATGTCATGGCGTCTATTAGATACCCAACATCATAAACTGTCAGTACTAACAAAAAAAAAATCGACAAAAGAAATTTATTTGAAAAAACAGTCCCCAAAACATTTCCTCTTTCACCAATTTCTTGTAAGAAAGAAAATAAAGGGGTCTCACGACGACTCTGGACCGTCTAGAATATGGGGGGGAGACACTCAGGGAACGTATCCCCCATTTTCTAGGAGTGCAGACCCTTCATGTAAGGAATGTGGGTGCAATGAATCTGCACTCACTCTCCCCAGGTCCACAGCAGCAGAGTCCATGTCGTAATGGTTGCTACCAAAGCTGCAATGCCCTGCTCATGAGGTAAGGGCATGCCTAATCAGGAGAACTATTCTACATTTCCAAATATTGGTATTTGCTGATATTATTGCTATTCCACCTACTATATATTGGGGATAGGATCTTGGAGATGGAATACCCCTTTAAGTCCAGTTATCCAGCTGAATGAATACTTAACAACAGAGCTCGCTATTTAGATGTGTTTTCTTGTGGCGTATAATGGACTCTCATGTTTGGTAGTCGTTCAGCAGGGAAACTATAAAAGCAAATCCCTCCATTTGGAAATGTAGTATATAGCTCTCCTGATCAATTATGTTCCTTACCTCATGAGCAGGGCATTGCAGTAATAATAATAATTTATTCATTTATATAGCGTTATTAATTCCATAGCACTGTATGTCTTTGGAGTGTGGGAGGAAACCAGAGTACCCGGAGGAAACCCACGCAAACACGGGGAGAACATACAAACTCCTTGCAGATGAGCCACCGTGCCGCCCATTTAGCTTACAGATGCATAACCACCGCTCACTGTGTCTGAACACAGGAAGCTGAGCTGACAGCCGCTCTGTGCATGCGGCAGCGTCTATTGTGAAGGAGAGGGCCGTGGGGGGATCAACGCTGCACAGGTACCGTGGGACACCGGGGAACACCGGTGGGGTTATAGGGGGTGACCTGGCAGGGCCTGGGGAGGAGTTTTCTGTCGCATGTGTCATGGCACATGCGACAGAAATCAGAGGAGAAGGGTGAATGCGGCCGGCGCGCTGCTGTGCGCGCGGCCATCTTGGATTTCTGGGAGGGCATCAGGGGGGGCACTTTGGCGACACCGGAGGACCGGAGGGGACCGGGGAGGAGATTTATCATGTTTGTTCATGCCAGATGGGAGATAAATAATTTTTTACCGGCGCTGTCATTTACTGTAACGTGATCATCGGTGTACGGTGTATACCTGTGATCACGTGAGCGGGGACCGGAAAAACCATCCTATATCATGATCTCCAGGGTCTCAGCTAGCCCTGAAACCCCGGAGATTTTCTGACGCTGGGGGGCGTTATTCACTTATTTCTGCCTGCTGTTTATAAACGGCAGATCAGAATAAGGCTACATTAACACGACCGATCCATTTTTCCGGTCTGCAAAAAACAGTCCGTTTTTTTTCACGGGGGCATCCGTGTGGCATCCGTTTCCGTTCCGTAGACGGTCCGTATGTCATCTGTTTGTCATCCGTGTGCCTTCCGTTTTTTTCGTGTACTGCAAAAAATCTGAAGGAGGGAAAATACATAAATTTACCCAGGATCCATAGCTTCATCCTACATGAGGCGGTCACATGTTCACTCCAGTGCCATTTTCTACTGCTTTTCATAGTGTAGAGCGCTCTGGTGATTTTCTTGTGCTTGTGCACTTCATATCAGTCTTTTCTGTCATTATAATGGCAGAAAGACACATAATGTCCCACTCTCCTGCATTTTGTAATTTTGCACCCTTTGGTGCCTTTCATGTGGCACTAAGGGGTGCTTAGCTTTGTATTTAGCCAAAAAAATGAAAAAAAAAATGACGTAGGGTTCCCCCTATTTTTGTAGCCAGCTAGGGTAAAGCAGACGGCTGCAGCCTGCAGACCACAGCTGGCAACCTCACCTTGGCTGGTGATCCAAAACTGAGGGCACCCCACGCTGTTATTTTAAATTAAATAAATAATTTTTAAAAAAAAACACGTAGGGGTCCCCCCAAAATTGGATCACCAGCCAAGGTAAAGCAGACAGCTGGGGTCTGATATTCTCAGACTAGGGAGGTCCATGGTTATTGGACTCTCCCCAGCCTAAAAAAAGCAGGCCGCAGCCGCCCCAGAAGTGGCGCATCCATTAGATGTGCCAATCCTGGTGCTTCGCCCCAGCTCATCCCGCGCCCTGGTGCGGTGGCAAACGGGGTAATATATGGGGTTAATACCAGATGTGTAATGTCACCTGGCATCAAGCCCTGGGGTTTGTGAGGTCAGGCGTCTATCAGATACCCGACATCACCAACCCAGTCAGTAATAAAAAAAAATAGACGACAAACACATTTTTATTTGAAAAAATACTCCCCAATACATTCCCTCTTTAACCAATTTATTAGAAAGAAAAACAAATCCAGGTCTGGTGTAATCCAAGGGGTTGCCATGACGATCCACACTGTCCCAGTCAATGAAGAGCAGGATGTTCCCCATTGGCTGGGAGACCAGTGCAGTGACCTGAGCTAACATCAATGGGTCAGCCCAGGTCACTGCAGGGCATGACAAGTGCTGCTGTCAGCGAGGTACATTACCTGCGCTGATCTCCTGCACTGCTGACAGCACTTGTCACTGAGTTCAATGACCTTCACAGCCAATTATCACAACCGAGAGGCCCGTGACGTCACCGCTAGTCAGTCTCTGGTCAGAAGCGAGAGAAGGTGATGTGACAAGCGGCGGCCATGGAGGACAGTTACAGCGCTGAGGTCGGGACTTCATCACCGCAGGTAAGCCGAGCGGGACCATGTGTGCAGAGTGCCAGGAGGACGTCAGTGTCGTGGACTGCATGGCTGGGGACCTGTGTGTGTGTGTGTGTGTATGTATGTGTACATGCCGCGTGCAGGAGGGGGCAGAGCGAGCTGAGCGGGGAAGTGTGGGCTTCCTGCACGTAACTAGGATAAACATCGGGTTACTAACCAAAGCGCTTTGCTTGGATACCCGATGTTTATCTTGGTTACCAGCTTCTGGCAGGCTGCCAGCGATGGCTCCTGCACACTGTAGCTGTAAAAAGCCCTGCTTTTTGCTGCTAGAACCGTTCTCGAACGTATCTAGAACTATCGAGCTTTAGCAAAAAGCTCGAGTTCTAGTACTATCTAGAAAACCCCCCAAAATCACTCGAACCGCGAACTGGAGAACCACGAACCACGAACCGCGCTCAACTCTACTTATTATGTAAATTAGGTTACTTGTGTTTTTGTGCACTTCTTTTTTTCATGTGTTTAAGGCTATGTGCGCACTTTGCGTTCAATTCCGCAGCATGTAAGTCACTGCATGTGCGTCTCAGAACGCAGCCGAAAAAGCTGCTTTCTGAGACGCATTCGGCAGAACGCAATGTGCGCACATTCCTGGAGGATTCAGGCGTTCTTAATGCTTGCTCTGCCATAGGCCTGTAACACACATCCGTGTTTCCGGTACGTGTTTGGTACGTTTTTGCACATACCGGAGACACGGAGACACGGAGACCAATGTTACTCTATGGTAGATGGCACACACACGTAAAATCAGACGGAACGTGTGTCCGTGTGGTAAGTACGTGTGTGCGGTTTTCTACACGGACGACATGTCCGTTTTTGGCCGGCAGCACGCAGGCATGGACCCGCTATAGTCTATGGGTCCGTGCCTGCATGGACCGCACATGGAGTATGTCCGTGTTCAGCACGTTTCATCCGTGTGCGTTTTTAAACCAGCGATCTATTTTTTTTTTTCAATTAAAGTCAGTATACTTACCTTTTTTCTGCTGTTCTCAGTCATACTTACATTGGCGCTCGGTCTTTTTCTTCCCCCGGCTCATACTTACCAATCCCCGATCACCAGCGCGGCGAGGAACAGCTGTGCAGAGAATACGCGGCAACAATTACTTTGAAAATGCTGGCCGCTCTTTAATCAATCTCGTATTCCCTGCTTTCCACGCCCACAGGCGCCTGTGATTGGTTGCAGTCAGACACGGCCCCCACGCTGAGTGACAGCTGTCTCACAGCAGCTGGTGGGCGTGTCTATACGGTGCAGTAAAATAAATAAATAAATATTTAAAAAAAACGGCGTGTGGTCCCCCCCATTTTAATACCAGCCAGATAAAGCCATACGGCTGAAGGCTGGTATTCTCAGGATGGGGAGCCCCATGTTATGGGGAGCCCCCCAGCCTAACAATATCAGTCAGCAGCCGCCCAGACTTGCCGCATACATTATATGTGACAGTTCTGGGACTGTACCCGGCTCTTCCCGATTTGCCCTGGTGCGTTGGCAATCAGGGTAATAAGGAGTTAATGGCAGCCCATAGCTGCCACTAAATCCTAGATTAATCATGTCCGGCATCTCCCCGAGATACCTTCCATGATTAATCTGTAAGTTACAGTAAATAAACACACACACCTGAAAAAAATCCTTTATTTGCAATAAAAAACACTAACAAATACCCTCGTTCACCACTTTATTAAGCTTGAAAAACCCCTCCATGTCCGGCGTAATCCATGGAGGTCCAGCATCGCATCCAGCTCTGCTACATGGAGGTGACAGGAGCTGCAGCAGACACCGCCGCTCCTGTCAGCTCCACGAAGCTACTGAAGAGAGCCGCGCGATCTGCTCAGCTGTCACTGAGGTAACTCGTGGCCACCGCTGGATCCTCCAACTGTGACAGCAAGTCGCCCAAGTGACAGCGATGTAGTCACAGGCGACTTGCTGTCACAGTTGGAGGATCCAGCGGTGGCCACGAGTTAACTCAGTGACAGCTGAGCAGATCGCGCGGCTCTCTTCAGTAGCTTCGTGGAGCTGATAGGAGCGGCGGTGTCTGCTGCAGCTCCTCTCACCTCCATGTAGCAGAGCTGGATGCGATGCTGGACCTCCATGGATTACGCCGTACATGAAGGGGTTTTTCAGGCTTAATAAAGTGGTGAACGAGGGTATTTGTTAGTGTTTTTTATTGCAAATAAAGGATTTTTTCAGGTGTGGGTGTTTATTTACTGTAACTTACAGATTAATCATGGAAGGTATCTCGGGGAGACGCCGGACATGATTAATCTAGGATTTAGTGGCAGCTATGGGCTGCCATTAACTCCTTATTACCCCGATTGCCAACGCTCCAGGGCAAATCGGGAAGAGCCGGGTACAGTCCCAGAACTGTCACATATAATGCATGCGGCAATTCTGGGCGGCTGCTGACTGATATTGTTAGGCTGGGGGGCTCCCCATAATGTGGGGCTCCCCATCCTGAGAATACCAGCCTTCAGCCGTATGGCTTTATCTGGCTGGTATTAAAATGGGGGGGGACTGTTATGATCCGGAACCATGGAAGACCACCATAAATCATTGGTAAAAGGTGACAAGAGCATTGGCAACTAATCTGGCCGCTATCCCCTTACTAACCATCACAACTAGAAGTAGCCGAGGGGTAAACCAAACATCATGTGCACCGCGAACCCAGCAGGATGAAGCAGGCTGGTGAACAAAGAACAACAGACATCCGGCATAGCCTGCTATCAGACTGGATTTAAATAAGCAGAGAGTTAGCAATGGAAACGCCCATTGCTCAACACACCTGGTCTATGTCCAAACCATTCCTGGCCACAAGAGGGAGCCTCCCAGCAGCCAAAGCATAACTGACATTCACAACAGTACCCCCCTTGAGCAGGGGTCACCGAACCCTCACCAACGCCTCCGTGTCGCTCGGGATGAGCATGATGAAAGGCGCGAACCAACCTGTCCGCATGAATGTCAGAAGCCACAACCCAAGACTTATCCTCCTGCTCATAACCCTTCCATTTCACAAGGTACTGAAGCTGACGCCTACTGCGACGGGAATCCAGAATTTTTTCCACCTCATACTCCAGATCCCCTTGTACCAAAACAGGGTCAGGAGGCGCTGCTGTAGGAACCGTTGGCTCCACATGTTTCTTCAACAAGGACTTGTGGAAGACATTGTGAATCTTAAGGCTATGTGCGCACACTGCGTTTTTTTGACGCTGCGTTTTTGTGCGTTTTTGGCCGCTAAAAACGCACAAAAACGCACCTGCGTCGAAAAAACGCGGCAAAAAACGCATGCGTTTTGCCGCGATTTGGTGTGTTTTTTTGCTGCGTTTTTGCTCACTGCGTCCTTATGCGTTTTTTATCAGTGAACAAAAAAAAAAAGGTCTGATGTCATTTCCTTCTTCAATGTGTTCTTCATTCTCCACTAGTGTATGCAGAAGAGCAGACAGCTGCAGAACTACAAGGCTCAGCATACTCCATCCAATAGTGTATGCAGGAGAGCAGACAGCAGCTGCAGAACTACAAGGCTCAGCATCCTCCATCCAATAGTGTATGCAGGAGAGCAGACAGCAGCTGTCGAACTACAAGGCTCAGCATCCTCCATCCAGGACTGTATGCAGGATTTCTTTGCCCCCCAAACAAAAAAAATGACGTGGGCTTCGCCATATTTTTGTATGCTAGCCGGGTACAGCAGGCAGGTACGGGCTGCCCCCAACCCCCAGCTGCCTATTTGTACCCGGCTGGGAACCAAAAATATAGGGAAGCCCTTTTTTTTTAAATTATTTCATGAATTTCATGAAATAATTTAAAAAAAAAAATGACGTGAGCTTCGCCCAATTTTTGAGTCCAGCCGGGTACAACTAGGCAGCTGGGGATTGGAATCCACAGTGCAGGGTGCCCATGCTTTCTGGGCACCCCGCTGTGAATTGCAGTCCCGCAGCCACCCCAGAAAATGGCGCTTTCATAGAAGCGCCATCTTCTGGCGCTGTATCCAACTCTTCCAGCTGCCCTGATGCCGGGTGGCTCGCCGGGTAATAATGGGGTTAGGGCTAGCTGTATAGCTGGCCCTAAGCCCGAAATTCATGGTGTCATGCCAATATTAGACATGGCCACCATGAATTTCTAGTAAAGATAAAAAAAAAACACAACACACAGAAAAATATTTTTATTAGAAATAAAACACAACACAATTAGTGACTTCATCTTTATTGAAATAAAGAACCCCCCCTCTGCAGTAATCCTGGGTCAAGGGTCCCGCGCCGTCCAATCCGGATCCAATATCATCTGATCGGTTTGCTGGAAGGCAAAGCGATCAGATGATGTGTCAGGATCAAGGATGTGAATCACATCACACATCAGCTGATTACATAAAAGCCGATTATACAATCAGCTGATACATCAGTGCAAAAAAAAAAAAAATTACTCACTTATGTGCTGATTACCGGCAGCTCCTGGAGCGATGGGGCGGGAGTCTGATCCCGTCCGATCGCTGCAGCAGCTGCCGGTAATCAGGGATGAAGTCTCCTGACGCATCCGCTGATACCGGCCGGGCGCCCGCGTCACCGCGATACTTACGATCACCTGATGCGTCAGGTGACTGCATCAGGTGATCCATCGCCAGGTCCTGCATGCATCGGAGCTTTCCCGGCCGTCTGCACACAGCCGGAGCGGGGGTGGCGATACCGTGAGAGGATCTGGGAGCGGGCATGGCACCGGGACCCTGCAGACAGGTGAGTATAACTTTTTTTTTTTTTTTCTACTGTTAACTTTTGTTTTCGCAGCCGCTTCCACCTCCCGCCCAGACATGGCGCCGCACGGCAGCATACATGCACAGGACGGGAGGTGGAAGCGACGGTGACGGTACCGGGAGGATTCACGCTTCTGTATTTACTGACAGAAGGAATCCTCTTCCTGTACACGTCACTTTACTACCCACCTCCTGCGTTTATAGCTGCGTTTTTGGTCTTAGAAACGCACCAAAACGCACCAAAACGCAGCTATTTGCGTTTCTCATTGCGTCTTTCAACATCCCATTGCACTCAATGGATGAAAAGCGCAGTGAAAAACGCGGGAATAATTGACATGCTGCGTTTTTGTGGCACCACAAAAACGCAGCTGAAAAAAAACAGATGTGTGCGGACAGCAAAAATGAAAACTCATAGACTTTGCTGGGGAAGCAAAGTCCTGCAGTTTTGAGGCCAAAAACGCACCCGAAAAACGCGCAAAAACGCCGCGAAAAACGCACTGTGCGCACATAGCCTTAAGGCTATGTGCGCACACTGCGTTTTTTTGACGCTGCGTTTTTGTGCGTTTTTGGCCGCTAAAAACGCACAAAAACGCACCTGCGTCGAAAAAACGCAGCAAAAAACGCACGCGTTTTGCCGCGATTTGGTGCGTTTTTTTGCTGCGTTTTTGCTCACTGCGTCCTTATGCGTTTTTTATCAGTGAACAAAAAAAAAAGGTCTGATGTCATTTCCTTCTTCAGTGTGTTCTTCATTCTCCACTAGTGTATGCAGAAGAGCAGACAGCTGCAGAACTACAAGGCTCAGCATACTCCATCCAATAGTGTATGCAGGAGAGCAGACAGCAGCTGCAGAACTACAAGGCTCAGCATCCTCCATCCAATAGTGTATGCAGGAGAGCAGACAGCAGCTGTCGAACTAAAAGGCTCAGCATCCTCCTTCCAGGACTGTATGCAGGATTTCTTTGCCCCCCCAAACAAAAAAAATAACGTGGGCTTCGCCATATTTTTGTATGCTAGCCGGGTACAGCAGGCAGGTACGGGCTGCCCCCAGCTGCCTATTTGTACCCGGCTGGGAACCAAAAATATAGGGAAGCCCTTTTTTTTTAAATTATTTCATGAATTTCATGAAATAATTTAAAAAAAAAATGACGTGAGCTTCGCCCAATTTTTGAGTCCAGCCGGGTACAACTAGGCAGCTGGGGATTGGAATCCACAGTGCAGGGTGCCCATGCTTTCTGGGCACCCCCGCTGTGAATTGCAGTCCCGCAGCCACCCCAGAAAATGGCGCTTTCATAGAAGTGCCATCTTCTGGCGCTGTATCCAACTCTTCCAGCTGCCCTGATGCCGGGTGGCTCGCCGGGTAATAATGGTCTTAGGGCTAGCTGTATAGCTGGCCCTAAGCCCGAAATTCATGGTGTCATGCCAATATTAGACATGGCCACCATGAATTTCTAGTAAAGATAAAAAAAAAACACAACACACAGAAAAATATTTTTATTAGAAATAAAACACAACACAATTAGTGACTCCATCTTTATTGAAATAAAGAACCCCCCCTCCGCAGTAATCCTGGGTCAAGGGTCCCGCGCAGTCCAATCCGGATCCAATATCATCTGATCGGTTTGCTGGAAGGCAAAGCGATCAGATGATGTGTCAGGATCAAGGATGTGAATCACATCACACATCAGCTGATTACATAAAAGCCGATTATACAATCAGCTGATGCATCAGTGCAAAAAAAAAAAAAAAAAAATACTCACTTATGTGCTGATTACCGGCAGCTCCTGGAGCGATGGGGCGGGAGTCTGATCCCGTCCGATCGCTGCAGCAGCTGCCGGTAATCAGGGATGAAGTCTCCTGACGCATCCGCTGATACCGGCCGGGCGCCCGCGTCACCGCGATACTTACGATCACCTGATGCGTCAGGTGACTGCATCAGGTGATCCATCGCCAGGTCCTGCATCCATCGGAGCTTTCCCGGCCGTCTGCACACAGCCGGAGCGGGGGTGGCGATACTATTTGCGTTTCTCATTGCGTCTTTCAACATCCCATTGCACTCAATGGATGAAAAGCGCAGTGAAAAACGCGGGAATAATTGACATGCTGCGTTTTTGTGGCACCACAAAAACGCAGCTGAAAAAAAACAGATGTGTGCGGACAGCAAAAATGAGAACTCATAGACTTTGCTGGGGAAGCAAAGTCCTGCAGTTTTGAGGCCAAAAACGCACTCGAAAAACGCGCAAAAACGCCGCGAAAAACGCACTGTGCGCACATAGCCTTAATGATACAGGCAGAGTCAAACGGAAAGATACAGGGTTGATAATCTCCGAAATCTTATAAGGTCCAATAAATCTGGGCTTAAATTTAGGAGATGGAACTCTCATAGGGATATTTTTAGAGGACAACCACACCATCTCCCCCACTTTAAACCGGGGACCAACAGTCCGACACCGGTTGGCAAACTTTTGGGCAGTTTCTTGGGACTGAAACAATTTATCCACTACCTGCCCCCAAATCTGCTACATTCTGTTTACCACCGAATCCACCCCTGGACAGTCAGATGCCACAAGCTGCCCCAAGAGGAACATGGGGTGATACCCAAAATTGCAGAAAAAGGTGGACACCAATGTGGTAGAGCTAGCTCTATTGTTAAGGGCAAATTCAGCCAAAGGCAAAAACAAAACCCAGTTGTCCTGATCCGCAGAAACAAAACACCGTAAATAGGTCTCCAGGGTCAGGGTCTGGTTAGCCCTTTCAGTCTGACCGTTGGTCTGAGGATGAAACGCCGAGGAGAAAGACAGCTGAACACCCAATTTGGAGCAAAAAATCCTCCAAAACCTGGATACAAGCTGCACCCCTCTGTCAGAAACAATGTTTTCGGGAATACCATGCAAACGAACAACATGTTGGAAAAACAAAGGCACCAACTTTGATGAAGACGGCAACTTAGATAGGGGAACCAAGTGGATCATCTTGGAGAATCTATTACAGATCACCCAAATCACAGTCATTTTCTGAGAGATGGGAAGCTCTGAAATAAAATCCATAGAGATGTGCGTCCAAGGTTTCTTAGGTATCGGCAAAGTCAATAATAGCCCACTAGAACGTGAACAACAGGGCTTGGACCAAGAACAAACTCCACACGACTGCACAAAACGACGGACATCCCGGGACAAGGAATGCCACCAAAAAGAGCGTCTCACAAGATCCCGAGTACCAAAAATGCCAGGATGACCCGCCAAAACAGAGCAATGAACCTCAGAGACAACTCGGTCTCTCCATTGGTCCAGGACAAACAGTTTCCCTGTAGGACATCTCTCAGGTTTATCCCCCTGAATTGCCACCAGTGCCAACCACAGATCAGGCGAAATGGCCGAGAAAACTACACCATCATTCAAGATAGTAGACGGCTCGACAACTTCCAAAGAGTCAGAACAGAAACTCCTGGAAAGGGCATCGGCCTTAACATTCTTGGTGCCCGGCAAAAAAGAGACCACAAAATTAAACCGGGGAAAAACAAAGCCCACCTGGCCTGGCCAGGATTCAACCACTTGGCCGATTCCAGATAGGTAAGATTGTTGTGGTCCGTAAGCACCACAACTTGATGTCTAGCCCCCTCCAACCAATGTCTCCACTCTTCAAATGCCCACTTCATAGCCAATAATTCCCGGTTCCCCACATCATAATTCCGTTCAGAAGGAGCAAACTTCCGAGAGAAAAAGGCACAGGGCTTAAGTTTACCCGAAGTAGCGTCTCGTTGAGACAGAACAGCTCCAGCTCCGATCTCTGAGGCATCGATCTCAACTTGAAATGGGCGAGACACATCAGGTTGCTGCAGGACTGGGGCAGAAGTGAATCGCCTTTTAAGCTCCTGGAAGGCCACAATCACCTCTGGGGTCCAATGCTCAGCATCAGCTCCCTTCTTGGTCAAATCTGTCAGAGGTTTGACAATGGCAGAAAAATTGACTATAAATTTACGGTAAAAATTAGCAAACCCCAAAAACTGCTGCAGGGATTTTAGAGAAGTCGGTTGCACCCAGTCGTAAATAGCCTGAACCTTACCCGGGTCCATTTCGATAGCGGAGGGAGACAAGATGAAGCCCAAAAAGGAAATCTTTTCCACCCCAAAGAGGCACTTTGACCCCTTAACGTACAGTGCATTATCCTTAAGTATCTGAAAAACAGCCCGTACTTGCCCAACATGAGAGTCCCAATCAGCAGAAAAAATCAAGATGTCATCCAAATAGACAATCAAAAATTTACCAATAAGGTCCCGAAAAATATCATTCATGAAGGCCTGGAAGACGGAGCGTGCATTAGTGAGCCCAAAAGGCATCACTAGGTACTCAAAATGCCCCTCAGGAGTATTAAAAGCCATCTTCCATTCATCACCTTCCTTAATACGGATGAGATTATACGCACCCTTGAGATCCAGTTTCGTAAACCATTTGGCGCTCTTCACTCTAGAGAAAAGATCAGACATCAGAGGCAAAGGGTACTGATATTTGACCGTAATTTTATTAAGAAGACGGTAATCAATACAAGGCCTCAACGACCCATCTTTCTTAGCAACAAAGAATAAGCCAGCACCCAAAGGAGAAGATGAGGGCCGAATGTAACCCTTCTCCAATGATTCCCTGATGTATGACCGCATGGCATCATGTTCGGGCACAGACAAGTTGAAAATCCACCCCTTGGAAAAGTTACAACCCGGCACCAGCTCAATGGCACAGTCACAGTCCCGGTGTGGGGGCAGAGAATCAGATTCCTGGTCATTAAATACATCACGGAAATCAGACAGGAAGGCCGGAACATCAACTGCCTTAGCAGACGTGGACGACACGGAAAGGTCCTGATGCAAACCTTGCCAACCCCAACTAGCTACCGACAAGGATCTCCAGTCAAGAACTGGATTATGGGTCTGCAACCACGGAAATCCCAATACCAAGGTATCCTGTAGATTATGCAATACTAAAAAAGTACAAGTTTCCTGATGCGCTGGTGCAACTCTCATAGGCACCTGGGTCCAAAATTGTGATTTATTTTCTGCCAAAGGGGTAGCATCAATGCCCCTTAAAGGAATAGGAGTTTGCAAAGGAACCATGGGGAAACCACAATCCCTAGCAAACCCAAAATCCATCAAATTGAGCGCTGCCCCTGAGTCCACAAAGGCAAATGCAGAAAATGAAGACAATGAGCAAATCAATGTTACAGACAAAAGAAACTTTGGTTGCAAAGAACCCACAGTAACAGAAGTAGCCAATCTCCTTTCACGTTTAGGGCAGACAGAGATATTATGAGAAGCGTCTCCACAATAGAAGCACAGTCTATTCTTCCATCTGAACCCCTGCCGACTAGCATTAGAAAGGACCCTATCACACTCCATAGGCTCCAAAGGCTGTTCCACAGGCACAAAACCAGCAGGTATCTTCCTGCGCTCACGTAACCGCCTATCAATCTGAATGGCCAAGGTCATAGAGGCATCAAGACCAGAAGGGACGGGAAATCCTACCATTACATCCTTCACAGTATCAGCAATACCTTTCCGAAAAAGAGCCGCAAGCGCATCATCATTCCATTTGGTAAGGACCGCCCACTTTCGAAATTTATGACAAAACGTTTCTGCAGAATCCAAACCCTGTGTTAAGGACAACAAGACCTTTTCTGCTTGGTCCACAATATTGGGTTCGTCATATAATAAACCCAAGGCCTGAAAAAAGGAGTCCACATCACTGAGAATCGGATCATCAGACGCTAAAGAGAAGGCCCAGTCCTGAGGGTCACCACTCAGAAGGGAGATGACAATCTTAACCTGCTGTACGGGTTTCCCTGAGGACTTAGGGCGCAGGTCAAAAAATAATTTACAATTATTTTTGAAGCTCAAAAATCTCGACCTATCTCCCGAAAAAAATTCAGGAACGGGAATCTTAGGCTCTGCAAGGGGAGTCAGTGCAAGATAAGACTCTCTACGATGAACCTTAGCATCAAGATGAGCAACACGCTCACCCAATTCATCCATGCTAGAAAAAAGAAATCTTCCACGGAACCCAAAGAAGAAGAGGAGAAACACCAAAAAAAAAATAAATTTCAGCAGAACTCTCTTTGTTTGTTTTTTTTTTCCCTCTTAAGAGTACCCTTTAAATTTGTTGGCCGGATGTACTGTTATGATCCGGAACCATGGAAGACCACCATAAATCATTGGTAAAAGGTGACAAGAGCATTGGCAACTAATATGGCCGCCATCCCCTTACTAACCATCACAACTAGAAGTAGCCGAGGGGTGAACTAACATCCTGTGCACCGCGAACCCAGCCGGAGAACTAGCAATCCTAAAGGAAGGAAAGATGAATAACTTTCTGCCTCAGAAAATAGATAAAGAATAGCAAGCCCCCAACATTAGAAGACTGCGGTGATATAGGAAAACACAATACACAGATAGATGATAGGATTAGCAAAGGTGAGGCCCCCACTGACTAAAATAGGAAAGGACAGGAAAGGGGCTAATGGTGGCCAGAGAAAAAACCCTACAAAATTCCAAATTCCTGATAGTACAAAAAGGCCCTCAGATCGCACGATCTGCACTCCGTCCTATACCAGGCGCTCTTGTCATACCAATGAACAGAAAACAGGAATCATTACATATTCAAAAAGCCACAAACACATGGACTTATAGGAGCAATACTCCAAACATAACTGCAGGGAGTTTCCCAGCTAATCAACTGAGAGGGAAGATTCCTGCATGCAAATAAACTGAAAACAACCACAGCAAATGACAAACTCAGATAAGAGTAAAAGAACCAAACAACAAATAAAGAGCAAAGCACTTATCTGGGGTAGATGTGGTATGGAGCAGGATGAAGCAGGCTGGTGAACAAAGAACAACTGACATCCGGCATAGCCTGCTATCAGACCAGGATTTAAATAAGCAGAGAGTTAGCAATGGAAACGCCCATTGCTCAACACACCTGGTCTATGTCCAAACCATTCCTGGCCACAAGAGGGAGCCTCCCAGCAGCCAAAGCATAACTGACATTCACAACA
Organism: Anomaloglossus baeobatrachus; assembly: GCF_048569485.1. NCBI lineage: Eukaryota > Metazoa > Chordata > Amphibia > Anura > Aromobatidae > Anomaloglossus > Anomaloglossus baeobatrachus. The sequence continues at coordinate 109,344,801 of NC_134354.1, read as the reverse complement.
GGGGACCACACGCCGGTTTTTTTTAATTATTTATTTATTTATTTTACTGCACAGTATAGACACGCCCACCGGCTGCTGTGATTGGGTGCAGCTGTCACTCAGCGTGGGGGCCGTGTCTGACTGCAACCAATCACAGGCGCCTATGGGCGTGGAAAGCAGGGAATACGAGATTGATTAATGAGCGGCCGGCATTTTCAAAATAGTAAAAGCCGCCGGAGTTTTTATAACAGCGTGCAGTGCCGCACCGGAGATCGGGGAACGGTAAGTATGAGAGAGGGCTGCTCACTTCAGTCCCTCAGGGGATTAGCGGTCAATGGTGAATCCTTCACGGGTGACCGCTAATCAGTGCGCGGCACAGAGCCAGAGCTGCGGCATGACAATGAAGTCGGGTGAAGTTCACCCGAGTTCATTCTCATCGCGCAACTCTGTCTTCTGTCAGCCGACATGTATAAACGACATTGTGCATCACACACACGGACATTCCACACGGACATTCCACGTACACACACACGGACATTTTACATGCACACACGGATAGCATACGCCATCACACGGATGCCATACTAACCGGAGAAGCGCCCCAAAAAAAACGGAACACGGACCCGAAAAACGGACCGTGTCACATGTACGTTTTTTATGCGGTAGTGTGTTTTTGGCCATAGACAGAGTGGGAAAAGCATCCAGAATGCAAATTTTTCACAGTGCAGCCCCACTCAGCTCTGCAGCATCCCCATAGACTTGCAGCAGAGCCGAGTGGGATCGCACTGTCAAAAAGAGCATGGCTGGCTGCCAGACAGTGCCGCGCGATCAGAATGAACTCGGATGAACTTCACCCGACTTCATTGTGATCGCACGGCTCTGTGCGTGTGCCGCGGCTTGATTTGCGTGAAGGACCTGGCTCGAGGGTCTCCAGACCCAGGGGCTTAGGGGCCACAGTCTAAAGTACAGGGGGATATTTACAGGGGAGTTATAGTTCGTGACACCACCAGTGGTGTGCGGTAATTGGGGGTACCGCCGCTGCCGTTGGGAGTACCCGGGGTGATGGAATGGGGCAGGTAGGTGTCATTACCCTCCAAGGGTAGGGGTATACCCCGGGGCTCTGGAAGATGATACTGGGTGCCGTGAAGGGGAAATTACTCAGGTACTCATTCAGCCAATAAGCAGATGCTGACAACCGGGTAAACCAAGTCTCTAGGTGCCGCTGCCTCTCAAGGGGAGCTCGTCCGGGTCCCGTCCCCTGCAGTGCTGCCTGGTGATCCGTGACCTGCCTCCTGGCACAAAGTTTAGATTCACTGTAGTGGCCCGGGAGTCTGGAACTTGCCGGGCCCCGGTCCCCACTGTGGCTAAGTGTGGGAGCCTGCTCTCAGGGCTCACGCATGGGATTTTCGTGAGCTGCTTAAATGGAAGGCCCTATCCCCCTCATTGCGCTAGTGCCCCGATTCTGGAGCTGGTGGGAACAGTCCATAAAGGCCCCGCTCTCCGGAGGTTTCTTTCCGGGTTGCCTGAAGCTTCTACCCGACCTAGGGTCCATGTACCCTGCCGTGCCTTCAGTCCTGGACCGGTGATAGGACCAGGCTGCTGACCGTCCACTTTAACAGGTCCTGGCATCTTGCCTTAATCCCCTGTGACCGGGGGTCCGACTCCTCTAGGTCCAGACCACCGTCTGCAACCTAGACAGCTACTTTGGGGAGCCACCGCTCCCTACTTCCTCCACTTCAGTCTCCTTCACTCTACTTCACTGACACTCCACTGACCTTCCCCTTCCTGAACCCTAGGTGGGCGACCCTATTCCACTTAAGCCGCCCACTGGTGTGTCTAGTGGATGTGGTGCAGGGTGTTCCTAGGATTTGATTTGCTGTTGGAGGCAGCACTGTAAGAGACCCAGAACCATGAGGGATTTTAATACTGCACTAAAGGGAAAAAGCGACCCTGTGACGACCTGATAGTCCAGGGGCGTCACACTCGCACGCACACACGGAGACATGTCCATTTTTTCTCCATAACGGGTGTCACACGGATCGCACACTGATGTGATCTGTGTGACACGTACTGGAGAAAACATGTGTCTTTGAAAAAAACATGATTTCCGTACTCCCTTGTCTCCAGTGCTGCAGTCTTCGGTGCTTGGGTCTGTCACCTGCTTCCGACCCCCGCTCATTAGACTCATTGCATATGCACTGCACTGAGGAGGTGGAAGAAGAAGCAGTGCCAGGACATCAGCTCCAGGACAGGTTAGTATCCAGCAGTGTGTGTGTGCAGTGATGTCAGGGGGTCATCGGATTATCCAAGGAACTCCAATGACACCCTGACGACACTCGCGCTACGGCAAGTGTAGCAGCTGTGACTTCACAGGTTCATCAGAGTTCATTGTGAACTCTGATTAACCTGTGAAGTCACTGCCACGCCGCACACATACTGATAAGGGCACCTCTGTGGTGACCTGTGCTGACCTTATGAGGTCCAGGTCACCACAGGGAAGCATACACAGCAGTGTGTGTGTGTGCTTGCAGGGGCTGCTCACAAACAATGGGGAACTTCGGTTCTCCATTGAATGTGGCAGCAGTATGGGATCCCTCTAATTGGATTACGGCAGACCAAGATTAGGGCTTTGACAGGGAAATAAATTGGAAAAGAGGGTGTCTCTTGTCTTTATTTATTGAACAATTTTCTCTTTTTATGTCTTTTCAGGTTGCTTGTGGGACCTCATCATGGATTACTGCGGACCTTTAGTATTTTATTTTTTTTTAAAACAAATAAATTGGTGAACAAGGGCTGGAGTCGTTTTTGTTTTGTTCAAATAAACTTCTTTATTCTCCTTTCAACTACTGGATTTGTAATGAGGGAATCTGCTAGACGCCACCCATTACTAATACCAGGGCTTCATGCATGCTGGAGCTTGCATCAACCCCACAAATATTAACCCATTTGTCACCGCACCAGAGCAATGGGAAGAGCCGGGTCCAGCATCAGAATTGGCACATCTAATGGATGCGTCATTTCTGGGGAGGCTGCAGGCTTCTATTGTTAGGCTGGAAATGGCCAAATAACCATGGTCCTTCCCACCCTAATAATATCAGCCCCCAGTTGTCTGCTGTACCTTGGCTGGTTTTAGTAAAATGGAGGAGGCCCACATCATTTTTTAAACAAAAAAAAAATCTAAAAATTTAAAAAATAAGTGTGGGATCCCCTCTATTTTTAATAATCAGCCAAGGAACAGCAGACAGCTGAGGGTTGCAGCCTGCAGCTGCTGCTGTTCCTGTGCTAGATATGAAAATAGGGTGGGACCCCACGTCATTGTTTTTTCTTAAATTAAAAATGCAGTAAAACAGCTGGCCAAGCTAGCTACCTCTATATCGCTATTCTATCTGTTCTTTCTGTCTGTCTATTTTATATGTTCTTTCTTGTTTTCTTTCTTTATGTCTCTATCTTATCTGTTCTATCTTTCTTTAGTTATCTATAATATTTTAGGCTTTGCCCATCTTCTACACATTAAAAAAAACATTCATTTCAATATCATGCATTTTTTACTGGTACCAGTCGCACGTATGCAAACATGGACGTCACATGGATGACCATACCGGTACGTGTGACTTGCATCTGTTTAAACACAGACGTCTACTACGGTTCGGTTTTTAGCTCTTTTTGGTATGTTATATGTTTTAAACAAAGCTGCTTTGTTTTTGATACTTCCTGCTATTTGGCTCTGACAAATCTTTATTGATACAGTCATGTGCGGATTACGTGAGTTCTTGATGTATTTCTGTAAGGGAAAGGCACTAAAAACGCATGTGGGTTTTTTACCTGTCGATTTTCTGCATCTAATACAAGTCTAGGGGAAATATCTGCACATAAAAATCAGCAAACCTGCAAGAGAAATTGACATGTTGCAGATCTGAAATATGCACCTCACTTTTCTAGAGGCCTTGTGCACACGTTGAGTATTTGGTGAGTTTTTTACCTCAGTATTTGTTGCCACAACCAAAAATGGAACAATCTGAGGAAAAGTATAATAGAAACACAGGCACCACTCCTGTATTTTTTACCCACTCTTGGTTTTGGCTACAAATACTGAGGTAAAAAAACTCATCAAATACTCAACGTGTGCCCGTGGCTTTATACGTAGCAGTGCAGCATCAAAAGCTCACCAAATTCTCATTGTATGTACACAGTCTAAATCTCCTTCGAAAGGAAGAAAAGACTGCATAACTGTTTCCAGATTATTTTTAGGTCAGACAATTGGATATTATCCATGTTAGCGAATGAGGAGAAATGACTACTATAAAAATATACAGGAAAGGAGGGGGATGTACTTCATTATGGGAAAAAAAAGTTGGCTGGCCAAATAAGTGAAGGGAAACTCTTGAGTTCTTGTGCCTGAAGAATGATCAGGTCACCTGTTTTGGCACCTTGAGAGATTTCGAAGAATGGAGCAAAAAATTTAGAAAATGTGAAACCTATTCAGGCCTACAACACACTTCCGCAAAAAAAACGTCCGTATGACACGGTCCGTTTTCCGGGTCCGTGTTCCGTATTTGTGGGGCATTTCTCCGGTACGTATGGCATCCGTGTGATGGCGTATGCGAGCCGTGTGCACGTGTGGAATGTCCGTATTGTCATGAAATACGTACGTGTGTTTTTTAGATACGTATTTTCACACAAATAACCTTGTTAGCCCTTCATAATGTGCTCCTGGTGTGCTAAATTGGTCAATTAACTACCCAATTTGGTTAGTTTGCTTAAATAACCTTAAAAAACATGGCTTCAAAGCTCTTTCTCACATTAGACACACTCCAAAATGTCTCTCTCCAATGAAGCAACCATGTATTTGCTCTGGTTGATATCTAGGAGATTTGGGGTTAGGCGACATATGATTGAAGAAGAGCCACCACTGGAGAAAAGGATGTGGATTCACCCCCTTGTGAAGCTCAGGAAAACACATGGGCATTTTAATATTTTATATGGGGAAATGCGGAAATTTCCACCTAAATTCCAAGCCTACTGCCATCTCACCATTAATTCATTTGACAACATCCTTGGCCTTGTGTACAAACGTTTGAAGCATCAGGACACCTGTATGCGCCTCAGCATCTCCCCTGTGGAATGACTGTTGGTGACTTTACGGTAGGTGTTGACATGTATACTCATGCCTTATCTGTCATTTTGAAATACATGTTAAGTTGCAAAAGCATCATTTTGTAGAAATTTTTAAATGTAAAAATATGGAATATGTGGAAACCTTATATATTGATCACTTAACCACATTGCAAATTCAAATTAAAAACTGAGAAGTCACTTCTTCCATTCTATATTTACCAAGATTAAAGAAACAAGAGGCTTAACTCAAACAAACTTGTTTATTAAACACAAAATTAGATAATTTTCCAATATGGAAAGTAAAGATCACATATGCTTTTCCCAACCAAAGAAATTATAACAAAACATACACAGTATCTCGCAAGTCATTGGATGTTACAAATATGTGTTGTGAAATATAAATTACATGAATAGTCAAAGTAATGTCATGTTTTTATTATTTATCAGCTACCTAGCAACTGGCCAATCCATCAGCAGTCTGCACTTCGAATTCTTATTGGGAATGTCCACAATTGGCAAGATTATCCTGCATACCTGTACTGTGCTTTGGGAGACCCTTAGGCATCATGTCATGCAGCTGCCTTCAACACAGGGATTGATGCACATTGCAGATGAATTTTTGGAGAAAACAGCTTTTCCTAATTGTATTGGTGCCATTTACGGAAAACACATTAAAGTGAAGAAACCACCGAACTCTGCATCAAGATATTTTAATTATCATAAGTTTTTTTCTGTAGTTATTTTGGCCATGGTAGATACAAACTATTGCTTTTTATTTGCGGATATTGGTGCCTATGGCAGTGCCTCAGATGCACGCATTTTCAGAAGCTCACGTTTAGCAAGACGATTAATGTCTGATAGTTTAGGTTTGCCTGCACCAAGACCATTGCCTGGTACTAATGGCCCAATTGTCCCTTTTGTAATGGTTGCAGATCAGGGGTTTGCATTGTCAAGGCATTTGATGCGTCCATATCCCAGAAGGGGGCTGGACAGATCAAAAGCCCTATTTAATAGCAAATTGGCCACAGCACGTTGCTAAGTAGAACGTTCCTTTGGCATTTTGGCCTCAAGATGGTGCATTTATCAAACCACCATACAACTCCAACCAACCACCGTCAAGGCTGTCATTAAATCGACAGTAGTGTTACATAATTACTGTAGATTACATGAAAGCAATGACAAAGATATTGAGGAGTTGCCTGCTTTAAATGCACCATTTGTAGACAATGGTAGTGTCAGAACCACTGTGTCCACTTCTGGTCTACAAGTGAGGAATCAGTTGAAAGATTTTTTTAGTTTAAATCACCATAGTCATGTATAATTTTGACATTAAGAAAGTTTGTCAACACTTGGTTACATAAGCACAAACACATATGTAATACAAAAGAGAAAATGACCATACATAGGTATCATTTGTGTTTTTTTGGTTGGTTGGTTGTGTTTGTGGTCCCCATAAGCTATTGTGATATAACTATATTGTTATGACATCAGGATTTTTTGTTATTCTAAAAAAAGTACTACTGAATGTACATGACTAATAAAATTATGGCAAATTTGTTATGAAAAACTTAGTCCAGAATTATTATTTTACCTATGTATGTATGTTCTCTTTTGCAAAACACCCTGTATTTTTTTTTTATATACAATTTTGTCAGGGACTTTAGCCCATACAAAACACCATACTTTATTATGCAATAATGTCACGCAAACATAATTTGTTGGACACTATTGGAATACAAGTATGGGACCAGACAATATGCAGATACTGCATAGTGTCTGGATTTTTAATAATAAAGGTGTCTGCATGTTAGTGTAGTAGTTTATGTGCGTGCATCTTATCCCTAAACCCAGTTAATTCTAATGGATGATCCAAACAACATGTCCAGAGCAAGGCATCATTCTAACAGGCAGGTATTGTTTTTGAAGTGATAGAGTAATTGCTACTGTTTGTTGGTAAATGAAAACAAAAATATGACCACATGCATATAGAGTAAGTAATGTGTTACATTTTGAAATGTTTTCCAACTAGCAATACCCTAGAAAACATACCAAAATGTAAAATAATACATACAATATCACATTATGATTCAACTACCGTATTTTTCGGACCATAAGACGCACTTTTTTCCCCCCAAATGTTGGGGGAAAGTTGGGGGTGCGTCTTATGGTCTGACCATAGGGTTGCGGCCGGGAATGAGGGTGCTGCTGTGAAGCGGGTCATCGGGGGCACAAGCAGGCTGTATCAGCCTGCTGTGACCACATGGGCCCGCTCATTTAATATGCACGCCCATCCTCCCGCCCATCTCTCAGCGCTGAAGCCGGCATTGACAGGTGGGCGAAAGGACGAGATGAGATGCGCGCATAGTAAAGAGCCGGTCCACATGATCACCCCTGGCAATTACAGCCTGGAGTGATCATGTGCGGCTGTATTCACTGCCCCCCGCGCGTCATCATCAGCGCGGGGTGCAGTGAATCAGTGTACTCACCCGTCACCGTGTGTGGAGCCGTCCCCCTGCAGCACGCGATGTCTTCCTGTCTGTGCCGGTCAGCTGATCTGTGCTAATCAGCTGATCGGCACAGACAGGAAGACATTGCGTGCTGCAGGGGAACAGCTCCACACACACAGGTCATTGCCGCTGAGAGGAAGATGATCGCATTGCAGGGAGTGAGGAACAGGTGAGTATAAACGTTTATTTTTTTTCTCTGTGCTATAGGATACAGGCCATATACCAGGATGGTATATGAGCACGATGGGGGCATATAGCAGGATGGGAGTATATGAGCAGGATGAATGGAGAGTATATGAACAGGATGGGGGTATATGAACAGGATGGGGGTATATGCACAGGATGGGGGTATATGAACAGGATGGGGGTATATGAACAGGATGGGGGTATATGAACAGGATGGGAGTATATGAACAGGATGGGGGTATATGAACAGGATGGGGTATATGAGCAGGATGGATAGGTTGTATATGAACAGGATGGGGGTATATGAACAGGATGGGGGTATATGAACAGGATGGGGGGTATATGAACAGGATGGGAATATATGAACAGGATGGGGTATATGCACAGGATGGGGGTATATGAACAGGATGGGGGTATATGAGCAGGATGGATGGGGGAATATGAGCAGGATGGATGGGGGTATATGAACAGGATGGGGGGTATATGAACAGGATGGGGGGTATATGAACAGGATGGGGGTATATGAACAGGATGGGGGTATATGCACAGGATGGGTGTATATGAACAGGATGGGGGTATATGAACAGGATGGGAGTATATGAGCAGGATGGATGGGGGAATATGAGCAGGATGGATGGGGGTATATGAACAGGATGGGGGTATATGAGCAGGATGGGGGTTTATAGCAGGATCATATACAAGGCAGGAGGATCATTACCAGGATGGGGCACCTTAGTAGAGAATTTGGGGACATTACCCCCATAACAGTGTCAGCAGCAGATCCTCGCCCCATAACAGTGTGTCATGACCACATTTTTTTTCTTAAAGTTTTATTTTCCTATTTTCCTCCTCTAAAACCAGGGTGTGTCTTATAGTCCGGTGCGTCTTATAGTCCGAAAAATACGGTAAATCCATTATGGCTACTGATGTTTTCCTGTGTAGGCTCCATTGCATTGACATCTACAGAATATGTTTGCTGCACAACAGTAGATGTTGTAGTGAGTGTCTGATCAGTGTTTCCACTAGTAACAGTTGTTGTACTTGGAACAAATAATGAGGCAGTTGTTTGAGCAGATGGGAGACCAAGTGTAGGTGGTACATATTGATGTGTTGAAAGAGGCTGAGTATGTGTGTATGTGAAGTTAGCTGGGTAAGTCTGTTGTTGAAAGTACTGTTGCTGTAGATTATTAGGAACCTGGTAGGATGTTAGTTGTTGAAACATTTGAGGTAGTCTATGAACATTACTAACAATACTAGGATAGTTAAAAGAGGTTTGCATTGGTGTTTGTTGGGCTACTTGTGGGACAAATGTTGGCTGTTGAGATGGCCTTTGTGTCATTAATGTACTTGTTTGGTGTGGGACAACTGTTGGCCTAATTTGTACATCAGTTACCATAGAAGAAGATGGACACTGTATATGTGTTTGTTGCACTACAGGATTAAGTTGAAAATTAGACAAATGTTCTTCAGTTTGGGTTTCCACAGTTTGTTGAGTTGTGTTTGTGTGTGGGCCACGTGGATTGGCTCTCCATTGTTCTATCACTTCAAAACAATAAATGGGTTCTGGCTCATGTTGGGTAGCAGATATTAGTGTTATTAAGGACGCCCTCAATGTGTCCTGCCTATCAGGTGCAACCAATGCAAGAGAGGGAGATAGGGAGCAGCAAAATCTCTCTTCATCACTCTCTGGTATCAGTGAATTCGTCATGTGTATAATTCTGGTATCAATGATATCTTGCAGGGAATGTAAATCTTCATAACCCCTATGTCGGCGACCACGGATAGATTGTGCTACTGTGCGCTTGGTATTAGTTGATATTCTTGGCTGTGTGGCTGCATGTTGCTGTGGACTACTCTCTGCAAGAACTGGTGAAGGGCCACTTTGTTGCCCTGTAGACTGGCCTGCAATTACATTAGTGGATTGACTTGTGCCCAAACCCAAATCAGAGGACATTTCTTCTGCGTCTGGCTGGCTGGTGTTGGGGATTGGTGGAGGTTGATATGAGGTTGGCTCCATCTCAGAAGCAGAGGTCGCTGTTAATACTGCTGACTGGGCTTCCTCACTATCTTCCAGGTTATCCTCTGTACTTTGATGAGGAAAAAAAAAATATTACTGTGTGCCTTTTAAATTATACCACCATGTGATGTAATGCTTGAAACTTACTTTGGTACTTCCATAATGGGCATAAGGAAGCTCAGTTTTTCATAATGGACATATTTTTTCTCCTTTGCAGCGGCAGCTGTGGTGGCCACAGGGTTATACTCTCTGCGGAACTGGTCACGGGCTGAGCGCCATCGCCGTTTGACAAGATCCACTGTTAAAAAACATTAAAAAATGTAAAATAAGGTCACTAATTCAAACAATTGTAGATGTTAAAAAATTAGACATTAGTCTTGGATTGCATCAATTGTATGAAATAGGAACACACATCCATGTGTATGAAAACAACAACCCATTGCACTCATCTAGTGACATAATAACACAATAAACAGGGGAGAGAAAACAAGTTCACCAGTAAACATCTGCAACCACTTATTCATCATTCATCTCCTTATAATTGTTCAAAAAATAAAAAACCTACAGAAAGCCATGGAAAAAAATATCTACAAACCCATGAAGTGCCATATGTTCCACATATATTTACCATTACACACTACACATTACTGTTACCATTCCAGACATGGTGACACCAATGAACTTGCATAATAACCCAAACATTAGAAATCCAAATCCAAAAATATAGACAAATCACAGCACATTTGCAATAGAAAATGCACAGAAATGCAAACCAAAAAAACCCCCAAACATGTTTAATAGTGGCCTGACCACCCTGAAATGCCATTTGTACATGCATAAAATGCTTTGCAGGCCACATATACACATGCTAACATTACTAGTAAACTGCAATAAATACCTCAAAAGTGCAGAAAACTACACTATCCTGTTTGTGAGTCTCCAGTGTAGCTCAAAATGAGTCAGGCCCATTAATACAGGCAAAACAAACTAAACAAATATGTTTCTAATCTGCCTACAGAATGAGCACATGTAGGTAAAGAAAGAAGCAAGGCAAATATCTGTACTCACCATATCTATTTTTCTTTCCAGGGGTACATTGAGACCATCCATTCCTAGGGTAGACTAGCTCTGCCACAGCCATCCATGCTCGTTCCACCATTAACCTGTCATGATAGCCATCAACACGTGTGTCCCACAGCTCTGGATGCCTCTCCACTTCTCCAATCAGCCTCTCTGTATCGATGTATCGATTCTGGGCGCCATGCTCAGTACCTGTGTTGTTCTCTGTGCTCAAAGTTCCCCTGCAGTGAGAGGACAGGTGCCCAGCTGCTGTCTGGCGTGCAAATGAGACAGGAAATGTATGTTTGGTGCCAGAATTAATGGCCTACAATTGACCTTATAGATTGGTAACAAGTGTTTCAAATTTTGTGATGAAATACGGACACGGACGATACGTGCTGAACACGGACATACTCCGTGTGCGGTCCGTGCAGGCACAGACCCATAGACTAAAGCGGGTCCGTGCCTGCGTGTTGCCGGCAAAAAACGGACATGTTGTCCGTGTTGAAAAGCGCACATACGTACTTACGACACGGACACACGTTCCGTGTGATTTTACGTACGTGTGCCATCTTCCATTGATTAACATGGGTCTCCGTGTGTACGTGTCTCCGGTACGTGCAAATACATACCGCACACGTACAAATTACACGGATGTGTGTTGCGGGTCTCACAGAAAGTTGTTTTCTCATTGCCATGCATTATGTTGTTGTGCAGAATTCAATACAGGTGTAATGAGTTCACTTGTGAGTTTTTGTGAGTTTAGTATTACCAAGTTCAAATTGTTTCCATGTTGAATGAGATGACATTGCATTTCATTTTTCGAAGGTGATGTTTATTGATATAAAGTTACATATTATATCTTGCACAACTATAATGTCTGTGGGTGGAAAATACTTGACAACTGTTAAATAATACCTTTTCCCCTCTACAAAAAAAACATCATAATAACTTTGTATCAAAATATTACTCACCTTAAGGGTCCTTTCACACATGCGTTTTTTGCTGTCAAGCACAATCCGGCGATTTGCGGAAAAACCGGAACCAGCGTCTGTTGCCGCCAGATCCCTTTTTTTCGTCATAGACTTGTATTGGCACCGGATTGTGCTGTATCACATCGCGTTTCATGCGGCGTACGCCGGATCTGGCAAAATTTCTGTGTTCAGCTGCTGGAAAGGACGCACAGGGGAATTTTTTTCGTCACCGGAGCGGCATGTTGTTAAATGAAAGCCTACGGGCGCCGGATCCGTCGTAATGCGTCAAAAAACGCATTCCACCGACGGATCAGGTTTTCTTTAACTGAGCATGCTCAGATGTGTAAATTCCTTTCTGGTTAGAAAATATCTGTCAGTCAGTCTCTCTGTCGGTCGGTCTCTCCCTCTCTTTGTTGGTCGGTCGGTCTTTCCTTCTCACCCCCTCGCACCCCCTCTCTTATACTCATCGATCACTGGCGCGGCGCTGCACAGCTGTCACAAAGCTCCCGCAGCTTCTCCTGCTTTGAAAAGGCCGGACGCTCATTATTCCATCTCGTATTCACTGCTTCCCCAGCCCACCGGCACCTATGATTGGTTTCAGTCAGACGCCCTCTTACGCTGAGTGACAGCTGTCTCACTGCAACCAATCACAGCTGCCGGTGGGCAGGTATAAATCTTGCAGTAAAATAAATATTAAAAAAAAAATGGCGTGCAGTCCCCTCCAATTTTGATACCAGCCAAGGTAAAGCTACTTGGCTGAGGGCTAGTATTCTCAGGATGGAGAGCCCCATGTTATGGGGGGTCCCCCAGCCTAAAAATATCAGTCAGCAGCCACCCGGAAATGCTGCATCCATTAGATGCGACAGTCCCGGGACTCTACCCGGCTCATCCCGATTGCCCTGATGCGGTGGCAATCGGTGTAATAAGGAGTTAATGGTAGCCCATTGCTGCCACTAAGTCCTAGCTTAGTGATGGCAGGCGTCTATGAGACACCCCCCAGCACTAAACTGTAGTGAAAGTAAATAAACACAAACACCGAAAAATTCTTTATTTGAAATAAAAAGACAAAAAAACACCCTGTTTCACCACTTTATTAATCCTCAAATACCCCTCCAGGTCCAATGTAATCCACACAAGGTCCCACGATGCTTTCAGCTCTGCTACATTGGAAGCTGACAAAAGCGGCCGTAGAACACCGCCATTCGGTTTGAGCTCCTCGGAGCAACTGAAGTGAATCGCGCTGTCAGCAGTCACGTCACTCAGGTTACCCGCGGCCACAGCTGGATTCTCGGTACAAACTGCTACAACGGATCTGTTTTTTTACTGAATCCGTCACATCAGTTTTACCAAAATCTGCGACAGATCCATTGCATCAGGCACAAACCGGATTGTGCCTGACTGCAAAAACCGGATGTGTGAAAGCACCCTAAGTAAGAAACCGAATATGAAACAAGACACTCTGCATTCAATAATTGGGTTGGTAAATTGGAAGCTGTTTTTCTAAAACTGAATGTTAAGAGAGTCTTGCAAAAATGGTGTAGTGCTTAAAGGGGTTTTCCGAGATTAAACAGTTGTCTTATCCATATGATAGGTCATGAATGTAAAGGCCCAGTCACACACAACGACTTACCAGCGATCCCGAAAACGATGCAACCTGATAGGGATCGCTGGTAAGTTGCTGGGAGGTCGCAGGTGAGATGTCACACAGTCAGACCTTACCAATGATGCAGAACAATACAGGTCGCAGTTGCGATCTGTATAGCGATCTCAGCAGTCACTGTGACCCTGTCACACAGTGTCAAACACAGCGATGTGTCCTGCCCAGCAGGACATCGCCTTTAAGAAAATGGCCTGGACCATTCGGCAACGACCAGAGATCTCACAGCAGGGGCCTGATCGCTGGTAGGTGTCACACATAACAAGATCGCTAACGGGATCGCTATTGTGTCACAGAAACCGTGACTCAGCTGCGATCTCGCTAGCGATCTCGTTATATGTGACGGTACCTTAAGATTGGTGGGGTTTGGCACAAACAGCTGAAATCTTCCCTTGCTATAAGCAATGTATGGGGTGGAAAACAGCCGCCCTGTACATTGTTTAGTGGTCATGCCGAATACTACACCTTATTTCTAGCTTCTGCTAACAATAAATGTGGCTGCTGCGTTCAACCTTATTTACATTAATATCCGGCAGCTCACAGAGCACATATCAGCTGCTTGGTACATAGGACTATAGATAGTTCATCAACTTTTTAGCTTTAACGGGGCCAATTTTAGACAAAGTGTATGACTGGGCAAATCTAAAAGTGGGGTTTACAAAATGCTAACATATTGCACCATCATCCAAAAAACATTTGCATTTAAGAGAGTCAATTTCAGGACATTAAATGCTCGTCAATTGACTATATTCAATGAAGCACTTCCATCAAAGTTTTTATCTTCTAAATTTTATGAAATCATCATATTATATAGCACTTACTGTTTACAATTGCTCATTTTTACTTTCTACCCAGTTAATTCTTCTATTTTCCATTAGGTCTATGACATAATGTGTTTAAAAACCAACTAACTGAATCCTTCTAAACTCTATATAGAAACAGGAAGACTCTTTTACTACAAATCCACAAAACTAAAAACACTTTGTAGTTCTTTTTTTAATAATTGTTTATTTAGCAGAATTATGCAAGTATCACAACCAGGGTTAAATAATGATAAAGTGAACAATAATCAATATAAGAATACAATTTATCAAATAGGTAAGAACAAATACAGTTGAAACCATTAGTTTACATACAGTATCTATAAAGACACATCTGCATGTTTTTCTCACTACCTGACATGAAATCAGAATAAACCTTTCCCATTTTAAATCAATTAGGAATCAAAATTATTTATATTTGCCAAATGCCAGAATAATTAGAGAAAGAGAAAATGTTTTAAGGCATTTTTATTACTTTCTGTAAAGTCAAAAGTTTACATACATTTCATTAGTATTTGGTACCATTGTCCTTAAACTGTATGATTTGGGTGAAACATTTTGGATCTCCTTCCCTAAGATTCTCACAAGAGTTGGTAGGAATTTGGGTCATTCCTACTGACAGAACTGGTGTAACTGAGCCATTTTTGTAGGTCACCTTGCTCGCACCTGACTTTTCAGCTTTGCCCATAAATTTTCAAAAACAGTGACTTTGTTATCCTTAAGCCACTTTGTAACCAGTTTGGCAGTATGCTTCGGGTCAATGTCCATTTGGAAGACTCATTTCTCCCACGCTCTAAGTTTCTGGCTGATGTCTTGAGATGTTGCTTCAGAATTGACACATAATTTTCTTTCTTCATGATGCCATCTATTTTGTGAAGTGCACCAGTCCCTCCTGCAGCAAAACAACCCCACAACATGATTCTGCCACCTCCGTGTTTCACAATTGAGATGGTGTTCTTAGGCTTCAAAGCTTCTCCCTTTTTCCTCCAAATGTAATGATAGTCATTATGGCCACACAGTTCAGGTCTTTGTTCCTGTGTGCATTTGCAAACATGAATATGGCTTTTTTTATGTTTCTTTTGGAGTAATGGCTCGTTACACTGTGGATAATGACACAATCTTACCAGCTTCCGCTAACACCTTCACAAGGTCTTTTGCTTTTGTTCTTTGGTTGATATGCACATGTCTGACCAAAGCACTTTCATTTCTGGTACACAGAACCCATCTCCTTCCTGAGCGGTATGATGGCTGGAAATTCCCATCTTGTTTTCACTTGGATATAATTGTTTGTACAGAGGCACCTTCAGGTATCTGGAAGTTGCACCCAAGGATGAACCAAACTTATGCAAGTCCACAATTCTCTTCCTGAGATCTTGGCTGATTTGTGTTGACTTTCTCATGATGCTACGTAAAGAAACAGTGTGTTTCAGATGCACATTAAAATACATCCACAGGTGTGTCTCTAAAGCCCGCTTTACATGCTGCAATGTATCTTACAATGGGTGGGGTCATGTCGTAAGTGACGCACATCCGGCATCGTAAGGTACATTGCAGTGTGTAACAGCTACGTGCGATTGCGATTGAACGGTAAAATGTTCATCGCACGCACGTCATTCATTCCTGAGGAATTGAACATCAGGTTGTTCATCGTACCCGGGGTAGCACACATCGCAGTGTGTGACACCCCGGGAACGATGAACACAGCTTACCTGTGTCCTGCCGCTCCCGGCCAGCAATGCGGAAGGAAGGAGATGGGCGGGATGTTTACGTCCCGCTCATCTCTGCCCCTCCGCTTCTATTGGCCGGCAGCCGCGTGACGTGATGTGACGCTGAACGTCCCTCCCACTCCAGGAAGTGGATGTTCGCCGCCCACATCGAGGTCGTATGGACGGGTAAGTACGTGTGACGGGGGTTAATTGTTTGTGTGGCACGTTCAACAAATTGAACGTGCCACACATATGATGGGGGCGGGTATGATCGCATACGATGCGAAATTGCAACGTGTAAAGCAGGCTTAATTAACTCAGATGTTACCAATAAACCTTTCACAAACTTCTAAAGACATGACATCATCATATGGGCTGTCCCATATTCTTTAAAGGCATAGTACTTTTAGTGTATGTAAACTTTTGACTTTGCAGAAAGTAATAAAAATGCCTTGAAACATTCTCTCTGTCATTATGCTGGCATTTGGCAAATATAAATAATTCTGATAGTCCTAATTGACCCAATGCACATGTGTCTTTTTAGATAGTGTATGTAAACTTCTGGTTTCAACTCTATATTAAAAAATGAAATGAGAAAATTGGAATGGATGGATTCATCAAGGCATGAACCTATAAACTAAGATGGTTATTATGGAGTGGGACTCTATGTTATTGTGGGACCTTAAACCGTCTCCGGGAGTAATCAGCAGAGGTTAACTAAATAGGGAAGATGAAGAGAGAAGGGTGCAGGAGTCATGCTAAGTGAAGAATCACTTAACGTCTACTGTCAAACTTCTGAAGCCAAGGGGCCCAGGTTTTCTGGAATGTGAAACCTGTATGCGTTTCCCAGTTGGAAACTTTGTTCTTTTTTTTAATTTATTTTGAAAAGGGTTGGAGTGGTAGATTACTTCCAATAAACGAGGATAAAAGGGAATTTGTCAGCAGGTTTTTCCTACCTCATCTGAGAGCAGCATAATGTATACAAAGACAATCTGAATCCAACGATGTATCACTTAGTTTACTGGCTGCAGCCGTTTGCAAAACCACCCTGAGATTGGGCTGGCATGTAGAAAACTGAGGCCAAACTTCAGCTTTGTAATATGGCTCAAATATTGTAATTACGCTCTGATTTCAGAACTCTGCGGTGATTAGAATGATCATTGTGAAGAAACTATTTAATAATGTTTTACCAGTGGAATAGATTTGCAATGTTCTCAAATTATTTCATCACAACTAGATACAGATTATTGCTCCAACCACTTATTCTTAAGCGGGCTTTACACGCTATGATATATCTAACAAAATGTCGACGGGGTCACGTCGTAAGTGACGCACATCCGGCATCGTTAGTGATATCGTAGCGTGTGACAGCTATGAACAAGCAGAAATACTCACCTTCTGGTTCATCGCTGACACGTCGCTCATTTTCTAAATATCGCACGTCCTGTTGTTCATCGTACCCGGGGCAGCACACATCGCTCCGTTTGACACCCTGGGAACGATGAACACCGCTTACCTGCGTCCCGCCGGCAATGCTGAAGGAAGGAGGAAGGCGGGATGTTTACGTCCCGCTCATCTCCGCCCCTCCGCTTCTATTACCCGGCCGCTGTGTGACGTCGCTGTGACGCCGAACGTCCCTCCCCCTTCAGGAAGTGGATGTTTGTCGCCCACAGCGAGGTCGTTAGGAAGGTGAGTACGTGTGACGGGGGTTACAACATTGTGCGACACGGGCAACAAATTGCCCATGCCGCACAAACAATGGGGGCGGGTGCGATCGCAAAAGCGATCTCACGATTAGTTGTAAGGTGTAAAGCAGCCTTACGTCAATTGTAATATTCTCATGTTTTTCTCATAATTAATCTGCAGACGAATCTACAGATATTTTAATATTTTTGTTCAATAAAAACTGTTGCGTAGCAATATATTGTGGGCTGTAAAAATACCGGATTTCGATTATTTTATTTTTAATTGTATTTTTAATACATTTAATTGTTAAAGTTTGTCTAGAGATTGCATATAAATATATTTCTTTAACACAGGCTATGTAAATCCCAATTGTCATATTGGATATGTTTTTGAATCTCTGCACAAGTAATCTGATCTTTCTTATTTGTCCTTTTTTTAGTTTAGTTTTGATTTTATTATTATTTCTTTTAAGGGAATGCCTTCTTGGCAGACAAGACAGGAAAAGTTCATAAACATGCTACAGTATACGCAATTGCACAATGTATACTTTAGCCTATTCTCTTGGTGAAATAGTTGAAAGCTCACTCTGAAGGTAAGGCCCGTTTCACACGTCAGTGAAAAACAGTGACATTTTTCACTGGTGTGTAAAACACGCACATGTCCCTGCGTGTGCCGAAAATCACGGCACACGTGGGTTGTCTAAGTGCAATCCGGGCTCCGTTCTCCGTGGCCCGTGATTGCACTTAGAGAGTCACTCACCTGCGCCCGCTCCCGCTGTCCATGGTGCTGATCGCTCCCGCGGTGCAGAATCCGGCCGGCGGTGACCCCTGCAGCAGCTGCTTCCGGGTCGGCTGTGTCGCGTATAATGAATATGCGCGACAGTAATCAGCCGGCTTAGAAGCAGCAGGGAGAACGGGCTGCAGAGAGTGCGCCTGAAGCCGGGTGAGTTAAAATGTTTTTTATTTTAAAAGTACGTTTTTTTCTGGCACGTATTTCACGGACCACACCACTGCGTGGTCCGTGGAACATCAGTGATGCCAGAAAAAAATGGACATGTCTCCGTGCAGCAATCACGCACACGCGGGTACGCTGCACGGAGACACGTGCAGTGACAAATCACTGACGTGTGAGCAGACTCATTCATTATAATGGGCCTGCGTATGTCAGTGATTCTGGTATGTTTAAAAAAAAGCACAAACGTACCAGAATCACTGACGTGTGAAAGGGGCCTAAGAAAGTTAAAATGTAACTATTAGGCCCGTTTCACACGTCAGTGAAAAACACTGACGTTTTTCACTGGCGTGTAAAACACGCACATGTCCCTCCGTGTGCCATGAATCACGGCACACGTGGGTTGTCTAAGTGCAATCCGGGCTCCGTTCTCCGTGGCCCGTGATTGCACTTAGAGATTAACTCACCTGTGCCCGCTCCCGCTCTCCATGGTGCTGATCGCTCCCGCGGTGTAGCATCCGGCCGACGCTGACCCCCGCAGCAGCTGCTTCCGGGTCGGCTGTGTTCTGCATCATGAATATGCGTGACAGTAATGAGCCGGCTCAGAAGCAGCAGGGAGAACGGGCTGCAGAGGACATCGCTGGAGCCGGGTGAGTAAAAATGATTTTTATTTTAAAAGCACGTTTTTTTCTGGCACCTGTTTCACGGACCACACCACTGCGTGGTCCGTGGAACATCAGTGATGCCAGAAAAAAATGGACATGTCTCCGTGCGGCAATCACAGACACGCGGGTACGCCGCACGGAGACACGTGCAGTGAAAAATCACTGACGTGTGAGCAGACCCATTCATTATAATGGGTCTGCGTATGTCAGTGATTCTGGTACGTTTTAAAAAAAGCACAAACGTCCCAGAATCACTGACGTGTGAAAGGGGCTTTCACACGTTAGTGATTCTGGGACGTTTGTGCTTTTTTTAAAACGTACCAGAATCACTAACATACGCAGACCCATTATAATCAATGGGTCTGCTCACACATCAGTGATTTTTCACTGAACTTGTCTCTGTGCAGCGTACACCCATGGCCGTGATTCTGCACGGAGACAAGTCAGTTTTTTTCTGGCATCACTGATGACCCACGGACCACACTATGGTGTGATCTGTGTGTGATCAGTGAAACACGTGCCAGAAAATCACGGACATATTAAATATTAAAAATTTTCAACTTACCTTGCCTGCGATTCGCTCTGCAGCCTCTGTTCTCGGCAGCTCCTGCCTGGCTCATGAATATTCATGAGGGGCAGAATAATTCCGTGAATCACGGAACACGGAGGAACATGTGCGTGTTTTACACGTCAGTGAAGAACGTCTGTGTTTTTCACTGACGTGTGAAAGGGGCCTTAAGGCCCCTTTCACACGTCAGTGATTCTGGGACGTTTGTGCTTTTTTTTAAACGTACCAGAATCACTGACATACGCAGACCCATTATAATGAATGGGTCTGCTCACACATCAGTGATTTGTCACTGCACGTGTCTCCGTGCAGCGTACCCGCGTGTGCGTGATTGCTGCACGGAGACATGTCCATTTTTTTCTGGCATCACTGATGTTCCACGGACCACGCAGTGGTGTGGTCCGTGAAACACGTGCCAGAAAAAAAACGTGCTTTTAAAATAAAAAACATTTTAACTCACCCGGCGTCCAGCGATGTCCTCTGCAGCCCGTGCAGCCTGCTGCTTCTAAGCCGGCTGATTACTGTCGCGCATACTCATTATGCGCGACACAGCCGACCCGGAAGCAGCTGCTGCGGGGGTCACCGCCGGCCGGATGCTGCGTCGCGGGAGCGATCAGCACCATGGACAGCGGGAGCGGGCGCAGGTGAGTGAATCTCTAAGTGCAATCACGGGCCACGGAGAACGGAGCCCGGATTGCACTTAGACAACCCACGTGTGCCGAGATTCACGGCACACGCAGGGACATGTGCATGTTTTACACGCCAGTGAAAAACGTCTGTGTTTTTCACTGACGTGTGAAACGGGCCTAAAGAGGATTTTTCAGCTCTCCTGTCATGTCTTTTTAAAGCAGCACTCCAGTGTTTGTTTTCCCTTTTTTTTCAGCGCTGGAGTGGGGCATTGAACCCAAGTCCCTTGCCCCTACACTTATACTCACTCTCCAGCATTTTCATCCTTTATCTTCATCACTTTGGTCCTGTGGCACCATCTAGTGACTGGATCCACTGACTGGCCAGAAGTCAGGATTACGTCACAAGCTCTCAATGGAAGTCTATGAGAGCTAGAACAAGGCTCTCATAGACTTGTATTGATTTTGATCTCCGCACTTCATTGAATACTGTAGCTGCCGGCAAGTCACAAGTGTCGGAGACCAATGGGACTAACACTGAAAACAGATGAAGCCGATGGAGGTTGAGTATAAGAGGGGGCAGGGGACTTAGATTCAAAGCACCACTCCACCAATGAAATAACAAAAAAAAACACTGGAGTGGTGCCTTAGGTAACAAATATTTTGTCTATGAAATAATTCTGAATTGCTTTCTTTTAGTTCTTCTGACAATTTATGAATAAACTGACAACTGGGCCTTACCATTCCCTATAAATTCTGGCTCTGGAGAACGGTTTGGAAAATTTGTAGGGACACTCCCCCAACTGGTGACACCCCATTGCCAATTTATTCATAGATTTCTAGTAGTCTTAATAAAGAAATGGCACAATACAAAGATCTAAAAGAAGATATTCTTGAATTATTTTATAAGGAATATAACTATTTACTATTAAGGGGAAATGTCATTTGTTTAAGAAATAACTTTTATTAAATAGTATTAATATGTTATTCTTGTGATTATTATTAAAAATGGTTTGAAACTGGACCTGGCGACCGGTTTGCCACTATAATTCTTCTGACCACTATAGAAATAAATGGCTGCAAAATCAAAAAAATGAGCTGGAGCATAAGTTGGTATACATGCAACATATAGGAGCATGTTCGGTTTGTGGCCATTTGAAAGTCAAAACCCAATTATAGCAACAAAATAAGCATATACCCTGCAGTAAGTAAATAGTGATAGTAAATATAAATAATATAGTAGTAATACTGTTTTTGATCAAAAAGGGTAAATCCATTCTACCATGACAAAGTGTTCCCCAATCGTATGAACCTCTAATGTTAAAACTTCAACTTGAGTCAACCGACCTCAGTGTAGATGGGGCAGAGCCCAATCACCTGCCCATGGGACAGTATGTAAATGAAATGCCTAGGTCAAAGGGAAAGGTGGGGTTAAGATGCAAATACGGTTCAGTGCAGGGAATCTCTCTCTTTACCATTTTCTTTCCTGTCACACTGACTTTGCTTTTGCCAGCTTAGGCCCCAGATCTCCCATACCTAGTGGCACATACTGCTAGGGTCAGACTGACCCACTGGACGACCGGATGATTCTCCGGTGGGCCCAGGCACTGGCCTTGCATAGCTATGACACTTGTGTGTCAGGAATGCGTTCACCGCTGTTCCAGGTTGTCTAACTGTAAAGAGCAGCGACATAAAAAGCCATCAAGATGGAACAGCGTTTAGTTCCTTACCAATGGTGATCGCTAATTTGCAGCATACGAGCGTGTCAGCAGTGACACATGCACTGTTTTCCAAGGTTTTCTAAAGCTGGGAGTAGTTGAGTCGCCCACCACAGCGCTGCAGCGGGACACTGCGGGGACTTCTCTGTAGGGACCCTTCTGGCAACAGGTAGGTCAGGTTCACTTGACGTCACTCTTAGTTTTGCGGTCAGGATGAGGGGTGACTGCTACTGCTGTTTAACGAGCGTCTGGGGCTGATGGTGTCTGCAGTTTGGTGTTATGGCCTCCCCAGAGGGAGGCTGGCCCCAGGGGCTTGGGTGTATGTGTGTAGTACCACAGGTCGCGGAAGAACTCACACACAGTCCAGAAATGTCTTTCAGGGTTTTTACTCACGTTCAGTTGTTCACTGTGAGGTAACCCGTGCGATGCTGAGATAGACTGCAGGGGGAACCAGGTATCCTTCAAGCTGAAGTAAGGGTGACTGTAAGCTCGGCTTCCTAGCCCTTCTTGTTTGAGATGACCCCTGACTTGAAGTATTGCGGGGATCATCCAGGGAAGTCGCATCTGCCTTTTCTCCCCTTTCTGGCCCGTTTGCTGGCAGCGTGGACCAAGTAAAGATGGCTTCTTGCCGTATCTCACTTATGGGCCCTTTCATTGCTGCTGATGCTGCGGACTCTGTTTTGGTTGGTGAGGCACATCCAGCACCCTCACCGGCAGGTTTAGCAGGCCAAGTAAACTGGTTTCTGCTCTAGGGACCTGTTTCCCCGTGCGGACCTGGTCTACCAGGAGTCCCTGTACTCAATCACCTTGCTCCTTCCTGAGGTGTCTTTCAGGCTGACTGTGTGGCAACCGAACTCCCCCAACAGCCACTACACGTGCAGGGTCTGACCAGTGACACCGCGCACGTCCTCCTTCTGCGACTGCACACTGCTCTTCCTCACTTCAGACTGGTTCACTACTGCCTCCCCTCTGTGCCTGCCACTGCAACCTAGCAACCAGCTTCTCCACCGCACCACTAGCTGTGATATGGAGGCCACGCCCTCTCCTGGGTCTGCCCAGGGGTCCCCTCTATGGTGTGTGTGAGGTGTGTGTGAGAATTAGCTACTATGTGTCTGTGTGTCCACACCCTATTCAGCCTTTGGGATTACCTTTTTGTACTCACCCCGCATGGGTGCAGTACTCAGTGGTGCCTGACCTGGTCAGGGGCGCCACATAGTAGCAAGCAGTATGTCATTACTCACCTCCCAACATTAGACAACCTCAGAGAGCAGTGCACGTCAGTGCTGATATACTGCTGCAGATGCCACTCACTATTAGTAAGGAACAGAATTCTGTTCCATCCTGATGTTTCCTTATCACCACTTTTCCCTGTGTTAAATAAACCGGGTAGAGCGGTGCTGCTGCTAAGGCGAACACTGACTAGCCACAGGGCAGCCAATCAGTGTTAATTTTGCTTGTGTCCTCTTCTCCCTGGTGCAGGATCTTAATGTTGTGATTGCCACAAGTCACCCACTAAATGCGCCCTTAGTGACATAGCTGACCTGCATGTCCATGCTCAACACTTGTCGTACTCTATCTGCTCTTCTGCCAGAGAAAAGTAATTTAAGTCATTTACCCTAACAGCTAACCCCACCCATTGTGGCTAGTCCCACATCTAACTCTTGCTTGTCCTACAGTCAGTAGATAGGCAAAACTTCCTATCCTATATTACTTATGTACCGCCCCACGGCCTCGGCTGTGGCCGCCAAGCTGCTCGGATCCGTGCTCGCGTGGGTGGTGGCTCGAGCCTCTCACGGACTCGGGGGTCACATCGCTCTGCAAAGAACGTTGGCTCTACACGTGAGGGGGATGCGGGTATTTGGTTTTGGGATGATTGTTCGTGACGCCACCCACGGGTTGGGGTGATGGTGGCCACCACCGCTGCGGTGAAGGTACGGGGACTCCCGGGAGCGGTGTAGTGGCGCAGCTAGGTGTTGACCCCTCCGTGGGTAGGGGATGTTGGTCCTGGGGCCCGGTTGGCGAGGGCCGGGGGTGCAAGGCGCAGTGTTGCGGTGCAGCGCGGTGCGGTGCCTGAGGGCACTGGTGTACTCAAGATTAAACCACACAGAGTCACTGGTAAACCAAACGGGGTGATGAACGGGGCCCACAGCCGGCTGCAGCTTCCCAGTCTGGTTGGCAATGTCCGCCTTTCTCCTGCACCTGTGTATGTGTCGCGGGCGGAGGAGGGGACGCCGCGCTCTCCCACTGCTCGGGTCCGGCTGCCGCGGCTGCTGCGGCCTGCTGCTGCTCGGTGGCTCGAGCGATGGGCCGGATCCCGGGGACTCGAGCGGCGCTTCTCGCCCGTGAGTGAAAGGGGATTGGGTTTTGGGATAGTTTATTGTCCGTGACGCCACCCACGGTTGTGGTGATTAAGTGGACACCACCGCTGCTCTTTCTGGGGAGCCCGGGAGTGATGGTACGGAGCAGCCAGTTGTTGATTTGCCCCTCCGTAGGTAGGGGTTGTGGTGCTCCCGGGGCCCAGTGATGGGATTGGAATGGTGGACAGGCGGGTCTGGGGCCTGTGGAGGTGCAGGGGCGCAGGGGCAGCGCTGTGCCGCACGGCACGGAGGTACTCACTCAGCCAGTAAACACGACACAGTTCTCGGTAAACAAACGGCTGGTTGGACGGGTCCCTCGGACGGTTCACGGTGCTGATGTTCCCTGCAGTTAGCGGTGACGGTCTCTTCCCTGCACCTATGAAAGTCTCTTTGGTAGCGATGGGTCCCCACCGGTTACCCACTCCTCGGCTTCAAGCTGGGCCGAAGGAGCCCTACTTTGCCCGCAGGCGCTGGCCCTGGGAAACTGGTGCCCTGGCGGTGGCGGTGTCTCCCCTTCACGGTCGGGCTGTTGCCTTCAATCGGGACTTGGTTGTTAGGAGACAGACGTCCCCTTCACTGACGGATTTGGCAAATTATGGCGACTCCTAGCCTTGCCGGGATCCGAAAGGCCCCTGCCCTGGTGCTGACTGTTCTTCGTATACTGCTCCGGTACCGCCGGGTCACCACCCGTCCGCGGTCCTTCCAGCAACCTCCGAGCAGTCCCCCTGCAGACTATCACTGCCGTCTGCTGACCTTGCTGTCACTGTCCGGGGCACACACCCGGACCAACTTCAGGCTTTACAAACTGTTTCTTTTCACTTTACTTCAGCTTCTCTCCTAAGCTCCTCTACCACTTCACTTCCTTCTCTTGACTCCTTACTCCTTCACTTCCCTAACTGATCTGCCTGGTTTTCCCGCCTCCAGGGCTGTGAACTCCTCGGTGGGTGGAGCCAACCGCCTGGCCCACCCCCTGGTGTGGACATCAGCCCCTGGAGGAAGGCAACAAGGATTTTGGGTTAGCTTGGTGTTCCTGCAGGGAATGTGGGGTGCATGTGATGTTGTGACCTGTGACCCCTGGCTTGCCCAGGGCGTCACATTTGTATCTTGACCACTGTGCCTGGGCACTCGTAGTCCGCTCCCCGGCATATATGTATCATAGGAGCCCGTTTGCCCGCAGACGCTGGCCCCTTGGATCTCTGGCCTTTGGCGGTGGCTCCTATCCGGACGGGTTGGGCTGTTGCCTTCAATCGGGACTTTGGTGGGAATGAACCCCTGAGGTCCAGACCGCAATCAGTTGATTTGACTATGGTGGTAGCTTAAAGCCTAGTTCGGGGTCTGAGTACCCTGCCTGGTGCTCCGGTATCCAGTTGGCTCCCCGGTTCGGTTCCGGCGGGCCACTACCCTGTCCCGTTCCCTTACGGTTCCACCGGTTGTATTCCCGGTTTCCTGCAGGCGGCCACTACCGTCTGCCTGCCTGACTGATCAGGGGTCCTAGGCTCCAACCCAGGCCCCGCGCAGAACTGTGCTCCTCTCTCCAACTCAATCTCGAACGCAATCTATCTGCTTGTGTTTTCCTGCCTCAGGCCAGCAGACTCCTCGGAGGGCGTGTCTATCTGCATGACTCCGCCCACCTGGTCTGCCTGTCTGACTCTAAGGGAGGCAATCAGGTCTTTTGGTTGACTGATGGTACCTTACTAGGGTGGGGGTGTATGTGGTGAGTGTAGTGACCTGTGACCCCTGGGTGTCCAGGGCGTCACATTTACATATATATATATATTTTACTTATTATAAATGTATATACGCGTCGCCGAGGGCTATGGGGTACTCGGTCCCAGGCCGTATATTTACGGGCGATGCTGTGTCACGGGTGTTTGCTGGCCGTTGCCCGGTTCCGTGACCCTGGGTGCTTTTTAATGGGGAGTATTTACAGGGGAGATTAAAGTAATTGGTGTGACACCACCTGCAGGTTGCGGGTTGCGGTTAAGATAGTGGAACCGCCGCTGCTGAGTTGATTATATCTCTAGAGCTGGTGGTAATGGCAGCTGTGGTAGTATGCCCTCCGCAGATAGGGCTGAGCCTGGGACATGTATGGTGGAGACTTTCGCCGAATAAGGTAGGCCACACCGGGGTTACAGTTTAACAGTTCTTTACTCACAGTTGGGCCCTTGGACGACTGGTTCAGGTCCCTGTATTTCCAGTGCCAGTTTGATGACTCGGTTGCTCTGTGCCCGGGACCCTCAGTGTGTTTGGGTCCCCGTAGCTTGAAGAAGGTTTGGTGGTCCCAACTGTCTTTTGGCAGTCTCCTTGTCTGTACAGCGGGCAGTGTGGACCCTGTATGGCCGGTCTGTGTTCCCAATCCCTGATCCGCTCTTTACTGCTGATGCAGCCGAATTTGTGGGTCAGTGAGGTCCGTGAAGGACAGGTCCCCTCACTGTGCAGATATTTGCCAGACCGTGTGAAGCTGATGTGACGCCCAGGTCGTCACAGGGTATTGTGCAATCTGCCCTTCTGTGCAATATCCACCTCCTCCTTGGTTACGGGTCCCTAACCAATGGTGTTGCCAAAACAAGCTAATCAAAATCCTAGGAACACTCTGCACCACACCCATCAGACACACCAGTGGACGGCCTGAGTGGAATAGGGTCGCCCACTTGGGGGGTTGGTTAAGGGGAGATCAGGAGTGTCAGGAGTCAGTCAGAGAGAGAGAGAGAGTGTAGTGTTGGAGGTGAAAGTGAGAGGAGGTCAGGAGCTGGGCTCTTTGGAACTACTAGGTAGCAGACGTTGGTCTTGGCCTGGTAGGAGCTGGACCCCCGGTCGCAGGAGATCGTGACAAGGGGCACGGTATTGTCGTGGAGGACAGCCAGCGACCTTGTACCATCACCGGGCTGGGACCAGGGCACGACGGGGTACATGGACCCTAGGTCAGGGAGTAGCTTCAGGCAACCTGACAATTCGCCCGACGAGAACGGAGCCTTCAAGATCCGCTCTCTACCCTCTCCAAAATCAGGGTACTAGTGCAACGAGAGGGATAGGACTTTCCACAAATACGGTCCAAGAAATCCCAAGCGTGAACCCTGAGAGCAAGCTCCTTCAGTTAACCACACTGGGGAGCGGGACCCGACTAGTTTCAAGCTACAAGGACCAACTAGAAGGAAACAACATGCCAAGGGAAAGGTCACAGATCAACAGGCAACACCAGCAGAAACGGGACCCAAACGTGCTTACCCTCAGCGGTAGCGGTGTCCAGAACTTTGGTTTACTAAAGTTGTCAGTGTCAGCATTATTGGACTGAGTGAGTACGCAAGTGACCCTTACCCCCCCAACGGCACATCCCTGTCACCATCACCGAGTCCCGGGGCATCCCCCTACCCGTGGAGGCGTTAAACACCTGGCTGACCACTCCATCGCCACCGGGTACTCCAAGCTGCAGCGGTGGTACACAGGAGGCATCACGAACTCTAAATATAACCCCCTGTAAATACCCCCTTCATTCGAGTGGCTGCACGACCCCCGGGTCCGGACGCCCCTCGAGCCACCGCGGATCCGGATCCGAGCAGCCCGGCTGCTGATGCGGGGGCAGCACACTGACGTCTGACCTAGGGCCTTGTACCCCGTCGGTGCTCTGGTACCCACCCTGGCAACCACTCTCCTGTGCCCCCACGTCACTGTTACATGACCCAGCGCTAGGCACATCTCTACACTTCCAGTCACTACTGCTCACTGTACCCTTCCACCAGGCTGTCTAGTCCCTTGGACTGGCTCCGCCCTCTAGGTGGCCATCCCTTTGGTGTCTGACTAGCCAATTACCCCTGGTGTGGAGTGGAAACTGGGAGTTTGGTGTGTGCTGATGTAACTGGCACTGGTGTTCCAGGTCCCTGGGGGTAGGCCCTGCATCCTGGTGAGGATGTAGTACCTGGTAGTGCTCTGAGTGGTTCAGGGGCGCTACATATACAGTATATATCATATCACAATACATTGGCAAGATTGGTGTCTTCAGGGGTAGGAACACGACTTCCTAGGCCACCCTCCTACACAATGCTGCCATTCTGTCATTTTATGGAGACACACTACTGGCACAGCACATACACAGAATACTTCAGTATGTGTTGGTAATTAGCCTGAAAGGTTGGAATCTCTGATGACCTATAAGCTCTTCTAACATCAGGAGCTGGTGAGGCAAGCACATTGCTAAAGGATGCAGATTTATGATCAGTTCTACTGTGTGGTGGCCCAATGCAGCTACAGTGTATATCACTGCAGAGACTGAGGCTCCAACTCTTTCCTCTCATTGTGCTGCTTTTGATAGGCCGGGGACACACGGGGACTACTGCGAGGATCACACTTGGCTCACTCTGGCAGCACAGCAGGAGCCGAGTGTCATTGCGACTGAGGTCCGATAATGCGGGGGGCGGGCCGGCACTGAGGAGGGCCAGCGATGAGGAAGGGAGGGCCGGCGCTGAGGAGGGGAGGGAGAGATTTATATCCCTCTCTCCTCCGTTGCAGACTATTGTCATTCTCGCTCTGCACTTGCCTTAAGGGGGCTTTACACGCTACGATATCGTTAATGCTTTATCGTCGGGGTCACGTTTTTAGTGACGCACATCTGGCGTCATTAACAATATCGCAGCGTGTGACACTTACCAGCGACCTTAAGCGACCTCAAAAATGGTGAAAATCGTTCACCATGGAGAGGTCGTCCCAAAACCAAAAATCGGTAATGGGTGATTATCGATGTTGTTCGTGGCTCCTGCGGCAGCACACATCCCTGTATGTGACACCGCACTAGCGAGGAACCTCTCCTTACCTGCGGCCAGCCGCAATGCGGAAGGAAGGAGGTGGGCGGGATGTTACGTCCAGCTCATCTCCGCCCCTCCGCTTTGATTGGCCGGCCGCTTAGTGACGTTGTGGTGACGACACTGTGATGGCGAACGTCCCTCCCCCTTGAGGGAGGGATTGTTCGGCAGTCACAGCGCCGACGCCGACCAGGTAAGTGCGTGTGACGCTGCCGTAGCGATAATGTTCGCTGCGGCAGCGATCACATGCAATCGCATGCACGACGGTGGCGGGTGCTTTTGCGTACGATATCGCTAGTAATTGCTAGCAATATCGTAGCGTGTAAAGCCCGCTTTACACCGGTGTAAAGCGAGTGCAGTGCGATTTTTCTCTCGCCTCATAGACTTGAATGGGTGCGAGAGAAACAAGGATAGCATTACAATCGCAGCATGCTGCCACTGTTTTCTCGGTCCGATTAGGGCTGAGAAAATAATCGCTCATGGGTGCTGCCACATAGCTTAATATTGGTCCGAGTGGAATGCAATGTTTTATCGCATTCCACTCACTCCGATTTTCATGCCGTGTGTCTTAGGCCTTAAACTCAGACTAGTTGGACTTAAAGGGACCCTGTCAGCTGATTCATGCTGCCCAAACCATGCCTGATATGTCTACTGTCATAACAACAATGAGAAGATATTACCACCCTACAGACATGACACCCTGGGATGACATCCTACTTTCAAGTATTTATCCTACATCTAATATGATGCTGGCCAGAGGATCTGTGTAGTACTTTGCTGAAATACTTACCAATAGTCGTTCTCTTGATCTCTTAATTCATTCATTGTTTATGTTTGAATTGTTTCCTGTATTATGGGATATTCTGACTGTTGCAGATGGATAAATACTCCTATCATCTACTCGTTCACCTCTATTCTTTGCCAATCTCTAACAGATATCTTCACTGTCATGTTTATGTGTATTCATTTTTTACACAAATTTTTAATTTTCAGTATATTCTGTTTATGTAAAAGATGGACGTCCTATTTTTGTATATTGTATATGTGTTGCTGTGCACATATACTTTCTGTCCTACGTGCACTGGCTTTTATATATATATATATATATATATATATATATATATATATATATATATATATTAGTGACCCTTAGTTCTGCAGGTCACTTTATATATTAATATCATGCATATTTCTGTATGTAATATTTCTACATATAGCAGTTTATTTTATCGTATATCTCTCACTTTTATGCATGTTTTTATTATACACATCTATTATGCACATTCATTATACCCATTCATCCATATCTCACATTATCACTTTTTTGTGTGATAATGATTTATATTTTCATTTAAACTTATACATTTATTCTCATTTTTCGTTTCTTGTCACTTTTTTTTCTCTTTGTCACATTCTCTAGCACTATTCACTTTATACCCATTTTTGTATGCATTGAATGTCAATTTCTGGTCTTAATCGCCATCTTGTGGATTTCTATTATATTGCAGGCCAGATACAATTTACCTTTTTCATTTCATTTTTATTTATTATTTCATTATTATTTATTTTAGCTTTTAGGGCCCATGCCCACAATCAGGATTACCAGCATTTTGAACACAGCATATTTTCGCTGCCACTCCTGGTGCAAAAATGTAAGCAGTTCTTCTTTGTTTGACGGCTTGTGACTATCCATCTTCCTTTTAATTACATTCCAGAGGTTTTCAATGGGATTCAGGTCTGGAGATTGAGCTGGCCATGACAGGGTTTTAATGTGGTGGTCCTTCATCCACACATTGATTGACCTAATTGTGTGGCATGGCGCATTGTCCTGCTGAATAACCAGTCCTCAGAGTTGGGGAACATTGCCTGAGAAGAAAGAAGCAACTGTTTTTCCAGGATAACCTTGTATGCGGCTTGATTGATACGTCCTTCGCAAAGATGTTTCTTGAATTTTCTTTATCTAATTTTCAGCTTTTCCCAACACCTGGTCATCTAATCATCTAATGGTTAGACGGAGACCTGGAGAGGTGTACAAACCACAGTGTCTTGCACCCACTGTGAAATTTGGTGGAGATTCGTTGATGATCTGGGGATGTTTCAGCAAGGCTTGAATTGGGCAGGTTAATCTTCCACAAAATATTGATTTCTGAACTCTTCCTGAGGTAAAACATTATTAGTGTTGTTGTTTCTAAATGATTATGAACTTGTTTTCTTTGCATTATTTGAAATCTGAAAGCAATTCATTTTTTTCGTTATTTTGACAATTTCTCATTTTCAGAAAATAAATACAAACTTTTTTGTTTGGAAAGTCGGAGACATGTTGTCAGTAGTTTATAGAATAAAAGAACAATTTACATTTTACTCAAAAATATACCTATAAAGAGAAAAATCAGAAAAACTATATATGCACTATATATGCCAGGCTCTCATTCCATTGGCCATTTTTCCCTTCTTATACTGTCACACAGTGACTACCAGAGTTCTGCCAAGTACATGGAAACCCACAGCAAGCGCCGCAATACACAGGGTACACCAGAAACATGATACAATGGTGGGCCCTAGTACTAGGGAAAGGGGAGCAGGGTCACCTCCTAAACTCATCTAAGGCGGATCCCTCCCTAATGTCCTTATACAGGTTATTTCACCCCGTTGCCAATCACATGGATATGTCTGTTTTTCCCTGGACTCAGCCCTATCTAGTGAGCAGGGCAGCACGAATGTTGGTCCTGCTTTAGGTTAAACACAAAGAGAGTGGAGATGATGAACATGAGGTTTGAGGTTTGGGTCCAGAAACCAACTTCCAAAAAACAAAGTTCGGGTTCAAAGTTCGAGTGAATTACAAGTGCAAACCACTTAAGCGAGCAGCTCTGTGCTTGGGTATAAGTGATGCTCAGCCCTGTGCGAGCCGCGTGCAGTGTTTGAATGGCTCACATTTGGAGTGAAATCAGCGTCATCAGATGCAGTGTGCACGCACAAACAAAAAAAAATTTTGAAAAATCCCAACCATCCTCCCCTGGAAGTGTTTTGCTTATGGCTGGCTGCATGTGGGCGGAGACGCAAACTACCCAATTACTGACTTCCATTGAGGTTCGGTTCAAGTCAGGGTCAGAAACCGAACCTTATGTAAGGTTCGAATGTACCTGGCAAAGCGAACCAAGAAAGGTTTTCTCATCTTTAAAAGAGAGGATTAGATAGGACAGGGGAAAAAAAACAGCAATCATACAAAGCAGTCAAAACGACAGGAGGAAGTAATGAGGAATGGACCAGAGGGGCAAAACCAAAAAGGAATAAACAAGCGGAAAAACACAGCAAATGATCTCTGAATGACTTCCTAACTTACAGCTCACTAGTTCCCTCTAGAGGCAAGCAAAGCAGAAGCTATCACCGGCATTTACCTGGTCTGGGAGAGGAGTCTTTATAACAGAGGTAATTAACCACACAAAACAGCTGGCTCCAGCTTTAATCCAGAGTTTAGAAGACAAGAGAAATTACTTAACCCTGCTGGGTCAGCAGTATTAATTTGAGCAAGTGTGTGTGTAGGCCTGCGATCTCCTGACACCAGAAATAGGAGGGACCATTCTCTATCGTGGTGCCCTAGAGACATATACCGTTTAACCTTTTCATGATGTCACCCACATATTAAGGCTCACTGAAACGCACATCGGAGTTGGGCATCGCATGCTACATGTCGTCACAGTAATCAAGGGCTATTTATGACATGTACACTTGCCATGTAACTCTTCCACTTGCTCTGTCTGTAATACACTGTTCACCTTCCAGCATTATGTTGTATACCGTATATTATGACGAGCATTGCACTTTCTACTGCACTAGTTATTATCTTACTATTCATTTAATGCGGATCTGAATACTTTTTTATTATCACTATGCATTTAGGACACTAGTGATTATTAAGGCCGCTTTACACGCTACGACATCGCTAAAGCGATCTCGTTGGGGTCACGGATTTTGTGACGCACATCTGGCAGCGTTAGCGATGTCGTTGCGTGTGACACCTATTATTAGCGATTTTGAATCGTTGCAAAAACGTTCAAAATCGCTAATCGGTCACATCTCCCCCTAAGCTCAATTATCGTTGCTGCTGCAGTAACGATGTTGTTCATCGTTCCTGCGGCAGCACACATCTCTACATGTGACACCGCAGGAACGAGAAACCTTACATTACCTGCGTCCCGCCTGCAATGAGGAAGGAAGGAGGTGGGCGGGATGTTCGTCCCGCTCATCTCCGCCCCTCCTCTTTGATTGGGTGGCCGCTTAGTGACGTTTCTGTGACACCGAACGAACCGCCCCCTTAGAAAGGAGGCGGTTCGCCGGTCACAGCGACGTCGCTAGGCAGGTAAGTAGTGTGATGGGTCCGCGCGATGTTGTGCGCCATGGGCAGCGATATGCCCATGTCGCACAACAGATGGGGGCGGGTACGCACCCTAGCGATATCGGTAACGATATCGCAGCGTGTAAAGCGGCCTTACAAAGCATACGGGCATGTTATACTATTGGCTCATCACAATACAACATTGCTTTGTCAGTATATCAATAAAGGCAACCTGTCAGGTAATTTATGTGCTCTAACCTAGTAGCAGTGTGATGTGTAGCCTAGTAACGCCTTCCTACCCATCCCTGTGTTGTAATATTGTGTAATGTGTATAAAAATATGTTTTATTACTTACGTGTACCTTATGTAAATGAGCAGGGGCTCTAGCCCCATGGGTGTCGCATTGCCCTGTGTGTGTTTGCATGTTTTCCATGGTAACACGCCCCTGTGGGCATGATACCATGGATGTACATGAGCGAGGTCACCGTTGCTTCTTGAGATCCCGCGCATGCGCACTTACCATTCCCACCAACTTGTTATCCGGGTGCTCGCTTCTCGGCTTCAGACACGCACTGCGCATGCTCAGAAGACTCCTGAGGTTACGGTCATGCGCAGAGCGCGTCTGAAGCCGAGAAGTGAGCACCTGGATAACAAGGATGCGGGAATGGTAAGTGCACATGTGCGGGATCTCAAGGAGCAACGGTGACCTCGCTCACGTAAATCCATGGTATCATGCCCACAAGGGCGTGATACCACGGAAAACATACAAACGCCCACAGGACGATGCAACACCCATGGGGCTAGAGCCCCTGCTCATTCACATACGGAACACATAAGTAATAAAACATATTTTTATACATTCACATTACACATTATTATAACACAGGGATGGGTAGGAAGGGGTTACTAGGCCACACATCACACTGCTACTAGGTTAGAACACATAAATTACCTGACAAGTTCCCTTTAAGGTTTTTTTTGTTGTTTTTTTTATTCCTCGAATGCCATGTACACGATATAGTGCTATCTATGTGGGTTCTCTACAATCCAATCTATGTGCGTGCTATGCCCTTTTTCCTGCTATAAGCACACTGTGTGTGTGTGTGTGTGTGTATATATATATTACAGTATATATATGATGTAAAAGGCACCGCTGATCGAAATTACTGTGAAAAGTTAAGCAAGTTGAAGATGAAATAATCTCTAAAAGGCATAAGATTAAAGATGACATTGCCTTTGTATTTTAGGAAAGAAAAAATAAAAAATAAGTTTTCATCGTTCACATGTGAAAAACTACAAAAAGGAAAATGAGCCGATGCAAATGTTTGAGCACCCTTGGAGATTTATGTGCTCAAGTAACTTTGACCAAGGTTTCAGATGCTTACAGAGTGCTGCTGTTGTGACGCTCTGGCCTATCAGGTCGTCACAGGTTATTGTGCAATCTGTATAAACTTTTATTAATATTTTATAATTTTTTATAAACAAAGGTGCAAGTTAAAAATTGGGTGCATGGATTATAATTCAAGAGTGGGTCCCTGGGCTCATTCCCTAGTTTCCTCCTACCTGTCTGTGGAGGTCGACACCCTAGTGTGGACGCCTTGGTGCCCCCACTCAACGTAGACTCGTCCTGAATGTCCCTTCACTGCAAATAGATTTGTGCTGCTATGCTCAGGTGAGGGGACTTACATAATGTATGGTGATTCACACACATGCCACTCACAATATGATTCGTATGGATCAGAGGTACTGACAAATATAGTTTCCAAATCCTTCTATTATATGCACCAGTATGTATATATGTATGTACATGTGAACACATATACACTGGGCACTGCAGAAACAAAATACAGTTATTCAGATAGGGGGACTAGTCCAGGGCACAGTCTAAGCTCCTATGCATCCTCATCCTGGATATATCATCTGTAATGAATCAGCTCAATAGCCTGTCCTCTGCCGTACAACGCGGCTCTCCGCCCAACGCGTTTCCCCTCCAGGACTTCCAATCAAACGGAGGTTCCTCAGGGGCTGTCCACAATGGGGTCAATAACAGGATATACTGAAACAACAATTTGTTTACATCAATCAATGGTCTGGTCAGATTTATGCCCTGATTCCCAATTCTCTCCCCAATAAATCAGTACTCACATTTCATTTCTAACCTCAAGAAATACTTTTAGTCCTTCAATGAGGGATTTCTTAATCACTGTAAGTACATATATAAAATTATCAGTACACACCAATAGACCCTTCCTTTGAAGGACCAGGCTCATCATAAACCATAGTACTTACTAGCCAATAGAGCCTGCAAGAATACATTTGCTGGGCGTCTGCTGGTAGTGCAGGGGATGATTATCGCCTTCCTATTATAACAATGAAGGGGTATTAGTGCTAAAAGGTTCCCCTCCCCTATTTATCTACAGCTCCCATCTCTTTAAAGTACTTACTTGCAGATCCGGCTGCATAGATATGTGCTCTGGACGTCAGGTGGCAAGGTCAGCAGATGATAGACGCCAGACCATTATCGCCGCCATGGGGTTTAAATATCCCTCCATATGGGTGTATTTTACTTCATTTCCGGTTTCGGATGTGTCATTTTTTGATTGTCACTCCAAGCAGCCAATCCGGCTGTAGGAGGAATCAAATGACCAGCTCCGTTACCTCATTTCCGGTTTCCCAATTCGTCATTTCCGGTCTATGCATTTTTCATTGCCATGGGAATAGACTGATCGTCACTTCCTCTCCCAACAGGCCACATTGTGGGCGGAAGTTGTCATTCAATGTTGTCTTGCGTCCAAAGAGCCAGAGCATATATACAGCTGATAGGTCTGCTTATGTCCTAGGGGGTGGCTTATAATTCCGCCCCAACCGGCGGCCATTTTTTTGGTTTGATACTAGCAAAACCTAGATATATGAATTTCGATTTATTATCTTATTTAGAAGGGGTGAATATATATCACTAATCCCAGTATTACTTACTCAGATTAGGTTGGCTAGTATTAAGCTCCAATATTAAGCCATATTTTAAAATAAACAATGGGGAGGGGTGTTTCTTGGGGAGAACATTAGGGGCCACGGCACAACCCGACCAGTATACAATATCAAATACAATATAGTGGACACCAACCTACACTCCCTAATCAAATACAGTTTTTTTACAATTGTTAATGATGTCATGGCTACTTGTATGCAGCAGCCTACTATTAAATGACACTCCCCTTCCTTAGAAGGTACTCTCTGTGTCTGCTGGACAATTCCTGTATGACGATTATTTTCAAATGAAACTCACAAAACTGAGCTGTTCATTTACCCCTTTGGGGTGGGTCGATTGTAACCAGAAAATCCATCGTGTCTCTCTTTGTATGATAGATTTATCCCAGTCACCTCTTCTTATGGATTTCGGAATTGTCTCAATACTTCTGAAGGAGAGGGATCCCACATCCCCACCATGACAGCCATTTACATGGCGGGCGATGGGGGTGTCCCTCTTATTCCTTACATCTCCCAGATGTTCA
Source organism: Anomaloglossus baeobatrachus (assembly GCF_048569485.1). Taxonomy (NCBI): domain Eukaryota; kingdom Metazoa; phylum Chordata; class Amphibia; order Anura; family Aromobatidae; genus Anomaloglossus; species Anomaloglossus baeobatrachus. The sequence continues at coordinate 109,307,571 of NC_134354.1, read as the reverse complement.
CTAATTCTGGTCCTTAGCTGTCTCTTCGTTTTTCCCACATAATTCAGTGGGCAGGTACATGTGCATAAATACACCACCCCTTCCGTCCTGCAGTTTGCAAAATTCCTGTTTTTATATGTTCTGCCCGTACTAACACTGCTAAATTCCCTCGATGGGGTTATGTATTTACAAAAGGAACATTTTCCACATCTAAACGTGCCTGTTTCTCTATGATCTAACCATGTTCCTGCCCTAGGTGGTGGTGTATACAGGCTATGTACCACCTGATCCCCGATCGTTCGTCCCCTTCTATATGTCACTGATGGGGTGTCTGTTATTGAAGCATTAATGTCCGAGTCACTCAGTAGTCTCCCCCAATATTTCCTTAAGATTCCCATTACTTTGTTGTTCTGGTCATCAAAAGTGCCAATTAGCCTTGTTTTAGCATCACTTTCACTTCTATGTCTCGGGACCAACAATTCTGTCCTCTGGCAACTCCAAGCATGGTTATGGGCTCTATTAATGGTATCCAATGGGTATCCCCTCTGTATAAATCTGTTTTTTAGATGCCTTGCCTGTTTTTCAAAGTCATCAGCCAAGGAACTGTTCCTTGGCTGATGACTTTGAAAAACAGGCAAGGCATCTAAAAAACAGATTTATACAGAGGGGATACCCATTGGATACCATTAATAGAGCCCATAACCATGCTTGGAGTTGCCAGAGGACAGAATTGTTGGTCCCGAGACATAGAGGTGAGAGTTATTCCAAAACAAGGCTAATTGGCACTTTTGATGACCAGAACAACAAAGTAATGGGAATCTTAAGGAAATATTGGGGGATACTACTGAGTGACTCGGACATTAATGCTTCAATAACAGACACCCCATCAGTGACATATAGAAGGGGACGAACGATCGGGGATCAGGTGGTACATAGCCTGTATACACCACCACCTAGGGCAGGAACATGGTTAGATCATAGAGAAACAGGCACGTTTGGATGTGGAAAATGTTCCTTTTGTAAATACATAACCCCATCGAGGGAATTTAGCAGTGTTAGTACGGGCAGAACATATAAAAACAGGAATTTTGCAAACTGCAGGACGGAAGGGGTGGTGTATTTATGCACATGTACCTGCCCACTGAATTATGTGGGAAAAACGAAGAGACAGCTAAGGACCAGAATTAGTGAACATCTGGGAGATGTAAGGAATAAGAGGGACACCCCCATCGCCCGCCATGTAAATGGCTGTCATGGTGGGGATGTGGGATCCCTCTCCTTCAGAAGTATTGAGACAATTCCGAAATCCATAAGAAGAGGTGACTGGGATAAATCTATCATACAAAGAGAGACACGATGGATTTTCTGGTTACAATCGACCCACCCCAAAGGGGTAAATGAACAGCTCAGTTTTGTGAGTTTCATTTGAAAATAATCGTCATACAGGAATTGTCCAGCAGACACAGAGAGTACCTTCTAAGGAAGGGGAGTGTCATTTAATAGTAGGCTGCTGCATACAAGTAGCCATGACATCATTAACAATTGTAAAAAAACTGTATTTGATTAGGGAGTGTAGGTTGGTGTCCACTATATTGTATTTGATATTGTATACTGGTCGGGTTGTGCCGTAGCCCCTAATGTTCTCCCCAAGAAACACCCCTCCCCATTGTTTATTTTAAAATATGGCTTAATATTGGAGCTTAATACTAGCCAACCTAATCTGACTAAGTAATACTGGGATTAGTGATATATATTCACCCCTTCTAAATAAGATAATAAATCGAAATTCATATATCTAGGTTTTGCTAGTATCAAACCAAAAAAATGGCCGCCGGTGGGGGCGGAATTATAAGCCACCCCCTAGGACATAAGCAGACCTATCAGCTGTATATATGCTCTGGCTCTTTGGACGCAAGACAACATTGAATGACAACTTCCGCCCACAATGTGGCCTGTTGGGAGAGGAAGTGACGATCAGTCTATTCCCATGGCAATGAAAAATGCATAGACCGGAAATGACGAATCGTGATACTGGGAAACCGGAAATGAGGTAACGGAGCTGGTCATTTGATTCCTCCTACAGCCGGATTGGCTGCTTGGAGTGACAATCAAAAAATGACACATCCGAAACCGGAAATGAAGTAAAATACGCCCATATGGAGGGATATTTAAACCCCATGGCGGCGATAATGGTCTGGCGTCTATCATCTGCTGACCTTGCCACCTGATGTCCAGAGCACATATCTATGCAGCCGGATCTGCAAGTAAGTACTTTAAAGAGATGGGAGCTGTAGATAAATAGGGGAGGGGAACCTTTTAGCACTAATACCCCTTCATTGTTATAATAGGAAGGCGATAATCATCCCCTGCACTACCAGCAGACGCCCAGCAAATGTATTCTTGCAGGCTCTATTGGCTAGTAAGTACTATGGTTTATGATGAGCCTGGTCCTTCAAAGGAAGGGTCTATTGGTGTGTACTGATAATTTTATATATGTACTTACAGTGATTAAGAAATCCCTCATTGAAGGACTTAAAGTATTTCTTGAGGTTAGAAATGAAATGTGAGTACTGATTTATTGGGGAGAGAATTGGGAATCAGGGCATAAATCTGACCAGACCATTGATTGATGTAAACAAATTGTTGTTTCAGTATATCCTGTTATTGACCCCATTGTGGACAGCCCCTGAGGAACCTCCGTTTGATTGGAAGTCCTGGAGGGGAAACGCGTTGGGCGGAGAGCCGCGTTGTACGGCAGAGGACAGGCTATTGAGCTGATTCATTACAGATGATATATCCAGGATGAGGATGCATAGGAGCTTAGACTGTGCCCTGGACTAGTCCCCCTATCTGAATAACTGTATTTTGTTTCTGCAGTGCCCAGTGTATATGTGTTCACATGTACATACATATATACATACTGGTGCATATAATAGAAGGATTTGGAAACTATATTTGTCAGTACCTCTGATCCATACGAATCATATTGTGAGTGGCATGTGTGTGAATCACCATACATTATGTAAGTCCCCTCACCTGAGCATAGCAGCACAAATCTATTTGCAGTGAAGGGACATTCAGGGCGAGTCTACGTTGAGTGGGGGCACCAAGGCGTCCACACTAGGGTGTCGACCTCCACAGACAGGTAGGAGGAAACTAGGGAATGAGCCCAGGGACCCACTCTTGAATTATAATCCATGCACCCAATTTTTAACTTGCACCTTTGTTTATAAAAAATTATAAAATATTAATAAAAGTTTATACATTTTATGAGGGGCTCTTATGGTTTATACAGATTGATACCCTTATGGTTGAGAGAGGATTCTAGTTTAGGTGTTGCTATTGTGCAATCTGCCCTTCTGTGCAATATCCACCTCCTCCTTGGTTACGGGTCCCCAACTTATGGTGTTGCCAATACCAGCCAATCAAAATCCTAGGAACACCCTGCACCACACCCACGAGACACACCAGTGGACGGCCAGAGTGGAATAGGGTCGCCCACTTGGGGAGTTGGTAAGGGGAGGTCAGGCGTGTCAGGAGTAAGTCAGTAGAGCATAGAAAGTGAAGGAGAGAGGAGGTCAGGAGCCGGGCTCCATGGAAGTAACTAGGTGGCCGACGGTGGTCTGGGCCTAGTAGGAGCTGGCCCCCGGTCGCAGGAGATCGTGACAAGGGGCATGGAGCTGTCGAGGAGGACAGCCAGCGGCCTTGTACCATCAGCAGGCTGGAACCAGGGCACGACGGGGTACGTACACCCTAGGTCAGGGAGTAGCTTCAGGCAACCTGACAATTCACCCAACGAGAATGGAGCATTCAAGATCCGCTCTCCACCCTCTCCAAAATCGGGGTACTAGCGCAACGAGGGGGATAGGACTTTCCACCAAAAGAACCCTGAGTGTACCAAAGAAAAAGGTCACAGATCATCAGGCAACATCAGCTGGAACGGGACCCAAACTAGCTCCCCTCGGCGGCAGCGGTGTTCAGAACTTTGGTTTACCAAGTTGTCGGTGTCAGCTTTATGGACTGAGTGAGTACACAATTGACCCTTTCACCTCTAACGCCACTTCCCAACACCATTACCGAGTCCCGGGGCATCCCCCCAACCGAGAAGGTTCGCAACACCTGGCTGCCCCTGTCATCACCCCGGGTACTCCCCAACGGCAGTGGTGGTACTCCACCTTACCACACACCAAGGGTGGCGTCATGAACTTTAACTATACAATCCCATTGTAAATACCTCCTTTATTTCAATGGCCGCACGACCCCCGGGTCTGGACGCCCCTCGAGCCACCACGGATTCGGATCCAAGCACCCCGGCTGCTGACGCGGAGGTGGCACACTGTCTTTTTTTGTGTTTTGCGTAGTTATATCACCTGGCACCTGCTCACACTTGCTGTGTTCTATTAGGGTGCTTTCACACATCCGGTTTTTGCCGTCAGGCACAATCTGGCGAATACCGGATAAAACGGATCCTTTATTTGACATAAAAGACAAAAAAACACCCTCTTTCACCACTTTAGTAATTTCCAAACACCCCTCCAGGTCCGTCGTAACCTACACGAGGTCCCACGATGCTTTCAGCTCTGCTACATCGGAAGCTGACAGGAGCGGCCGTAGAACACCGCCGCTCACTGTGAGCTCCACAGGGCAACTGAAGTGAGCCGTGCTGTCAGTGGTGACATCACTCAGGTTACCCGCGGTCACAGCTGGATTCTTGGTACAACCTGCTACAATGTATCCGTTTTTTTACCGGATCCATCGCATCAGTTTTACCACAATCTGTGACAAATCTGTTGCATCAGGCAAACACCGAATTGTGAATGACGGCAAAAACCGGATGTGTGAAAGTACCCTTAGGAGATGCAGTTTTTTGTTTCTTGCAGGCACTATTATAGTCTATTCATATCTAAAATCTATAGAAATGCGTGAGCTACAGGTGCATACCTCTTCAGGGTAATAAACACAGCAGAGAAGAAATGGAAGCAACTAGGATGACGCCTGACAAAAATATCTTTACATTTCCCTTAGATCAGGGGTGGGGAACCTTTTTTCTGTCAGGGGCCATTTGGAAATTTCTACCAACCTTCGGGGGCCGCACAAAATTATCAATGTTTAAATGACCCTGCTATATTGGGTGAAGCAATTAATTAACTGGGGGCATGGGGCTGGGGGCACAGACACCACACGCGGGGCTGGGGGCACAGACACCACACGAGGGGCTGGGGGCACAGACACCACACACGGGGCTGGGGGCACAGACACCACACGCGGGGCTGGGGGCACAGACACCACACGCGGGGCTGGGGGCACAGACATCACTGTGGGGAGGCACAGACATCAAAGGGGGGAGGCACAGACATCACTGGGGGGGAGGCACAGACATCACTGGGGGGAGGCACAGACATCACTGGGGGGGAGGCACAGACATCACTGGGGGGGGGGGGGGTTGCACACAGGACTGGGGGGGGCTGCACACAGGACTGGGGGGGCTGCACACAGGACTGGGGGGGGCTGCATACAGGACTGGGGGGGCTGCATACAGGACTGGGGGGGTGCACACAGGACTGGGGGGTGCACACAGGACTGGGGGGTGCACCCAGGACTGGGGGGGTGCACACAGGACTGGGGGGTGCACACAGGACTGGGGGGGTGCACACAGGACTGGGGGGGTGCACACAGGACTGGGGGGTGCACACAGGACTGGGGGGGTGCACACAGGACTGGGGGGGTGCACACAGGACTGGGGTGTGCACACAGGACTGGGTGATGGGCTGCACATAGGATTGTGTGGGGGTGCACACAGGACATTGGGGGGCTGCACACAGGACTGGGGGAGGGGTGCACACAGGATTGGGGGGGTGCAAACAGGACTACTGGGTGATGGGCTGCACACAGGACATTGGGGGCTGCATACAGGACTGGGGGAGGGGTGCACACAGGACATTGGGGGGCACACTGCGCTGAGAGTTTCATGCAACTCTGGGGGAGAATGTTTACAGAACTGGTGTGGGGAGGCACAAAGCATTGGGCAGGGCACATAGCAGCAGAGGGTCGGCGCTGGACTCACAGCAGCATTGCATTCACATCACCGGAGTGCAGGAGCCGGACACACTGCATCAGAAGGAGAAGGCGGGCACTGATCTCCGGAGGGCAGGGGGCGGACACACAAGGCTGGAAGCTGTGAGGCTGCTGTGGACCCGCCCACAATTGGCACTGGCCGACGGGAGAACACATTGCAGCACAAACAGCAATGTGTGGATTTAAAGGGCCGGCGGCAGCAAGACCGCGGTGACAGCACGAGCACTGCCTGCCCCGGGAATCTGCCCGGGGGCCACATAAAAGGTCATGGCGGGCCGCATGCGGCCCGTGGGCCGGAGGTTCCCCACCCCTGCCTTAGATGATAACAGTCATACTTATGTGTGAATCTAGTCTGACAGTTCTTCCTCTCCTTTTTGCTGCTATAAGGAACACAAAGTAATTGTAACGATTTTTAAGGGTATATCTGGGACTTTAAAAATATAAAAACGTGCCTAAGGCCCTGTGCGCACTAGAAAATGGAATTTTCTCAAGAAAATTCCGCACCCTCTGAAAGATTACCGGTTGTGCGGTAAAAAAACGCAGCAAACCGCACCCAAAATTCGCATGCTTTTTACCGCAGTTTGCTGCAAATTTGCTGCGGCATGTCCCTGCCTTATTTTGATAGCACAGGGAGATGCTCACCTGTCTCCGCTTCTGCTGTCCGTGGTGCTGAAGTCTCCCGCGATACTGTGTCCCGTGCGGCTGTCTCCGGCGCTCTGCTACTTAAGGGTCGGCTTTGCAGTGCATAACTGCATTTCCATGAGTCGGCCTGTAAGCAAGAGACCAGCGTCCGGAGGCAGCCTCGTTAGAGAAGGTGAGGATAATTTCAGCGGTGACTTCAGTCAGCTGATGTGCAGTGACAGCTGCAGTCTTCCCCCTGTCACCGCAAAGCACATGAGTGAAGTCACCGCTGATCCTGCGCAGCTCACTTCACTTGCAGCCTGACCCTCACAGTGAGCAGTCATGGGCTATAGTGCTCGTGTGCCGCCCGGTGCAGACCGGGGTGCTCGGATCCGGGGTGGTCGTGGCTCGAGGGGTCCGGAGCCGGGCTCGGCAGACACTCAGATCCTTAAAGGGGATTCTTTACAGGGGAGAAGTTCGTGACGCCACCTGCGGGTTGCTGTAATGGGAGAACCGCCGCTGCTGAAAGGAGTACCGGGGCAGATGGTGGGGAGCAGTAAGGTGTCAGTCCCTCCGCAGGTAGGGAAGGCCCCAGGCTCTGGGGTTGTTGGTGAGATGTTTGGGAGCACAGGGTGCAGGGGAGCCAGGTTACTCACTGTGGGTAGTCGTGGTGCAGGATGCAGATTATAAAGCAGACACTCACACTGAAGATAAACCAAAGACTCTGTGCATCACATTCTCTACAGGGGGAGCGCGTCAAGGTGTACGCTCCCACCGGTATCACTGGGTAATCCGGAGCCGCCTCTGTGCACAAGTTAATTCTCTGTGTGGCCCCTCGGCTTGAAGCTGTTGGGGCCCCGCTCACTGTTTTTAATGTAGCTGTGCTCTTGATGGCTGGCACTTGGGATTTTAGTGGGCCGCGTTACTGGAAAGCCCTATCCCCCGCGGTGTGCTGTCACCTTCAATCTTTGAGCTCCTATGGAAGTTCATAAAGAGACTCTCCCTCCCAGGTTAATTATCAGGACGATGAACTGCTCCTGACCTAGAGTCCTGTACCCCGTCGTGCTCGGTACCAGTCAGTTCTTTTGGATGTCCGATCCTCCTAGACTATGTACGTTGCACCCTTCCAATGTCGCTGCCACCAGTCTCCGACTCCTCTGGTCCCGGACTACCATCTGCGACCCAACCTTGGTCTAGCTCCCCAGGAGCTACTCCTCCCCAGCTCCTTACTCCTCGAGTGCTCTCACTCAACTCTCAACTCTGAACTGACTTCCCTCCCACCAGTCTGCCTGACCCTAGGTGGGCGGCTTTATTCCGCTTATCCAACCCACTGGTATGTCTGACAGGACATGATATGAGGTGTGATTGTGAGGCTACCGGTATCCAGCACTTGGTTTACTACTTGGACTTTGTGTGGTTTATTCAACAACAATGAGTACACCGGAGTCATCCAGTCCAGCCTGAAGACGGCGCCCCAGCACTGCACACCACTTACACCTGGGCCCCGGGACAACAGCTTCCCTACCCGTGGAGGGGATACCATCCCGCTGCCCCGCTACATCAGCCCCGGGCACCCCATACCAAGGCAGCAGCGGTGTCAAACTCTTCCCCTGTAAATACCCCTCTTTATTTAGTTGTGGGCGGCGGGCCGCTGCACGAGCCCCGGATCTGGCTGCTACTCGAGCCACAGCCACGAACCCCGGATCCGAGCGTCTGGAGTAGCTCCCCACTGGCCGTGGCCTGCGCCCCCGCCCGCGACAGAAGCGTCGTGGAACCTCACGTGGATTACGTTGGACCTGGAGGGCTGTTATTGGTGGGGTTAATGAAAGAGGGGGCTTTTTTGTCTTTTATTTCAAATAAAGGATTTTTGGGGTGTTTGTGTTTATTTACTTTCACTTACAGTTTAGTGGTGAGGGGGTGTCTCATAGACGCCTGCCATCACTAAACTAGGACTTAGTGGCATCTATTGGCTGGTGCCATTAACTCCTTATTACCCCGATTGCCACCGCATCAGGGCAATGGGAAGAGCTGGGAAAAGTCCCGGGACTGTCGCATCTAATGGATGTGGCAATACTGGGCGGCTGCTGGCTGACATTTTTAGGCTGGGGGCTCTCCAGCCTGAGAATACCAGCCCCCAGCTGTGAGGCTTTATCCTGGCTGGTTATCAAAATTTGGGGGACCGCACGCCATTTTTTAAAAATAATTTATTTAACTGTACGCTATAGCCCCACCCACCGGCAGTTGTGATTGGTTGCAGTGAGACAGTTGTCACTCAGCGTGGGGGCGTGTCTACCTGCAGCCAATCACAGCCACTGGTGAACAGGAACGGCGTGCATATGTTATGAGCCTAATGAGCAGTAGCTTTGGAAGATGAAAGAGCTGCTATGGGAGCAGTGTGACAGCCGCCCGGTCATCGGTGAGTATGAAGCGCTTGCTCCTACCCCTTTGCGCCAGATTGTGCTCACAATAAACTTTATATGGGGAGCAGCATCTGGCCAGATACCGGGGATCAATCCTCCGCAGACCCTGAGTCAGCGGGTGATTGATCTGCCAGCCCTCCAAACCGCAGGTACCTGCGGAAAGAAGTGACATGCACATTAATTCTGCAGCAGAAATTCCGCAGCAAAACCCACAGGGACAAAAAAATGCAGTGTGCGCACAGCATTTTTTTTATCCCCATAGGTTTTGCTGGAGAAGGACTGCAGAAATTTTATAAACATTTTCTGCAGCATTCCTTCAGCGAAATCTGCTGCAATTCCGCGGTAGAATCCGCAGTGTGCGCACAGGGCCTTAGCAGTAGCAGGCAGGTAGGTACTACCTACCTGGCTGTTGTCGTTCTTCACCAGCTCAGAACGGTCACAGATGGCCCCTACCGGCGACTCAGCTGCTTTGGCTGACACGGCATCAACAGAGAGGTGGCTTCTCATCCACTCTGCTCTGTAGACTGGGCGGGACAGCTGACGTCATGTTGATTGACTGCTGACTCCCCAGTTAGGCAGCGGAGAGCCAGTTGTCAGTCAGCAGGACATTGGCTGTCCCACCCAGTCTACAGAGGAAAGCAGCCTCCACTCTGTCGATGAAGCCATTGTATCGCCGGCAGGAGTGGTTTGTGACCACTCTGTGCAATCACAGAATGGCGTTGGGCACATCAGGCAGGTAGGTAGCAACAACCTGCCTGTTTGCACTAAGGCGCTTTTTGTTTGTTTTTTTTTAAATCCCAGATATACCTTTTTAACAGCTAGTCAGCTTTGAGCTAGAGTAAGAAATGAGAATATTTTCTATCCACCAATGAGCCATTTTACACTCTTGTACTGAACACTGTCCCAGTTCTATGTTTTTCTTTGATTCCCCAATCTGTAAAATTTTGTAAGAATGCAATAATGCAATAAAAGTTGTATTTTAAGATGGGTTCACACATAGCGACAGCGACAACGACGTCGCTGTTACGTCACCATTTTCTGTGACGTAACAGCGACCTTGTATGTCGCTGTTATGACCGCTGCTTAGCTGTCAAACACAGCGATGCAGCAGCGATCATAACGTCGCTACATGTGCAGAGAGCAGGGAGCCGCGCACACTGCTTAGCGCTGGCTCCCTGCTCTCCTAGCTACAGTACACATCGGGTTAATTACCCGATGTGTACTGCAGCTACATGTGCAGAGAGCCGGAGCCGGCAGCACAGGCAGCATGAGAGCGGCGGAGGCTGGTAACGAAGCTAAATATCGGGTAACCACCTTGGTTACCCGATGTTTACCCTGGTTACAGCTTACCGCAGCTGCCGGCTCCTGCTCTCTGCTCGCTTCATTTCGTCGCTCTCTCGCTGTGACACACAGCGATCTGTGCGTCACAGCGGGAGAGCGACAATAAAAAAACGAACCAGGGCTGTGTGTAACCAGCAGCGATCTCGCAGCAGGGGCCAGATCGCTGCTCAATGTCACACACAGCGAGATCGCTAATGAGGTCACTGCTGCGTCACAAAAACCGTGACTCAGCAGCGATCTCAGCAGCGATCTCGCTGTGTGTGAAGCACTCCTTAAGGGTTCACACTAAACGACAGCGACAACGACGTCGCTGTTACGTCACCATTTTCTGTGACGTAGCAGCGACCTTGTAAGTCGCTGTTATGATCGCTGCTTAGCTGTCAAACACAGCAGCCGAAGCAGCGATCATAACGACACGCGTCGTTGTGCTGCAACATGTGCAGAGAGCAGGGAGCCGTGCAGAGAGCAGGGAGCCGCGCACACTGAGCGCTGGCTCCCTGCTCTCCTAGCTACAGTACACATCGGGTTAATTACACGATGTGTACTGCAGCTACATGTGCAGAGAGCAGGGAGCCGCGCACACTGCTTAGCGCTGGCTCCTTGCTCTCCTAGCTACAGTACACATCGGGTTAATTACACGATGTGTACTGCAGCTACATGTGCAGAGAGCAGGAGCCGGCGCTGGTAGCGTGAGAGCGGCGGAGGCTGGTAACGAAGGTAAATATCGGGTAACCACCTTGGTTACCCGATGTTTACCTTGGTTACAGCTTACCGCAGCTGCCAGATGCCGGCTCCTGCTCCCTGCTCGCTTCATTTCGTCGCTCTCTCGCTGTCACACACAGCGATCTGGGCGTCACAGCGGGAGAGCGACGACCAAAAAATGAAGCTGGACATTCAGCAACGAGCGGCGACCTCACAGCAGGGGCCAGCTCGTTGCTGGATGTCACACACAGCGACAGCGACGGGACGTCGCTGCAACGTCACAGAAAATGGTGACGTAGCAGCAACGTCGTTGTCGCTGTGTGTGACACCACCTTAAGTCTTGAAGTAACATTTATAATTATAACAGTTATTTAAATAGCCTGTTTACACAAACAGAACAGAATGCTCCTAACAATGCGTACTAAACAATCAGATAAATTATTCAGTGCACACAGGCTGCCATTGTCCTCAGCAGGCAGACCTGTTTACACAGTACTACGCGCTGCTGAGAACTACTATACTTTGTGTGTGACGCCCCGGGGCTGTAGGGTACTAGGTCCCGGGCTTGTGGTGCACAGTGGGGTCAGTCGTGGTCGCGGCCCTCGGGGTGCCGTCCCACAGGAAAGAAAGGGGGATTTAGTAAAAATAAAAGAAAAGTGGAAAATAAAAGAAAATAATAAAAGAGTTCTCGACTATGCCACTTGCAGTTTGCGGCCAGGTGATTTGGGGCCGCCGCTGGCTGCAGGGTCCTGCTGGGGCTGGTGGATTGATGCAGCCTGGATGGTTGGAGCCCTCTGCAAGCAGGGACAGGCCCCAGCAGTGAATGATGGGGATAGTAGTGGGGAACAGTCTGTGTGAGTGCTCGGCCGTTAAGGAAACAGTCCACACCAGTATTGCAGTTTCAACTTGCCTTGTGTACTTTGGTACTTGAACCCGCAGGTGCCGGCTCCAGGTGTACATGCTGCCCTTGTTCTCTGTACTAGCTGTGACCTGGGTTGGCTGTCCTCCGTGCACACTCGTTGTGGTTAGACTACCGTGGCCTGGAGCTACTTGGAAGTCCCTTTTCCTTAGCCTTGGCCCTAATGCAGGCAGCTTGGACTATTTGAGGGGTTCAGTTCCCGGTACCCTCTTTGCTGCTTGTGCTTTGGGCTTGTTTGGTTGGCAATGGACCCTGGAGATCTTCTCGCCCGGCAGAGTTAACAGATGACCATAAAGTGTCCTGTTGTCCTAGGGTCTGCACCCCGCCTTGTGCTGAGTCCTGTGAGCCTTGGTTCCAGACTTCCACAGGCCTCCCATGGTTCCTGGAGCTTTGCACTTCCACAGGACAAGCCCCCGTCACACATAGCGAGATCGCTGAAACGTCACAGGTTTTGTGACCTGCCAGCGATATCGCTGTGTGTGACCAGCAGCGGCGAGCAGGCCCCTGCTGCGATGTTGCTGATCGAGACAAAACGATCAGGACCATTTTTTGCTCGTTGGTCTCCCGCTGTGCAGCACGCATCAGCGTGTTTGACAGTGGGAGACCAACGAGCGCCGATTCTGAGTGTGCAGGGAGCAGTCGTTACACGGGTCAGTGGTGGCTGATGGCTGGTCACTGTGGAGATCTGACTGATTGACAGCTCAACAGCGACCATGTAGCGACATTCCAGCGATCCCTGCCAGGACAGATTGCTGGTACGTTGCCTTGAGTACCGGTTCCGTACTCCACAGTACCTCACTTCTTTTACAGCACTCCGTTGTTGCTTTAGAACATTTTTGTACTTTTCACTCTTTTCTCCTCACAACTCCTCTACTTCACTTCTCTCTTTCACTAGACTACCCACTTCAGTCTCCCCTGAACTGAACTCACTACTTCCTGCCAGCTTCCCAACTGACCACTCACCCCTCTCCCTCGCGGGGTCTCTCCCTACAGGTTGGGTGGCTACCATCCAAATCAGTGCCCTCACTTTTTACCTGTTACTAGGCAGTCTCCCAGTCTAGTGTTGGGGTTGTGTATGTGGCCTGAGGGTGCTGGTGTATTTGCTGGCACGGATATTCCGGGGTTTGGGTTTCCACAGGTTACATTTTTGGCACCAGGCACCGCAGGGGGTGCTACATGTGCAAAAGAGGAGATCATTTCACTTGCTGAACAAGGGCGATCATCAGCCTGTTTACACTGCAAAACTGTTGGGAAATGAGCGCTCATAAAAGAGTGTTTGTTCACGATCCTCCTGCAGTGCAAATGGATGAGAGACAAGACTGTTTGGAGAGCATTGTTATTGGTGCAATGTGGTGTGAGAGTTGTTGAGCTGGGGTGTATATGTGAGGGTGAAATATGTTCATCAGCATTATGGGTGAACTCAGATTTTAGAAAGGATTTTCCATCAGACATATTCAGAAGCAAATTGGGTACACAAGCAAGTCAGTGAAGCAGATCTGATCAGGCACAGAATCTGGCATTTCGGTAGACCTGCCAAGATATTCTATGTAGGAGGACAGTAATGCCATCTGACAGAGCTGTAATAAACAAGTACAAAGGTTTATTAGTCAAAGGGAAGCGATTTAGGTTCTTGCAGCAGTTACTTTAAGCATTAGTGAATTGATGGAGGATTGTAAATAATTAAACATAAATGACTTTATGAGAGTAGTAGTAGCCTGTACAACAGATTCTGGAGATCTGCTTTGAATATGCCGTTTGGAGCTGAAAAACTTCTAAATTGTTAGCAGGTATCTATAACTTAATCTAAAACCTCTTTCACACGTCAGTGAAAAACAACATACATTTTTTCACTGACGTGATAAAAGGTTCATATGTCCCTCAGTATGCCGCGATTTGGCACACGTGTGATCACCATGTGCTATCCGTGATAATACACTGAAATCAGGCAATTATGCTCACCTGTCAATGCTGCTGCTGTCCGTGGTGCTGATATCTCCTGCTCTACTGTGTCCAGCTGCCTCTGTCTCCCCTCTGCAGCAACTTCTGGGTCGGCTGTGCAGTGCAAATGTATGAGCGTAATTAGCCGGCCAGGAAGTAGGAGACAGCAGCGGCTGAAGACAGCGTTGCTGGAGAAGGGGAGTTTAAAAAGCTTTTTAGTTTAAATGTACGTGATTTTTCTGGTACGTTTCACAGATCACACCATAGTGTGGTCCGTCTGACATCAAGCATGCCAGAAAGAAAACAAACTTGTCTCCGTGCGGAATTCACGGAAACAGGTCAGTGAAAAATTACTGATGTGTGTTCAGACCTATTGATTTTAATGGGTCTACGTATGTCAGTGATTGTGGTACGAATAAAAACTGCAACATGCGTACCAGAATCACTGACGTGTGAAGAGGGTCTAAAGCCGCTTTACACGCTACGACATCTCTAGCAATTGCTAGCGATGTCGAGCGTGATAGCACCCGCCCCCGTCGTAACGATATGTGGTGATCGCTGCCGTAGCGAACATTATCGCTACGGCAGCGTCACACGCACATACCTGTTCTGCGACATCGCTGTGACTGCCGAACAATCCCTCCCTCAAGGGGGAGGTGCGTTCGGCATCACAGCGACGTCAACAGGACATCACTAAGCAGCCGCCCAATCAAAGCGGAGGGGCGGAGATGAGCGGGACGAACATCCCGCCCACCTCCTTCCTACTTCATTGCTGGCGGGACGCAGGTAAGGAGAGGTTCCTCGTTCCTGCGGTGTCACACACAGCGATGTGTGCTGCCGCAGAAACGAGGAACAACATCGTTACTACAGCAGCAACGATAATTGAGATTTGGGGGGGGGGGATGTCACCGATTAGCGATTTTGAACGTTTTTGCAACGATTCAAAATCGCTAATAGGTGTCACACGCAACGACATCGCTAACGTGGCCGGATGTGCGTCACAAAATCCGTGACCCCAAGGAGATCGCTTTAGCGATGTTATAGCATGTAAAGCCATCTTAAGGATGACCACAGCGGAGAGGTAGGAAAACAAAACAGTGTTCATGGTATATAGAATGCCTTGAAAATATTTTTTTGTACCCCTTTCCTGACTGATAACTTTACAATGAGATCCTTTGCTGTGTTGTAAACGGTTTATGGACCATGGCTTTTTCTGTAAAACTGCAACTAAGGAAATGTCAGGAAAATTCTACTAGAAGAGCTAAACTTTATATGGAGCTTATGAAAGTCACTGTAAAATGATGGCAGCTGTGTATTAACTATTTAACCTAAGTTTAAATGTGATTGGCTAATTCTGAACACAACTACATCTACAGTTATGAGGGTTTAGCTTTTGTTATTTTTAGTTTCCTCAAACGGATTTCAATTTGTTTCTCAATGGATTTTTTACAGATTATGGGTGACATTAAAAAGGTGGAAAAAGTTGAATGATTTTTTTTTTTGCATCACAAAACCTCACATCTTAACAGGGGCGTGTAGACTTTATATCCACTGGAGATTGTTATAATTAGCACTATTTTTTTTATTATTCATTCAACATATATTGTTCCATGTTGCATCATTCATTGTGCTCTATTTCACCTAATTATGGTATAAATCTAATTTTAACAAAATGCACATATAACCGCACCTTTGTGTACGAGTTGATTGTTACTTCCGCCTGTATATTTAGAAGGCTCCTACTATCCATATTAAAAACCTTTGTATAATACTTCGCATTGATTTCCTCATGATTGACTGGGTGTCTTCTCTTTTAGGTTAGATAACTAATGGCAGAACTCTTTTCTGAGATGGTATTACAGCTACAGTACTTATCCTCAATGCTTTACAGTAGTGTTCCTCAACTCCAATCCATAAGAGCCAACCAACAATGCGTGTTTTCAAGATACCCTTAGTATTGCCCAAGTGATAATTGAATCACTCACACGTGATATCTCCAAGGAAATCCTGAAAACATGCCCTGTCGGTGGCTCTTGAGAACTGGAGTTGAGGAACAATGAGTCTCCTCCTTAGCTTTTGATGTAATGCATAATCACAAACTAGGAAATTAAAGCATAAAATGACAAATTCAGTAACACTACAGATTAAAAGGATTATATACTTTAAGCTCACTAGTGATTTGGTTAAGTTTATAGATATGAGCCACATACACGATAAATCAGCCTTGGATGTTCATGGTCTTTGTACAGAGTAGCCACTGGTCTCCTTAATCCAAACTCCATTGGCTAATATGTATAAAGAAAGTTGTTAAAAGAGGACCAAAAACACACACACACACACACACACACACACATACACACACACGCTAGTGCTACTATACTGGTGCTATCGTGTTGCTTCTAAACATACCTTTAGTTGTGAGATCGGATGTATAACTTCTGAACTATAGGCAAGTAAAGTTTGTGCAGTGCACTGTTATTTGATTGATAGCAGCTACAGAATATCTAATAGGTGGGTCAGGTTTTACTAGTTATTCCTGCCCCTGTCTGCCCTATTGGGAGGAAGGACAGGCAGACAGGGGCGGGAATAACTATCAAAACCCAACCCACCTATTAGATATTCTGCAGCACCTATAAATTAAATAACAGTGCATTTCACAAACTTTACTTGCCTGTATTTCAGAAACTATACATCCGATTTCACAACTAAAGGTATGTATAGAATCAGCATGATAGCACCAGTGTAGCACTGCCTTTAGTTTATATATGAAAATCCTTGTGGTTGGTCCTCTTTAAGGTCAGGAGACCTGCTGCCGTTGTGGACATCGCGGTCCGTAATCATATCATGAATATTGGAGTTTTGAAACTGGTGCAAGTTGGAATCTTGAAGATTTGCTCCGCTTTGGTTTTAGCAGTGGGAACCTTTCATGAAAAGCTAAGGCCATCTTGCGTGAGCTCATCCATTGAAGGGAAGTAGAGAAGAGAAATCTGTTGCTTATAGATTAATTCATCACAACAAGCCATTTTCTTTTTAATTCACTAGAGTTTTAATTTCTTTGACTATTTGGTACATCAGTTGCATACAGATAAAGACAACACTATTTTCACAATGCACACGATTTAGTTAGCTACCCTCTCTCGTTTCCAGGTTATGGGTTCAGAGGTTGGTCGGCTTTCAGTGGAGCAGGTAGCACACAAACCAAGCAATCTAACGATGTACCACAAAGTGCAAGACCTTTCACAGAACAGAGCCTGGTGGGAAAGTCATGGATCACTGAAATGTCTCTCCAAGGCATCACTATAGACTTCTAGCTAGGGTCAGATGTTGTGTAGGTGACAGAGGGTAAGAAACCAATGTAACTAGTCATCAATCTATTGATGTGCTCAATGTTTCCTTCAACTGCCCAGCAGAATACGCTCATACCCAAGAATACTATATATAGTTATATGACCTGTGTCAACTTTTATACTTTTTCTTTAAAATTCCTCTGAATATATATTAGGCCTTAAAAATAAAGAGATCTAGTAGGAAAATATTCAACAGAACCAAGTGAATTACAGTACAACATAGGAAGTCAGACCCATCGTTGCACCCAAGATCCAACTCTAACAGCAGAGGCTGCAAAGAGCTCTTCCCGGCAGTGAACAAGTACGAGAAGCAAGGTGGGGAATGGCTGTGGCTATTCCAAGCTTTGGTTGTAAGGGGTGTCCATGTGGATGATGCTTGTAGGACGTGGAAGCAGAGTGGAGTTGTTCTGAAGGTCAGTGATCGTCACACCACCATACTCAATAGGCGTGATTGGCAACATAAAGGGATTGGCCAGCCGACCCGAAGCCATCTCCGCTATGTTGATACTCTCCAGCAGCTGCAAGTCCATTGGCCTATAAAAAGAAAAAAGGAATTATTTTTCATTTATCAAGTACATTTTAGGTCATGGTGAAGAGACTGACCAGTTCCCCTACATGTGTTATAGGTACAGTTAGGTCCAGAAATATTTGGACAGTGACACAAGTTTTGTTATTTTAGCTGTTTACAAAAACATGTTCAGAAATACAAATTATATATAAAATATGGGCTGAAAGTGCACACTCCCAGCTGCAATATGAGAGTTTTCACATCCAAATCGGAGAAAGGGTTTAGGAATCATAGCTCTGTAATGCATAGCCTCCTCTTTTTCAAGGGACCAAAACTAATTGGACAAGGGACTCTAAGGGCTGCAATTAACTCTGAAGGCGTCTCCCTCGTTAACCTGTAATCAATGAAGTAGTTAAAAGGTCTGGGGTTGATTACAGGTGTGTGGTTTTGCATTTGGAAGCTGTTGCTGTGACCAGACAACATGCGGTCTAAGGAACTCTCAATTGAGGTGAAGCAGAACATCCTGAGGCTGAAAAAAAGAAAAAATCCATCAGAGAGATAGCAGACATGCTTGGAGTAGCAAAATCAACAGTCGGGTACATTCTGAGAAAAAAGGAATTGACTGGTGAGCTTGGGAACTCAAAAAGGCCTGGGCGTCCACGGATGACAACAGTGGTGGATGATCGTCGCATACTTTCTTTGGTGAAGAAGAACCCGTTCACAACATCAACTGAAGTCCAGAACACTCTCAGTGAAGTAGGTGTATCTGTCTCTAAGTCAACAGTAAAGAGAAGACTCCATGAAAGTAAATACAAAGGGTTCACATCTAGCTGCAAACCATTCATCAATTCCAAAAATAGACAGGCCAGAGTTAAATTTGCTGAAAAACACCTCATGAAGCCAGCTCAGTTCTGGAAAAGTATTCTATGGACAGATGAGACAAAGATCAACCTGTACCAGAATGATGGGAAGAAAAAAGTTTAGAGAAGAAAGGGAACGGCACATGATCCAAGGCACACCACATCCTCTGTAAAACATGGTGGAGGCAACGTGATGGCATGGGCATGCATGGCTTTCAATGGCACTGGGTCACTTGTGTTTATTGATGACATAGCAGCAGACAAGAGTAGCCGGATGAATTCTGAAGTGTACCGGGATATACTTTCAGCCCAGATTCAGCCAAATGCCGCAAAGTTGATCGGACGGCGCTTCATAGTACAGATGGACAATGACCCCAAGCATACAGCCAAAGCTACCCAGGAGTTCATGAGTGCAAAAAAGTGGAACATTCTGCAATGGCCAAGTCAATCACCAGATCTTAACCCAATTGAGCATGGATTTCACTTGCTCAAATCCAGACTTAAGACGGAAAGACCCACAAACAAGCAAGACCTGAAGGCTGCGGCTGTAAAGGCCTGGCAAAGCATTAAGAAGGAGGAAACCCAGCGTTTGGTGATGTCCATGGGTTCCAGACTTAAGGCAGTGATTGCCTCCAAAGGATTCGCAATAAAATATTGAAAATAAAAATATTTTGTTTGGGTTTGGTTTATTTGTCCAATTACTTTTGACCTACTAAAATGTGGAGTGTTTGTAAAGAAATGTGTACAATTCCTACAATTTCTATCAGATATTTTTGTTCAAACCTTCAAATTAAACGTTACAATCTGCACTTGAATTCTGTTGTAGAGGTTTCATTTCAAGTCCAATGTGGTGACATGCAGAGCCCAACTCGCGAAAATTGTGTCACTGTCCAAATATTTCTGGACCTAACTGTAGTTTTAGGCTACGTGCCCACGTTGCGTTTTTATGTGCAGAAAATATACACATAAAAATGCATGTTTTGGCAGGAAAAAAAAAAAAAGAAGGGAATTTTGTTACTTACCGTAAATTCCTTTTCTTCTAGCTCTTATTGGGAGACCCAGACGATTGGGGTATAGCTACTGCCCTCTGGAGGCCACACAAAGCACTACATCAAAAGTGCAAGGCCCCTCCCCCTCTGGCTATACCCCCCCCGTGATATCACGGGTTCTCCAGTTTTAGTGCCAAAGCAAGAAGGAGGAAGCCAATAACTGGTTTAAACAAAATAACTCCGAATAACATCGGAGAACTGAAAAACCGTTCAACATGAACAACATGTGTACCCGCAAACAACAAAAAAACATCCCGAAGGACAACAGGGCGGGTGCTGGGTCTCCCAATAAGAGCTAGAAGAAAAGGAATTTACGGTAAGTAACAAAATTCCCTTCTTCTTCAGCGCTCTATTGGGAGACCCAGACGATTGGGACGTCCAAAAGCTGTCCCTGGGTGGGTAAAGAAATACCTCATGTTAGAGCTGCAAAACAGCCCTCCCCTACGGGGGTGTCACTGCCGCCTGCAGGACTCTTCTACCTAAGCTGGCATCCGCCGAAGCATAGGTATGCACCTGATAATGCTTGGTGAAAGTGTGCAGACTGGACCAGGTAGCTGCCTGGCACACCTGTTGAGCCGAAGCCTGGTGACGAAATGCCCAGGACGCACCCACGGCTCTGGTTGAGTGGGCTTTTAGCCCTGAAGGAACCGGAAGCCCCGCAGAACGGTAGGCCTCTAGAATTGGTTCTTTGATCCATCGAGCCAGGGTGGCTTTAGAAGCCTGCAACCCCTTGCGCGGACCAGCGACAAGGACAAAAAGTGCATCGGCACGGCGCATGGGCGCCGTGCGGGAAATGTAGATTCTGAGTGCTCTCACCAGATCTAGCAAACGTAAGTCCTTTTCATACCGGTGAACCGGATGAGGACAAAAAGAAGGCAAGGATATATCCTGATTAAGATGAAAAGAGGATACGACCTTAGGGAGAAACTCCGGAATAGGGCGCAGCACTACCTTGTCCTGGTGGAACACCAGGAAGGGAGCCTTGGATGACAGAGCTGCCAGCTCAGACACTCGCCGAAGCGATGTGATCGCAACAAGAAACGCCACTTTCTGTGACAGCCGAGAAAAGGAAACTTCCTTCAGAGGCTCGAAGGGCGGCTTCTGGAGAGCAACTAGTACCCTGTTCAGATCCCATGGATCTAACGGCCGCTTGTACGGGGGCACAATATGACAGACCCCCTGCAGGAACGTGCACACCTTAGAAAGACGTGCTAGACGCTTCTGAAAAAACACGGATAGTGCCGAAACTTGCCCTTTAAGGGAGCTGAGCGACAAGCCCTTTTCTAACCCCGATTGCAGGAAGGAAAGAAACTTGGGCAATGCAAATGGCCAGGGAGACACTCCCTGAGCAGAGCACCAGGATAAGAAAATCTTCCACGTTCTGTGGTAGATCTTAGCCGAATTCGACTTTCTAGCTTGTCTCATTGTGGCAACGACTCCTTGAGATAATCCTGCAGATGCTAGGATCCAGGACTCAATGGCCACACAGTCAGGTTCAGGGCCGCAGAATTCTGATGGAAAAACGGCCCTTGGGACAGTAAGTCTGGTCGGTCTGGCAGTGACCACGGTCGACCGATCGTGAGATGCCACAGATCCGGATACCACGACCTCCTCGGCCAGTCTGGAGCGACGAGTATGATGCGGCTGCACTCGGATCTGATCTTGCGTAGCACTCTGGGCAAGAGCGCCAGAGGCGGAAACACGTATGGGAGCTGAAACTGCGACCAATCTTGAACCAAGGCGTCTGCCGCCAGAGCTCTTTGATCGCGCGACCTCGCCATGAATGCCGGGACCTTGTTGTTGTGCCGGGATGCCATTAGGTCGACGTCCGGCACTCCCCAGCGGTGACAGATTTCCTGAAACACGTCCGGGTGAAGGGACCATTCCCCTGCGTCCATGCCCTGGCGACTGAGGAAGTCTGCTTCCCAGTTTTCTACGCCTGGGATGTGAACCGCGGATATGGTGGATGCTGTGTCCTCCACCCACATTAGAATGCGCCGGACTTCTTGGAAGGCTTGCCGACTGCGCGTCCCTCCTTGGTGGTTGATGTATGCCACCGCTGTGGAGTTGTCCGATTGGATTCGGATCTGCTTCCCTTCCAGCCACTGTTGGAAGGCCAGTAGAGCAAGATACACTGCTCTGATCTCCAGAATATTGATCTGAAGGGTGGACTCCTGCGGAGTCCACGTCCCCTGAGCCCTGTGGTGGAGAAATACCGCTCCCCACCCTGACAGACTCGCATCTGTCGTGACTACTGCCCAGGATGGGGGCAGGAAGGATCTTCCCTGAGACAATGAGGTGGGAAGGAGCCACCATTGTAGGGAGTCCTTGGCCGTCTGGGAAAGCGAGACTTTCCTGTCCAGTGACGTTGACTTCCCGTCCCATTGGCGGAGAATGTCCCATTGAAGTGGGCGCAGATGAAATTGCGCAAAGGGAACTGCTTCCATGGCTGCCACCATCTTCCCTAGGAAATGCATGAGGCGCCGCAAGGGATGCAACTGGCCCTGCAGAAGAGATTGCACCCCTGTCTGTAGTGACCGCTGCTTGTTCAGCGGAAGCTTCACTATCGCTGCTAGAGTATGAAACTCCATGCCAAGATACGTTAGTGATTGAGTCGGTGATAGGATCGACTTTGGAAAGTTGATGATCCATCCGAAAGACTGTAGGGTCTCCAGCGTAGCATTCAGGCTGTGCTGACATGCCTCTTGAGAGGGAGCTTTGACCAATAAATCGTCTAGGTAAGGGATCACCGAGTGTCCCTGAGAGTGCAAGACTGCTACCACCGCCGCCATGACCTTGGTGAAGACCCGTGGGGCTGTCGCCAGACCAAATGGCAGAGCTACGAACTGAAAATGGTCGTCTCCTATCACAAAACGTAGAAAACGTTGATGTTCTGTAGCAATTGGCACGTGGAGATAAGCATCTTTGATGTCTATTGAGGCAAGGAAGTCTCCTCTGGACATTGAGGCAATGACAGAACGCAGGGTTTCCATCCGGAACTTCCTGGCGTGCACATGTTTGTTGAGCCGTTTTAGGTCCAGAACAGGACGGAACGAGCCGTCCTTTTTTGGAACCACAAAGAGATTGGAGTAAAACCCTTGCCCTTGTTCCTGAGGAGGGACTGGGATCACCACTCCTTCCGCTCTTAGGGAGTCCACCGCCTGCAGCAGAGCATCTGCTCGGTCTGGATGTGGGGAGGTTCTGAAGAACCGAGCTGGAGGACGAGAATTGAACTCGATTCTGTACCCGCGAGACAAAATGTCCGTCACCCACCGGTCTTTGACCTGTGACATCCAAATGCCGGAAAAGCGGGAGAGCCTGCCCCCGACCGGCGATGCGGAGGGAGGGGGCTGGAAGTCATGAGGTAGCCGCTTTGGAAGCGGTACCTCCATTTGCTTTCTTGGGGCGCGTGTGAGCCCGCCACGAATCTGAGTTTCTTTGCGTCCTCTGAGTCCCTTTGGACGAGGTAAATGGTGTCTTGCCCGAACCTCGAAAGGACTGAAACCTCTGCTGCCACTTTTTCTGCTGAGGTTTGGTTGTTCTGGGTTGTGGTAAAGAGGAGTCTTTACCCTTGGACTGCTTAATGATATCAGCCAATGGCTCGCCAAACAGTCTATCTCTAGATAAAGGCAAACTGGTTAAACATTTTTTGGAACCAGCATCTGCTTTCCAGTCCTTTAACCACAAGGCTCTGCGCAAAACTACCGAATTGGCGGACGCCATTGAGGTGCGACTGGTAGATTCTAGGACCGCATTGATAGCGTAAGACGCAAACGCCGACATCTGCGTGGTAAGATGCGCCACTTGCGGCACTGCTGGATGTATGATAGCATCCACTTTTGCTAAGCCAGCTGAAATAGCCTGGAGTGCCCATACGGCTGCGAATGCCGGAGCAAACGACGCGCCGATAGCTTCATAGACAGATTTTAACCAAAGGTCCATCTGTCTGTCATTGGCATCTTTAAGTGAAGCGCCATCCTCCACTGCAACTATGGACCTAGCTGCGAGTTTGGAAATCGGGGGGGTCTACCTTTGGACACTGTGTCCAGCGCTTGACCACCTCAGGGGGGAAAGGGAAACGCGTATCTTTAGATCGTTTAGAGAAACGCCTTTCTGGGTGAGCGTCGTGCTTCTGGATTGATTCTCTGAAGTCAGAGTGATCCAAGAAAGCACTCAATTTACGCTTGGGATAAAGGAAACGAAACTTCTCCTGCTCTGCCGCTGCCTCTTCTGCTGAAGGGGCTGGGGGAGAAATATCCAACAGCCTATTGATGGCTGAGATAAGGTCGTTTACCATGGCATCCCCATCAGGGGTATCCAGGTTGAGAGGGGTTCCAGGAATGGATTCCTGATCACTCTCATCAGACACATCACAGGGAGACTGATTGCGCTGAGACCCTGAGCAGTGTGATGACGTCGAGGGTCTTTCCCAGCGAGCTCGCTTAGGGTGGCTGGGGCTATCATCTGAGTCATAATCCTCGGCCTGTGAAGCCGGGGACCCCCCTGTGGGCTGGATTAATTCCAAGTGAGGGGGACCTGAGGACAGAGGCCTCGCCGTGCCCAAAGACTGAGCCCCATGCATAGATTGCAAGGTTTCAAGGATTTTTGCCATAGACAGAGACATATTATCAGCAAAAACTGCAAAGTCTGTCCCTGTCACCGGGGCAGAACTTACAAGCGTCTCAGCCTGGGTCACTACCTCTCCTGACTCCGGCTGGGGAAGCAGCACCGGGTCGGAGCATTGCACACAATGGGGGTCATCGGAGCCTGCTGGTAGATCAGCCCCACATGCAGCACACGCAGTACACACAGCCCTGGCCTTGGCAGCCTTGCGTTTTGAGGATGGCATGTTGCTGCTTCCACAGAGTGATCTGGGAGAGCAGCCAGAAGCGACCTCACAGTGCAAGAAAAACAATATCTATATATCTGTACACAGTACACCGATACACCGTGAGGCACTAGAGGGACCAGCACAGAAAAATCGCTTACCGCCCGCTTAAAAAGCGGGTGTGTGGTCGCCAGATAGCCCCTAGTCCAGGTCTCCCAGAGCCTTGCGTCCTTCCTCCAGCCAGACTGCATGTAATGGCTGCCGGCGTCCTGAGAGGAAGGGGGGCGGGCCCTGGGCGTTCCTGGCTAAGAGCGGGAAGCCTGCTTCCCTCTGTGCCTAGTGTGAGGGCTGGAGCATGTAAATCAGGCTCCAGCCCTCGTCGCTGCTAGCGAACAGCGTCTCTCCCCTACCCTGAATGACAGGGTGGGGGCGGGAACGAATCGGAGCTGCCGGCGTCCTAGGCCCAAAAAGCCGGGGACTCAATTTATAACCGCCGCCGCCGTAAAAGCGCGGACGGCGGATCCCCGGCGCACCACAAGTCACAGCAGCGCCGCCCGGTCCAGAGGGGGTCGGCGCTGCGTTCCCATACACAAAAAATCCCCCAGTAATCTGTAGGGACACTAACTCCAACGTTGCGGTCCCCGGCGCACTACAACACCCAGCCAGCCCGGAGTGTGTCTGTGCCTGCCGGGGACACAGAGTACCTGTATGATGCAGGGCCTGTCCCTGATCGTACTCCTGCTCCGTCTCCATCAGGTTCTAATGGGTCTGTGGATGGAGCCCGGCGTCAGAGCTGAGAGGCCGGCAGGATCCCACTTCCACAGAGCCCTACCAGGGGATGTGGAAGGAAAACAGCATGTCAGGCTCCAGCCCTGTACCAGCAATAGGTACCTCAACCTTACAACACCATCCAGGGGTGAGAAGGGAGCATGCTGGGGACACTATATGTGTCCTCTTTTCTTCCATCCGAAATAGTCAGCAGCTACTGCTGACTAAAATCTGTGGAGCTATGCATGGAATGTCTGACCTCCTTCGCACACAAAGCTAAAACTGGAGAACCCGTGATATCACGGGGGGGGTATAGCCAGAGGGGGAGGGGCCTTGCACTTTTGATGTAGTGCTTTGTGTGGCCTCCAGAGGGCAGTAGCTATACCCCAATCGTCTGGGTCTCCCAATAGAGCGCTGAAGAAAGCGCTTTTTTTTTAATTTCATATACGCGTTTTGTGGGGTTTTTTTCCACATGCATCATGGCACCCGTGGGGGTTCAGGCGCTGTACCCCTGTGAATGCTGCCGGGTCACCGACTGATTTTACAGCCGGGACCCAGCTCTTTCACCTCGGAGCAGTGCCTGCGCCACTCCCAGCAATTTAACTCCCTGAATGCTGCGACCAATGCAATCACAGTATTCAGGAGACAGGGAGAGGAATCGCTTACCTCTCCTTGGCGACCAGGTCCCTGTAATGCGATCACAGGGACCCGATCGCTGCCATGGTAACCCTGGTTCATCACCATGACGACCCCAGCTTACTCAGGTACGGATCGCCTCACAGACCAGGGCACCTACTTCACAGCAAGGTCCTGCGGTAAAAACCGTGAGATGAGAAAATGTCTGCTGATACTGGCTTTGTGGCCTAGGTGCGGGGAACATCGGTGACATCACAAGGTGAACAGTGTTCATGCCGGCGGAGCTGCAGGAAATCCCGGTGATCCGACAGCATGAACTCGATTCACCTTGTGATGTCACCGGCGTGTCCTATAGAAAAGGTCCTGCAGTAAAGACCGCAAGATAAAGAATAGCTGCAGGGAACCTCAGCGACTAAAGAAAAAATAAATAAATAAAATAAAAATATCACAAAAAAAAAAACGCAGAAAAAAAAAAAACAACCTGTAACATCTGCATTACACATGCTTTTTTCCTGTGACTAAGTCAATTGGTGAAAAAAAAAAAAAAAATGCAGATACAATTGACATGCTGCTGCTTTTTTCAGCAACGAAAACAGCAAGGAACAGAGAAGCAGCGTGTGCACAGCAAGTTACAATTCTCAGACTGTGCTGGGATGCTTTTTACTTGCTTTTATTAAATTAAAAGCAAGGGGGAAAAAAAAAAACAAAAAAAACATGAATAAAAGCAACATGGGCACAAGTCCTTTGGCTTGACACTTTGCTTTTTCCCCGGTTTATGAACTCTGAAAAAAAGTTTTCAGACTTCTAAAAAGGTGTCTGGCCTGTGCAGCACTCTACCCCTTGGTTTGCGAGATCAACATTTCTAAACAAGAGCTTTAAAACATCAAAATGCGTTAGTGTATGTGCACAACATCTTTTTCAACTGGATTTTAAACAGAATCCATCTGAAAAAGCGCTACAAATAATGCCAAAAAGAATAAACACATGTACAGCTTTACATGTTTTGTATCTTCTTTCAACCACTTCAGATTTTAATAGATGTGAAACATCCAAGTTAATGGACCTGATCAATCTGGTATAGAAAATAAATAAAAAAAGGATGTATTATGCTTCAGGATAAAACAAAAAAAAGCAAAACAAAAAAAAACAAAAACCTTGCTGGTGTTTTTTCCACAAAAAACTAAGTGGGTATGAAAGCGTCCAAGACACCAAGTGCACATTTAGCTATAAAAAGGTTTTTGCCACGTAATTGGATCAGCACAATGTAGAGACAGAGACTCTAATTCCAGCATGTGTCACTTATTGTGCTGTTTACTGTAGTTGTGAGGATTTTGGCTGATAAAACAGTGATTTTATCACTAGAGCACTAATACACCTCCTGCCAGGTAGTTCAGCTGTGCCCCCACGCCTAACTGGCAGCTTTCTGTCTCTGCACAGTGCACACAAGCGGTCAATCAGTGGTGTGGGCGGGGTTATACATCACTCAAGAGTCAAAGAACCAGTAGATCTGCAGCAGATAAGAGGGATTTTATAAAAAATACAGGAAGAACCCCAGTAAGTGACACCACTGGAATCCAGGTCTCTGTCCCTACATAACGCTTGTCTCAGATTGGTTTAGAAAAACAAGGTGACAAATTCCCTTTTAAAGGACTTTGACTCCTTTAAGGTATTTTTATTTATATGAAGGGTACTTTACAGGCTGCGACCTCGCTAGCAATCTCGTTAGCGATGCAAAATTCTACATCGCAAGTGCGATCTTTCGAGATCTAGAATTTCACAGCGCTAACGAGATCGCTAGCGAGGTCGCAGCGTGTAAAGTACCCTTAACTTAAACTTTTAGGGTACAATTTATCAACTTGTCAAAAATGTAGCTACTTTTTGCTTTAAACAAATCCAGGCCAGCTCCATCAAAACTGGAAGAGCTGGGATGGGATGATGTGCATTGAAACCAGCCTGGCAAATTTAACTAAATTTTGCGCCAAATTTATACCACTGTGGTGGCATAAATGACATCTGAAATCAGATTTCTAGTGGAGTCGCACAGCAGTTGTAAGATGCGCGCCATATTAATGTGCCCCCTTAAGAATTTTGCTCATCTTACTTCAACAGCGCCTTCATTAAGATTGGTGTGCACAAACACCAGCCTTACGTAATTGAGTTCTTAATTTTTTAATTTATATTATATAATAAGACTATGTAAGACTGGTGTATGTATATATATCAAGCCTACACATCAGTGGGGGAGTCGGTTTTGAGGCCCACATGGATCACTCCAAGGACGACTGAAAAGTGTGCAGCTCGTGAGGCAGAAGTGCACACAGTGCAGTGTATGGATGCACTTCGTGCTGCGAGCGGTAAGACAAACTATGTGCGTCTGCCTCACAAGGTACACACTTTTCTAGCGTGTTTTAGCAAATCGGTGCAGGAAGTGGTTCTCAGGACTCGAACCTTTTCCTTGAAGTCACACAGTATAGAGCTGGAGTGACAGAGGCTTCGGATCTACCAATAGCTCTTTACCCTCATTTGCATATCAATTCCAGCAACAATGTCTCAGCAACGGACTGGTCATGTAAAAGGTATTGCTGGACTTGTCTTTGAAACAGACAGCTGCATGTGCACTTAAACAGGTTGGGAGGGTGTGAAATCCTGCTGACAAATTCCCTTTAAAAAATGTAGTTACCCATTAAAACAAGATCACTTGACCCAAAATGCAATTAATCAAAAAGCTAATAAGAGTTTAGGGATGTGAAATATAGTTTTGGAGGAGTTAAGGATCTTACCAATGCCCGTTTCAGGAACTCTTCAGTCGCATCATGCTCATTCTCCCTCTTTCCGCGCCAGGCATTTAAAGCAGAGGCCTGAAGGGCTCGTCCATAGGAGAAAGTCAGAGCCCAGGGTCTTGCAAGAGGACAGTTGTTGATTGCATTTAGGTTAATGGTGGCTTCCTCCTCACTTTGTCCACCAGACAGGAAAGTAACACCTGGGAAGGGAATGAACCCTTATTATCCATATGATCTCTTCTAAACAAACAGCAAACTTAACGCCGTTGGTAAGTGCAGGTTATCACAGTCACTCACTATATAGATCGAACCAGGGGGAAACTATAGCCCCGATTCATCAAATGATTACACCAGAAATGTGGAGCTATCATTTTCTCCTCCTTTTATTCCAAAAGCCACAACTTTTTTAATTTTGCAGTTGAAATAGCCATATGAGGGACTTATTCTTTTGGCAGCGAGACTTGTACACCATCCATTTTATAATGTGACATACTAGAAAGCGGTGAAAAGGAAAAAAAAAAAAATTAAATACTCCAAGTGTAGCAATATGGAGGAAAAAAAAAAAAAGGCCATATTCTGCAATTGTTTTTTTAAGTTTGTAATTAAAGCATTTACTTTATGATAAAAATGACCCGACAATATGAAGTCAGTAATATAACTACAGAGATACTAAACATGCAGTTTATTTTATTTAAGTGATTGCAAAAAATAAATTAAATATACACATACATTAATATATATATTTTGTGAAGAATACAAAATATTTTGCTTGTGACGCCATTTTCCGAGTGCCGAAAAAGTTTTAATTTTCGGAATCTGTATAAGGGATTGTTTGGGTTTTTTTGCACTTCAAGACAAATATGTTTTTATTGATACAATTTTGGGGTAGATGAAGGGAATTTTGTTTACTTACTGTAAATTCCTTTTCTTCTAGCTCCTATTGGGAGACCCAGACAATTGGATGTATAGCTTCTGCCTCCGGAGGCCACACAAAGTATTACACTTTAAAAAGTGTAACCCCTCCCCTCTGCCTATACACCCTCCCGTGCATCACGGGCTCTTCAGTTTTGGTGCAAAAGCAGGAAGGAGGAAACTTATAAATTGGTCTAAGGTAAATTCAATCCGAAGGATGTTCGGAGAACTGAAAACCATGAACCAAAAGAACAATTCAACATGAACAACATGTGTACACAAAAGAACAACCAGCCCGAAGGGAACAGGGGCGGGTGCTGGGTCTCCCAATAGGAGCTAGAAGAAAAAGAATTTACGGTAAGTAAACAAAATTCCCTTCTTTGTCGCTCCATTGGGAGACCCAGACAATTGGGACGTCCAAAAGCAGTCCCTGGGTGGGTAAAAGAATACCTCGATAAAAAGAGCCGAAAACGGCCCCCTCTTACAGGTGGGCAACCGCCGCCTGAAGGACTCGCCTACCTAGACTGGCGTCTGCCGAAGCATAGGTATGCACCTGATAGTGTTTCGTGAAAGTGTGCAGACTAGACCAGGTAGCTGCCTGACACACCTGCTGAGCCGTAGCCCGGTGCCGCAATGCCCAGGACGCACCCACGGCTCTGGTAGAATGGGCTTTCAGCCCTGAAGGAATCGGAAGCCCAGAAGAACGGTAGGCTTCAAGAATCTGTTCCTTGATCCACCGAGCCAAGGTTGACTTGGAAGCCTGCGAACCCTTACGCTGGCCAGCGACAAGGACAAAGAGCGCATCTGAACGGCGCAGGGGTGCCATGCGAGACACGTAGAGCCGGAGTGCCCTCACTAGATCTAATGAGTGCAAATCCTTTTCACATTTGTGAATTGGATTAGGGCAAAATGAAGGTAAGGAGATATCCTGATTGAGATGAAAAGGGGATACCACCTTAGGGAGAAATTCCGGGACAGGAAGCAGAACCACCTTATCCTGGTGAAAAACCAGGAAGGGGGCTTTGCATGACAGCGCTGCAAGCTCCGACACTCTTCGGAGTGATGTAACTGCCACTAGAAATGCCACCTTCTGCGAAAGACGTGATAAAGAAACATCCCGCAGCGGCTCGAAAGGTGGTTTCTGAAGAGCAGTTAGCACCCTGTTAAGGTCCCAGGGTTCCAGCGGACGCTTGTATGGTGGGACTATGTGGCAAACTCCCTGCAGGAACGTGCGGACCTGCGGAAGCCTGGCCAGGCGCTTTTGAAAAAATACGGAGAGCGCCGATACTTGTCCCTTGAGAGAGCCGAGTGACAAACCCTTGTCCATTCCGGATTGAAGGAATGAAAGAAAAGTGGGTAAGGCAAACGGCCAGGGGGTAAAACCATTATCAGAGCACCAGGATAAGAAGATCCGCCAAGATCTGTAATAGATCTTGGCGGACGTTGGTTTCCTGGCCTGTCTCATAGTGGCAACGACATCCTGAGATAATCTTGAAGACGCTAGGAGCCAGGACTCAATGGCCACACAGTCAGGTTGAGGGCCACAGAATTCAGATGGAAAAACGGCCCTTGTGACAGCAAGTCTGGGCGGTCTGGAAGCGCCCACGGTTGACCCACCGTGAGATGCCACAGATCCGGGTACCACGATCGCCTCGGCCAATCTGGAGCGACGAGAATGGCGCGACGACAGTCGGACCTGATCTTACGTAACACTCTGGGCAGCATCGCCAGAGGAGGAAACACATAAGGCAGTCGAAACTGCGACCAATCCTGAACTAATGCGTCCGCCGCCAGAGCTCTGTGATCCTGAGACCGTGCCATGAAGGCCGGGACCTTGTTGTTGTGTCGTGACGCCATGAGATCGACGTCCGGCGTTCCCCAGCGGCGACAGATCTCTCGAAACACGTCTGGGTGAAGAGACCATTCCCCCGCGTCCATGCCCTGACGACTGAGAAAATCTGCTTCCCAGTTTTCTACGCCCGGGATGTACACTGCGGAGATGGTGGAGGCTGTGGCTTCCACCCACTGCAGAATCCGCCTGACTTCCTGGAAGGCCTGACGACTGCGCGCGCCTCCCTGATGGTTGATGTATGCGACGGCCGTGGCGTTGTCCGACTGTATACGGATCTGTCTGCCCTCCAGCCACCGATGGAAGGCCAATAAGGCTAGATACACCACCCTTATCTCCAGAACATTGATCTGAAGGGAGGACTCTACCGGAGTCCAGGTTCCCTGAGCCCTGTGGTGGCGGAAAACCGCTCCCCACCCTGACAGGCTCGCGTCCGTGGTGACCACAGCCCAGGTTGGGGGTAGGAAGGATCTTCCTTGCGATAGAGAATTGGGACGGAGCCACCACTGAAGAGACGTCTTGGTTGCAAGGGACAGAGAGACGTTCCTGTCGAGGGAAGTCGACCTCCTGTCCCATTTGCGGAGAATGTCCCATTGGAGTGGCCGCAGATGGAATTGCGCGAACGGCACTGCCTCCATCGCTGCCACCATCTTCCCCAGGAAGTGCATGAGGCGCCTCAAGGGGTATGACTGACCCCGAAGAAGAGATTGTATCCCTGCCTGCAGGGACAGCTGTTTGTCCAGTGGTAGCTTGACTACCGCTGACTGTGTATGAAACTCCATCCCGAGGTAAGTCAGTGATTGGGTCGGTGTCAACTGGGATTTTGGGAAGTTGATTATCCACCCGAACTGCTGGAGAGTCGCCAGAGCGACTGTAAGGCTGTGTTGACACGCCGCCCGAGAAGGTGCCCTGACCAGGAGATCGTCTAAGTAGGGAATCACCGAGTGGCCCTGAGAGTGTAGGACCGCCACTACGGATGCCATGACTTTGGTGAACACCCGTGGGGCTGTCGCCAGGCCGAAAGGCAATGCCACGAACTGAAGGTGCTCGTTCCCGATGGCGAAACGCAAGAAGCGTTGATGTTCGGGTGCGATCGGCACATGGAGATAAGCATCCTTGATGTCGATCGATGCTAGGAAGTCTCCTTGTGACATCGAGGCGATGACCGAGCGGAGAGATTCCATCCGAAACCGTCTGGTGCTCACATGTCTGTTGAGCAATTTGAGGTCCAGAACGGGGCGGAATGATCCGTCCTTCTTTGGCACCACGAACAAGTTGGAGTAAAAGCCGCGACCATGTTCCTGAGGGGGAACCGGGATCACAACTCCCTCTGTTTTCAGAGTGGCCACTGCCTGAAAAAGTGCGTCGGCCCGAGCGGGGGGCGGAGAGGTTCTGAAGAAACGAGTCTGAGGACGAGAGCTGAACTCTATCCTGTAACCGTGAGACAGAATGTCTCTCACCCATCGGTCTTGAACATGTGGCCACCAGGCGTCGCAAAAGCGGGAGAGCCTGCCACCGACCGAGGATGCGGTTCGGAGATGCCGAGAGTCATGAGGAGGCCGCCTTGGAGGCAGTGCCTCCAGCGGCCTTTTGGGGGCGTGACTTAGCCCGCCACGCATAGGAGTTCCTCTGGCCTTTCTCCGGCCTGTTGGACGAAGAGGACTGGGGCTTGGCGGAGGGACGAAAGGACCGAAACCTCGATTGAATTTTCCGTTGCTGAGGTCTCTTAGGTTTGGACTGGGGTAAGGAGGAGTCCTTTCCCTTGGATTCCTTAATAATCTCATCCAATCGTTCGCCAAACAATCGGTCGCCAGAAAACGGCAAACCGGTTAAGAACCTCTTGGAGGCCGAGTCTGCCTTCCATTCGCGCAGCCACATGGCCCTGCGGACTGCCACAGAATTAGCGGATGCCACCGCTGTACGGCTAGCAGAGTTTAGGACTGCGTTCATGGCGTAGGAAGAAAAAGCTGTCGCTTGAGAAGTCAGAGACGCAACCTGCGGAGCAGAATTACGTGTGCCTGCATTAATCTCAGCCAGACAAGCTGAGATAGCTTGTAGTGCCCACACGGCTGCAAAGGCCGGGGCAAAAGACGCGCCCGTGGCTTCAAAAATGGATTTCACCAGGAGCTCTAGCTGCCTGTCAGTGGCATCCTTCAGCGATGAGCCATCTGCCACCGATACTACAGATCTAGCCGCCAATCTAGAGACTGGAGGATCCACCTTGGGACACTGAGCCCAACCCTTAACTACGTCAGAGGGGAAGGGGTAACGTGTGTCAGTAAGGCGCTTAGTAAAGCGCTTGTCCGGAACCGCTCTGGGCTTCTGGACAGCATCTCTGAAGTTAGAGTGATCAAAAAACGCACTCCGTGTACGTTTGGGGAACCGAAACTGGTGTTTCTCCTGCTGAGAAGCCGACTCCTCTACAGGTGGAGGCGGGGGAGACAGATCTAACACCTGGTTAATGGACGAGATAAGATCATTAACCAAGGCGTCCCCTTCAGGTGTATCAAGATTGAGAGCAACGTCAGGTTCAGAGCCCTGAGCTGCGACGTCGCCTCGTCCTCCAGAGAGTCCTCGGGCTGGGAACCCGAACAGCGTGAAGAAGTCGGGGAAGATTCCCAGCGAGCCCGCTTAGTCGGTCTGGGACTGAGATCCGGGCAGGAGTCCTCCGCGTGGGACCTAGGGTCCAACCTGGGAGCGTGCTGCGGCGCGGACCGAGAGGGGCCTGGAGGCGACGAGCTAACGGGGACCGGGGCCTGTGTAAGGACCGGTCTGGACTGCAAAGCTTCTAGCAGCTTGGCAGACCATTTGTCCATAGACTGAGCCATGGATTGCGAAAGTGACTCAGAGTTTCTCAGCAAACGCAGCAAACTCTGTCCCTGCCGCCTGGACAGGTGGAGCAGGGGGGTCTACATGAGCCGAGGGGCCCACTAGTGACCGAGGCTCCGGTTGAGCAAGCGAAACAGGGGTTGAGCATTGCTCACAGTGAGGGTAGGTGGAACCCGCAGGCAACATAGCCGCACAAGAGGTACAGGTCGCAAAAAAACCCTGTGCCTTAGCACCTTTGCTCCTTGTGGACGACATGCTGTTGTCTCCTAGGAGAGTGATCACTGAGGGTATATGGGAAGGGGTATACAGCCCGACCGAACAGAAATATGTATATAAATACGTATCTATTCCGGCACCCTGGGGGGGGGGGGACCAGCACCGGGTGACCGGTGTGGCTTACCGACCGCTAAAAAGCGAGTGTGTGTCCTCCAGATTCCCTGCCTTAGGTCTCCCAGAGCTGCAGAGCTCTTCTCTGATAATCCTCCACCGGCAGAATGCCAAAAACATGGCTGCCGGAGCTCTCAGGGGAGGAGTGGAGCCGTGGGCGGTGCTAGAAAAGTGCGGGAATCTGGGGTCCCCACAGTGATCAGTGAGGGGGGAGGAAACATACAGGATGCTCCGGCCCTCACAGCCGACGTCAGGCCGGCCGTCCCGCCCTTACCCCTGACAGGCAGGCCCGGGGGCGGGATTTTAGCTACTAGGCCGCAATGAAGACGGGGACTAAATTTAAGACCGCGGCCGACAAGCAGGCTCGGTAGGCGCGGAAGTCCGCCGGTCGTCCGAAATCAGCAGCTGCTGCAGCGTCCGGGAATAAGGCGCTCCATGCACAGTCCCCATGGGGACACAGAGTACCTTATAGATGCAGGGCCCGATCCCTGAGGAAGAATAGACTCCTGTCCAGCAGATTCCCACAGGGGCTGCGGAGGGAGCCCGGTCCCAGTGAATGGACGACCGGTCAGGATCCCACTTCTCCCAGAGCCACTAAGGGATGGTGAAGGAAAACGGCATGAGGCTCCGGCCTTTG
Source organism: Anomaloglossus baeobatrachus (assembly GCF_048569485.1). Classification (NCBI taxonomy): domain Eukaryota; kingdom Metazoa; phylum Chordata; class Amphibia; order Anura; family Aromobatidae; genus Anomaloglossus; species Anomaloglossus baeobatrachus. The sequence goes on along the minus strand of NC_134354.1, from coordinate 109,272,186 downwards.
TACCCGCAATGGGTACCTCAACCTTAACAGCACCGCCGACTTAGTGGGGTGAGAAGGGAACATGCCGGGGACCCCGTGGGGGTCCTCTTTTCTTCCAACCGATATAACTAATCTGAGAATGCATGAGTGGATGTGTGCCTCCTTCCACACAAAGCATAAAACTGAGGAGCCCGTGATGCACGGGAGGGTGTATAGGCAGAGGGGAGGGGTTACACTTTTTAAAGTGTAATACTTTGTGTGGCCTCCGGAGGCAGAAGCTATACACCCAATTGTCTGGGTCTCCCAATGGAGCGACAAAGAAATGATATTTTGATTGCCTGTTATTACATTTTTTGTATGTTATTGCAGTAGCCAAAAAACAAAATATGCAATTTTTGCGCTTTGCTTTTTTTTTCTCGTTACCAATTGGATTAATTTATATTTTGATAGATCGAACTTATAAACGCAATGATATAAAAATGTGTATTTTAATTTTTTTTTATTAATTTTTAGTCTGGGAAATACCATCACAACAGGCACAGGGGTCTTCAGCGGAGGCTTATAGCGGCATTTAACAGTAGAGTAAAGCTCCACCCGCAGCTGTTAGAGGCAGCGGATTGCCGATTTTCACAGCCATCATCGACCGGTAAAGATGCGGGCTCATATTGCAAGCCTGCATAAAGTCAGGAGGCGGCATGCGACGTTCTCCGTAAGTCGTTGAGAGGATTAAAATGTTTTGACATTAAGCCAATTTCAACCAGCTCCTTTAAAACTGGTGGAGTTGAGAGGAGACAACACCACAGCCTGTCAAATTCATAATAAGCGATGGCATTCCTTACGCCACAAATCTTACTCAACTCTGACTGCAGTAAGATTTGTGGTGAGGCGCATGCCACTTATCAGACGCACCCGATTCATAAAGAGGCTTGTGCCACCAAATGATTCAGGCGTCTCTGACCCCAGGATGCCCCGTCTTTAAGCAGGCGAGAACAATACAAGTCTTGATGAATCAGGAGGAAAATGGATGGTAGGCAAAAAAGTAAAACAAGAAATAGTGGTAGAGCAGTGACACAGCTCATGAAAGATATTGACCAACATAAAATAGGAAATCTTTTACCTGGGACTGCTGGGGGTACAGTGCGGCGCAGGGCAGTTACGGTGGCCATGGCAATCTCTTCCGCAGAGTATTTCTTTGGGCAAGCATGGCCAGGAGTCACCATGTTGGGTTTCAGTAGTGTTCCCTCCAAGTAAATATGATGATCACTAAGAGCCTTGTACACGGCAGCAAGAACCTATATAAGAAATAAGAGTTTAGAATAGGACGAGAACCTAAGGGGAAGATGTCAGATGAAAACTGCCTTCTTATGTAACATGTGCACTGCACGCTTTTACTGCCATGATGCCAACATGCTGGCGACAGGTCCACGATTCTCAGGTGCATTTGAGGTTTATTCTCAGCCCCATTCCATTTAAACTCCCTTAAGTACCCTCTACGGCCTAAGGAAGATATAACAGCGAAACGCACACTTAAGACGTATTGTTTTCTGCACCCCAGAATATGCCCATTATGACTAAAAAGGTGTATTATTCTTCATATACAGTATGGTTCATTAAGTATTACATTTTATTATTAATTAAATAAATCCAATATATTGTGACAACGATACCTCATATTTCTGATATTAGATTTTTGCATTAATACAAGTTAGGGATGTCATATTTATTTAGCCCCTTGGCGCCATTGTTGGCTTTTATGGCAGACTTGGTTTTGTAACAGTGCAGATATACAGATTAAATTGATACCTTTGGTGAAGAAATCCACTTTGTTTTTATTCAGCATTTGCCATTTTCTGACAATTACCGTATTTTTCGCTTTATAAGACGCACTTTTGTTCCCCCAAATTTTATATTATATTATATATATATATATATATATATATATATATATATATATATATATATATATATATATATATATATATATATATATATATATATATATATTAGTACATCATCCCAGTTTATTGCACTAAGTAATAAAAGTACACAAAGCAAATGAGACTTTTATGAGCATCCTGAATAGGGCTTGTGCAGAAAATATACCCTATGGGAACAAACATGCTAGAAATAGGAGGAAACCCCTATGGCTAAATAGAGCTGTAAGGGAAGCAATAAAAGAAAAACAGAAAGCCTTAAAAGAATTAAAGAGGGTAGGTAGTGATGAGGCATTATATAATTATAGAAAATTAAATAAAATATGTAAAAAGCAAATTAAGTTAGCTAAGTTTGAGACAGAGAGACTCATTGCGAGAGAAAGTAAAAACAATCCTAAAATATTCTTTAACTACATAAACAGTAAAAAACTGAAAAGCGATAGTGTTGGCCCCCTTAAAAATAGTCTTGGTGAAATGGTGGAAGGGGATGAGGGTAAAGCCAACCTGCTGAATGACTTTTTTTCTACGGTTTTTATACAAGAAAATGCCATGGCAGATGACATGACCAGTGATACCATAAATTCACCCTTGAATATTACCTGCTTAACCCAGCAGGAAGTACGCCGCCGCCTCGAAATCACTAAGGTTGACAAATCTCCGGGCCCGGATGGCATACACCCCAGAGTACTACAGGAATTGAGTTCTGTGATAGATAGACCATTATTTTTCATCTTCTCAGATTCCTTAATAACAGGGTCGGTACCGCAGGACTGGCGCATAGCAAATGTGGTGCCAATATTCAAAAAGGGGACAAAAACTGAGCCGGGAAATTATAGGCCGGTAAGTTTAACCTCTACGGTTGGTAAAATCCTTGAGGGTTTCTTGAGAGATGCTATACTGGAGTATCTCAAGAAAAATAACCTTATGACAGAATACCAACATGGGTTTATGAGGGATCGATCCTGTCAAACTAATTTGATCAGCTTCTATGAAGAGGTAAGTTCAAGCCTGGACCAGGGAAATGCAGTGGATGTTGTGTATATGGACTTTTCAAAAGCTTTTGATACGGTGCCACACAAAAGGTTGGTACATAAAATGAGAATAATGGGGATAGGGGAAAATATGTGTAACTGGGTTAAAAACTGGCTCAGTGATAGGAAACAAAGGGTGGTTATTAATGGTACGTACTCGGACTGGGTCTCAGTTCATAGTGGGGTACACAGGGGTCAGTATTGGGCCCGCTTCTTTTCAACATTTATAAATGACCTTGTTGGAGGCATGCGGAGTAGAATTTCAATATTTGCAGATGATACTAAACTCTGCAGGGTAATCAATACAGAGGAGGATAATTTTATATTACAGGGAGATTTATGTAAATTGGAGGATTGGGCTGAGAAGTGGCAATTGAAGTTTAATGTAGATAAATGTAAGGTCATGCACTTGGGTAGAGGAAATAACATTTATGAATATGTACTTAATTGTAGAACACTGGGTAAAACAGACACAGAAAAAGACTTGTGTGTATGGGTGGATGGCAAACTGAACTTCAGTGGACAGTGTCAGGCAGCTGCTGCCAGGGCTAATAAAATAATGGGATGTATTAAAAGAGGTATAAGTGTTCATGAAAAAAATATAGTTCTACCTCTGTACAAGTCACTAGTGCGACCGCACTTAGATTACTGTGTACAATTCTGGTCACCGATATATAAGAAGGACATAGCTGAACTGGAGAGGGTGCAGAGAAGAGCCACCAAGATTATTAGAGGAATGGGTGGGCTGCAATACCAAGACAGGTTATTAAACTTGGGGTTATTTAGTTTGGAAAAACGAAGGCTTAGGGGGGATCTAAATCACAATGTATAAATATATGAGGGGACAGTACAGAGACCTTTCCAAAGATCTTTTTACACCTAGGCCTGCGACTGGAACACGGGGGCATCCGCTACGTCTTGAGGAAAGAAGGTTTAATCATAATCACAGATGAGGATTCTTTACTGTACGAGCAGTGAGACTATGGAACTCTCTGCCGCATGATGTTGTAATGAGTGATTCACTACTAACATTTAAGCAGAGCCTGGACGCCTTTCTTGAAAAATGTAATATTACCAGTTATGTTTATTAGATTTTATGACAGGGTATTGATCCAGGGAACTAGTCTGATTGCCGGATGTGGAGTCAGGAAGGAAATTTTTTCCCCATTGGAACTTGTTTGCCACATTGGGGGTTTTTTGCCTTCCTCTGGATCAACATGTTAGGCTACGGGTTGAACTAGCTGGACTTAGAGTCTCCCTTCAACCTTAAAAACTATGATACTATGATAGATAGATATATCTATCTATCTATCTATATATATACACTGCAGTGTCCGTTCTTGAGCGGTGCTGGGGGTAGGCGACAGCTGCGGCAGCATTAGATCTCCTGCTCTCGCTCATATAATATGCACAGTCGCTGTAAAGCAGTGTGGTGCTGAAACTGCATCACGCTGAGGGGCTGGGGCAGCGGGGCATATTATATCTGCCTGCGCCCTCCTTTGATCGCACATGATCCCCCCTGTGTTAGATATGGCCCCGTGCTGCTGCCCATAGTAAAATAAAAAAGCTTTACTTACCTCCAGCGCTGATCTCCCGGTCTCCTGCTGCTGTCTGTGATAAGGCACGCAGAGATGATATCACTCTGCCGTGCCGATCACATGACCGGCTGCAAGAACCAGGAAGTAAGGAAGCCGGAGCTCAACTGCGTGGAGGGAGACACGAGGAGGGACAGCGCTGAGAAGGTAAGGAAAGAGTGCTTTATTTTAATATGGGCAGCAACCTGGGGGCATATCTAACACAGGGGAGATGTGCCATCTATAGTGGCCATGGGCAGCACACATGGGGGCCATATCTAACACAGGGGAGATGTGCCATCTATAGGGGCCATGGGCAGCACACATGGGGGCCATATCTAACACAGGGGAGGTGTGCCATCTATAGGGGCCATGGGCAGCACACATGGGGGCCATATCAAACACAGGGGAGGTGTGCCATCTATAGGGGCCATGGGCAGCACAGGGGGACGTGTCCCAGCACAAGGGGGCTATATTCAATATAAGGGGGCCATATCCAGATTAAGGGGGGCTAATTTTATGATGGGGGGCTATGAGGGACATATACCCTATATGATTTGTTAGACGGACACTGGCATTATAAGATGGACCCCATTTAACATTAAAAAAAAATTTCTCTTTTCCTTCACCAAATTTGGGGGTGCATCTTATAATCAGGTGCGTCTTATAAAGCGAAAAATACGGTAGATTTTGGTGCACAGGACCAGACTATACTCTGGGTCTTCTACTCCCTGTCTGTGATTCCCTGAGCCCCATTCACTTGTGTCCAGTGTTTGAATTCCCAGGTCACTGAAAAAGAAGTGACCTGCCTCCTGCTCAAAACTTTGCAGCAGCGCTGTGTGCGCCGGTTGATTTCAAAACTGGTCTTCAATAATACGGCACCCGATGCCACATGCACAGAGTGGGATCTTGGTTCAATGAGGTCTTTTAGAGACGTAATTGGGTCTAGACCTCAATCTGTGCTTGCACCACCCCAGTACCGTTTTGATTTCCTGGCTGGTCTTCAATAAATCAGCACACGCACTACCTGCTGTAATGATGGCGCTAGATTGAAATTTCAAACAGGAACCAGATTGCTAAAAAAACCAGTCACCTGTTATTGAAAGAACAGAGGCAGGTGGAGGGTGTCAGGGAATCACAGACAGGGAGGAGAAGTCTCAGTGTACAGTCCGGCCCCTGTGCACTGAAATCGAAAATTAGCCGAGAACTTTAAATGGTGATTAAAAAACAACAAATTGGATTTCTTCACCAAAAGGTATCAATTTAATCAGTATTACAGTGCCATTACAGCCATGTCTTTACTTTAAGGCCAGGGTCCTATTAGGATACAACAACCAATGGCAAGGAAGTGACAAGCAACAGCGATTTTTCAGATTGCTGGACCCATTTTTGACGGGTCCACGTGTCAGTGTTTACAATACTTGTTGCATCCTCTTTTCTCATATGAACAGTCTCCTATTCTGCCATTAAAACCGATAAAATACGTACAGCACAGAGATGACATCTGTCATTCCCAGAGGGACACTGACAAGTTTAATTTGCAACTAGGATAACATCTTGATAGTAAAGTGTTGGTGAACTAATGAATATAATACAAACAAAAAAAAAAAAAAGTTTTAATTTATTAAGGGCCCAAGCAACATGATGGTCCAAGCACACACCTTTTCACTGACATACTGGCAGCGTTTCAGGTCATGGTCTCCATCAGGAAGGATTTCAGGCTCCACGATGGGAACAATGCCGTTCTGAAGAAAAGAAGAGAACTATAAACTGCACGGACAGGTTTATCCACTGCAGATATTCACATAATAACATTCTTTATAATCCCTTCCACAGACAAGATTACACAAAGAGCCATTTACCTGCTGGCAGATGCTGGCATAGCGGGCAAGTACATTAGCATTCTCCATTATAGCCAAAGAAGACGGGGTGTTCTCACTGATCTTAAGCACACATCTCCATTTTGCAAAGTCAGCTCCATCCTTCTTGTACTGAGCACAGCGCTCCGACAAGCCATCCAGACCTATCAGAGAGGAACAGAAAAAAAACCAAACACAAAAATACTAAAATCAGGACTAAATCTCATCAAGTTGAACTTTCTGGTTGTAAGTAAAACACTTACCATCCTCACCCACCGCTATATTGGAAGTGTAGCCCTATGAGGGCATGTTTGCAGGACAACCAATGTTCTAGTGCCATCATATTATTCTTTATTATTTTATTTTTTTATATTTTTTCAATTTCCATTCTACCCCCTCCCCCCATTCAATAATGTTTCTTCAAAGGAAACCCATCAGCCGATTCATGCTGCGTAAACCATGCACAGCATGCCTTGGGTCTGACTGATCAATCACAGCAAGGTAGGTTTATCTCTGAAATGCTCAGGCACTGCCCGCCGCTCTGCTTCTCCCCAAACCACACTATCAATGTCAGGCCCCTTCCAAAGCAAACAAATGAGCCTTATAGCAGTGTGCATTGATGCAGCTACCCGTGCTTTGGGCAGCATGAATCAGCTGTTAGATTCAGTATAACCTGTGTTAGGTTATGTGCCCACGGGAGCTTGTATTTGCGGATTTGTCCGCGGAAAACCTGCGGATTTTTCTGGATTTTCCAGATAAATCCACAGGTTTTAGCATGTACAGTCACTCCCCATGTTATGCTATGGGACATGGGGAGTGCTGTGTCCACGCTGCGGAAAGTGCAGTTGCCGACCATGCTGCGGATGTCGGCATCCGCAGGTATAATTGCATGTCAATTATTCCTGCGGAATTACCTGCGGATGTCCCAGCCCTCCGCTATGGAGATAGAGGCCGGGACGTCCGCAGGTAATTCGCATGAATTACTGCATGTTTCCCGCAGCTATTCCGCTGGAATCTCGCAGCTAAAAATAGCTGCGGACGCCGGCGGGCAGCTGCGGGAAACATGCGCTCGTACCTGCGGATACAACCGCAGGTATGAGCGCCCGTGGGCACATAGCCTTAAAGGAAATCTGTCAGTAGTATCAGCCCGCCTAAGCTGTCTATATGGACACGCAGGTCATAGGAAGTTGAAAATTATACTTTGAAATCTTTGATCCAATGCCATATTCCTGATAAATCCATTTTTTTCTGATATGTAAAGGAGCTGCTCCAGGCAGGACACTAGTCTCCCTGAGAATCTGCCTCCAGGGCTTATATTGAAATATAAAGGGGGGCTTTACCAGTGTGATGGCTGCTCTCCGCTCTCCTGATCTCACTGCAGAGCTGTGTGTAATTATACTGACACATCTACAGGTTCCTCTCAGTGTGATGTGTGATGGCCGCCCTCCTGATCTCACTGCAGAGCGGTGTGTGATTATACTGACACATCTACAGGTTCCTCTCAGTGTGATGGCTACTCTCCTGATATCACTGCAGAGCTGTGTGTGATTATACTGACATCTACAGGTTCCTCTCAGTGTGATGTGTGATGTGTGATGGCCGCTCTCCGCCCTCCTGATCTCACCGCACAGCTGGGTGGGATTATAACTGACATCTGCAGGTTCCTCTCAGCTTCCATCTCACAGGCATCCAGAATATTGTTGCAATACAGCAGAGGTGTGACAGCTGCAGCAAATGTGTTTATAAAAAGACAAAGTTACATGTCTCACACTGGTAACACCTCATCATTTAAAATAAGCTCTGGAGGCAGATTTTCATGTAGTTCTGTGTCTGACCCATAGATCATAACAGCTCACTTACAGATTAGAAAAACATGGATTTCTAAGGAATAACACATAAGACCATAGATATCATTCTATAAAGCTTCCTATGACCTGCCTGCTCATATAGACGGCTTAGGAGGCAGGGGCGTAATGGTCGCAGAGGCAGAGGAAACGGGCTCGCCATCACCAATGCTTATTTTAGCTAGATGTGAATACGAGAACGCACGTGTATTGCAGCGCAGAGATCCGCTGACTCTCTGAAATGCAATACACACCACAAGCCAATAGCTTATATCAGCGAGCCAGTCACAGACTGACCATGGCAGTGCCGTCATGTGCCGTTAGTGGCCTCTCCGCTGGTTATGGAGTATGCCACACATTGTGGGAATAGGGGGATGGTAACGAGGATTTAAATTTTTTATAATATATATATATTTTTTTTTTTTTTTTAAATGTATAGTAAAAAAAGCAGCAGAAGAAGCGACATTTCTTACAGGATGTAGCACACGATAGGGGGATGTTAATACAGACATGAGCCCAGTGTGGAAGACATGATTACAGAAAGCGGTCAGGACAAAATTACATGGGACGGGGGAGGGGAGTGTTGAACACATATGTCTTTATAGAATCTAGACAGCTGCAAGGGCCCATACATCTGACCAATATGTAGGTAGGGGCAAATGGGTAGGGCTCTACGCCACCTTTAGGAGGGTAGATGCTACTGACAGACTCCCTTCAAATTTCGTAGAAAACCACTTTGGTTAGTTTGTTTAACACATAAAACATTAAAAGGGAATCGGTCAGCAGCTTTTTGCTATGTAATTGTAGGACAGCATGAGGTTGGAGGGTTAAAACAGAATTCGGTGAAGCATCTCTTATAACAGTGTTTTATTGTTTACTTATTATAATCACTAGTTGATTATCACTGAGGTCTGTAGCTCACTGACTGCGACCATATCCCCTCCTGTGATAAGCAGCTCACGGTTAATAGACTGTACATAGAAAGCTGGGGTGTCGATGTGGTTAGTTCTCAACTTTGCTTCATCCTACAGCTAAGAACTCTCATAGTTTACTGGGTGCCGTAGTAGAGACATAAACTGATACATCATTGGATTCAGGATCTCTTTTCCTACATTATGCTGCTCTCAGATGAGATAGCGAAATCCTGGTGACAGATTCCCTTTAAGCGCAGGCATCCACACAGTTGGGACTCTTTCATGATGAGTAACACGAGGGGCTATGGTCAGACGTCTGTTCTGCTTTGCGTTGTGGTGTAATGGGGCATTTTTTCTTTTCTGTGACAAGTGTTGTGTTTGTCACATTTTACTTGTGAGGGCTGCTCTTCTTTATTATGGCTTACATGTAACTTTTTGCCTTGGAACTTGTACGAGGGGCTGCTGATAAGTCTTTGGCTTTGTGATCTTTTATTGTGTCTATGGTAACGAATGTTACATCACATGAAAGCCTTATGTGTCAAGTATATGTCTACAAAGAAGGGAATTTTGTTTACTTACCGTAAATTCCTTTTCTTCTAGCTCCAATTGGGAGACCCAGACAATTGGGTGTATAGCTACTGCCTCCGGAGGCCACACAAAGTATTACACTTAAAAGTGTAAGGCCCCTCCCCTTCTGGCTATACACCCTCCCGTGGGATCACGGGCTCCTCAGTTTTAGTGCAAAAGCAAGAAGGAGGAAAGCCAATAACAGGTTTAAAGACAAATTAAATCCGAAGAAACATCGGAGAACTGAAACCATTCAACATGAACAACATGTGTACTCGAAAAAACCAAAAATCCCTAAGAAAACAGGGCGGGTGCTGGGTCTCCCAATTGGAGCTAGAAGAAAAGGAATTTACGGTAAGTAAACAAAATTCCCTTCTTCTTTGTCGCTCCTAATTGGGAGACCCAGACAATTGGGACGTCCAAAAGCAGTCCCTGGGTGGGTAAAAGAATACCTCGTGATAGGGCCGTCAAACAGCCCTGTCCTACAGGTGGGCAACCGCCGCCTGAAGGACTTGTCTACCTAGGCTGGCGTCCGCCGAAGCGTAGGTATGCACCTGATAATGCTTGGTAAAGGTGTGCAGACTCGACCAGGTAGCCGCCTGGCACACCTGCTGAGCCGTAGCCTGGTGCCGTAATGCCCAGGACGCACCCACGGCTATGGTAGAATGGGCCTTCAGCCCTGAGGGAACCGGAAGCCCAGCAGAACGGTAGGCCTCAAGAATTGGTTCCTTGATCCACCGAGCCAAGGTGGATTTGGAAGCTTGCAACCCTTTACGCTGACCAGCGACAAGGACAAAGAGTGCATCCAAGCGGCGTAAGGGCGCCGTGCGGGAAATGTAGATCCTGAGTGCTCTGACCAGATCCAACAAATGCAAACCTTTCTCAAATTGATGAACTGGATGAGGACACAAGGAAGGTAATGTGACATCCTGATTGAGATGAAAGGGGGATACCACCTTAGGGAGAAACTCAGGAACCGGACGTAGAACCACCTTGTCCTGGTGAAACACCAGGAAGGGAGATTTGCATGAGAGCGCCGCTAGCTCGGACACTCTCCGAAGAGACGTGACCGCTACTAGAAAAGCCACTTTCTGTGAAAGACGAGAAAGGGAAACATCCTTCATAGGCTCGAAAGGCGGCTTCTGGAGAGCAATTAGAACCTTGTTCAGATCCCAGGGCTCTAACGGCCGCTTGTAAGGAGGGACGATATGACCAACTCCTTGCAGGAACGTGCGCACCTGAGTAAGTCGTGCTAGGCGTTTCTGAAAAAAATACAGATAGCGCTGAGACTTGTCCTTTAAGGGAGCTGAGCGACAAACCTTTTTCCAACCCGGATTGCAGGAAGGAAAGAAAAAGTAGGCAATGCAAAAGGCCAGGGAGGAACTCCCTGAGCCGCGCACCAAGATAAGAATATCTTCCACGTCCTGTGGTAGATCTTGGCGGAGGATGGTTTTCTAGCCTGTCTCATGGTGGTAATAACCTTTCGAGATAATCCTGAAGACGCTAGGATCCAGGACTCAATGGCCACACAGTCAGGTTCAGGGCCGCAGAATTCAGGTGGAAAAACGGCCCTTGAGATAGCAAGTCTGGTCGTTCTGGTAGTGCCCATGGTTGGCCTACCGTGAGGTGCCACAGATCTGGGTACCACGATCTCCTCGGCCAGTCTGGAGCGACGAGGATGGCGCGACGGCAGTCGGCCCTGATCTTGCGCAGCACTCTGGGTAACAATGCCAGAGGTGGGAACACATAAGGTAGCCGGAATTGCGACCAATCTTGAACTAAGGCGTCTGCCGCCAGAGCTCGGTGATCGTGAGACCGTGCCATGAAAGCCGGGACCTTGTTGTTGTACCGTGACGCCATCAGGTCGACGTCCGGCATCCCCCAGCGGCGACAGATCTCCTGAAACACGTCCGGGTGAAGGGACCATTCCCCTGCGTCCATACCCTGGCGACTGAGGAAGTCTGCTTCCCAGTTTTCCACGCCTGGGATGTGAACTGCGGATATGGTGGAAGCCGTGTCTTCCACCCACGTTAGAATCCGTCGGACTTCCTGGAAGGCTTGCCGACTGCGTGTGCCACCCTGGTGGTTGATGTATGCTACCGCTGTGGAGTTGTCCGACTGAATTCGGATCTGCTTGCCTTCCAGCCACTGCTGGAAGGCTTGTAGGGCAAGATACACTGCTCTGATTTCTAGAACATTGATCTGAAGGGTGGACTCTTGCTGAGTCCACGTACCCTGAGCCCTGTGGTGGAGAAAAACCGCTCCCCACCCTGACAGGCTCGCGTCCGTCGTGACCACCGCCCAGGATGGGGGTAGGAAGGACTTTCCCTTTGACAATGAGGTGGGAAGAAGCCACCACTGAAGAGATTCCTTGGCCGCCTGAGAAAGGGAGACGTTCCTGTCGAGGGACGTCGACTTCCCGTCCCATTGGCGGAGAATGTCCCATTGTAGTGGACGCAGATGAAACTGCGCGAAAGGGACTGCCTCCATTGCTGCTACCATCTTCCCTAGGAAGTGCATGAGGCGTCTCAAGGGGTGTGACTGGCCTTGAAGGAGAGATTGCACCCCTGTCTGTAGTGAACGCTGTTTGTCCAGCGGAAGCATCACTATCGCTGAGAGAGTATGAAACTCCATGCCAAGGTATGTTATCGATTGGGTCGGGGTGAGATTTGACTTTGAAAAGTTGATGATCCACCCGAAACTCTGGAGAGTCTCCAGCGCAACGTTCAGGCTGTTTTGGCATGCCTCTTGAGAGGGTGCCTTGACAAGTAGATCGTCCAAGTAAGGGATCACAGAGTGACCCTGAGAGTGCAGGACTGCTACTACTGCTGCCATGACCTTGGTGAAGACCCTTGGGGCTGTCGCCAAACCGAAAGGCAGGGCTACGAACTGAAGGTGTTCGTCTCCTATAACGAAGCGTAGAAAACGCTGGTGCTCTGGAGCAATCGGCACGTGGAGATAAGCATCTTTGATGTCTATTGATGCTAGGAAATCTCCTTGAGACATTGAGGCGATGACGGAACGGAGGGATTCCATCCGGAACCGCCTGGTTTTCACATGCTTGTTGAGCAGTTTTAGGTCCAGAACAGGACGGAAAGACCCGTCCTTTTTTGGCACCACAAACAAATTGGAGTAAAAACCGTGACCTTGTTCCAGAAGAGGAACGGGGGTCACCACTCCTTCCGCTTTTAGAGTGGACACCGCTAGCCGCAGAGCATCGGCTCGGTCGGGAGGTGGAGAAGTTCTGAAGAAGCGAGTTGGAGGACGAGAGCTGAACTCTATCCTGTACCCGTGAGACAGAATGTCTCTCACCCAACGGTCTGTGACCTGTGGCAGCCAAATCTCGCCAAAGCGGGAGAGCCTGCCACCGACCGAGGATGCGGAGAGAGGAGGCCGAAAGTCATGAGGAAGCCGCCTTGGTAGCGGGTCTTCCGGCTGTCTTTTTTGGGCGTGACTGAGTTCGCCAAGAATCTGAGCTCCTCTGATCCTTTTGAGTCCTTTTGGACGAGGAGAATTGGGACCTGCCTGAGCCTCGAAAGGACCGAAACCCCGACTGTCCTCTCCTCTGTTGGGGTTTATTCTGTCTGGGCTGAGGTAAAGATGAATCTTTACCCTTGGAGTGTTTAATGATTTCATCTAAGCGCTCCCCAAACAGTCGGTCACGAGAAAATGGCAAACTGGTTAAACACTTTTTGGAAGCAGAATCTGCCTTCCATTCTCTTAACCACAAGGCTCTGCGTAAAACTACGGAGTTGGCGGACGCCACTGCCGTACGGCTCGTAGAGTCTAGGACAGCATTAATCGCGTAAGACGCAAATGCAGACATTTGAGAGGTTAAGGGTGCCACCTGCGGAGCAGATGTACGTGTGACCGTGTCAATCTGTGTAAGACCAGCTGAAATAGCTTGGAGTGCCCATACGGCTGCGAATGCTGGAGCAAACGACGCGCCGATAGCTTCATAGATGGATTTCAACCAGAGCTCCATCTGCCTGTCAGTGGCATCTTTAAGTGCCGCCCCATCTTCCACTGCAACTAAGGATCTAGCTGCAAGCCTGGAGATTGGAGGATCCACCTTGGGACACTGGGTCCAGCTCTTGACCACGTCTGGGGGAAAAGGATAACGTGTATCCTTAAGCCGCTTGGAAAAACGCTTATCCGGATAAGCGTGGTGTTTCTGGATTGCCTCTCTAAAGTCAGAGTGGTCCAGAAATACACTTAATTTACGCTTGGGATACCTGAAATGGAATTTCTCCTGCTGTGAAGCTGTCTCCTCCACAGGAGGAGCAGGGGGAGAAATGTCCAACATTTTATTGATGGACGCTATAAGATCATTCACTATGGCGTCACCATCTGGTGTATCCAAATTGAGAGCGGTCTCAGGATCAGAATCCTGATCAGCTATCTCCGCCTCATCATACAGAGAGTCCTGCTGGGACCCTGACCAGTGTGACGAAGTCGAGGGCCGCTCATAGCGAGCCCGTTTAGGCTGTCTGGGACTGTCGTCCGTGTCAGAGCCATCACCCTGGGATGCAAGAGACACCCCCGGATCCCGGAGCTGTTCCGACTGAGGGGGACCAGGGAGCAATGAGTTAACAGTGTCCATGGCCTGAGGTACTGGTCTAGACTGCAATGTTTCAAGAATTTTAGTCATAGTCACAGACAATCTGTCAGCAAAGACTGCAAACTCCGTCCCTGTCACCTGGACAGTATTTACAGGAGGTACTGCCTGGGTCACCTCCAGCAGAGGCCCCGGCCGAGCAAGTGCCACAGGGGCCGAGCACTGCACACAGTGGGGGTCAATGGAACCTGCCGGTAGAACAGCCCCACAAGCGGTACAAGCAGCATAGAAAGCCTGTGCCTTGGCACCTTTGCTTTTTGCGGTCGACATGCTGTTGTGTCCTCTGAGAAATCTAGGAGGGTATATAGCAAAGGATCCCCAGCGACCGTACAGTGCAATGTAAAGCTGCAAGCATAAAATACAATATACACTTCGGCACCAGTGGGGGTCAGCCCTTGAGGGCAGCTTACCGCCCGCTGAAAGCGGGTGTGTGGGCACCAGAATCCCGTGTCTGGGTCTCCCAGTCTCCTCTCTCCAGCTCAGACTGCACACAGGAATGGCTGCCAGCGTCCTGTGAAGAGAGGTGGATCGTGGGCGTGCCTCAAACAAAGTGCGGGAAACTGGCGTCCCACTGTGCCCAGTGTGAGGGCTGGAGTATGCAAAGCAGACTCCAGCCCTCTGCGCTGACGTTCTGTACAGCGTCCCGCCCTTCCCCTGACTGGCAGGCCTGGGGGCGGGAACGAAACGAAACTAGGCCGCAGAAAGCCGGGGACTCGAGTAATAAGCGCGGCTGTGATATATGCACGGCCAGCGCGGAAGTCCCCGGCGCACCACAAGTCCCAGCCGCGCCGCAGCGAAAA
This sequence comes from Anomaloglossus baeobatrachus, assembly GCF_048569485.1. Lineage (NCBI taxonomy): Eukaryota > Metazoa > Chordata > Amphibia > Anura > Aromobatidae > Anomaloglossus > Anomaloglossus baeobatrachus. The sequence continues at coordinate 109,257,066 of NC_134354.1, read as the reverse complement.
AACTGACAACAGCGGCCGCGCGGCAGTTTCAAATACATGTCCCCTCTCAGCAAAGCTGTAGATAGAAATGGCACCAGCGCGCAGCGCTGTTGTCCCCGGCGCACTAACACACCCAGCAATGCTGCAGTGTGCGCGCGGACTGTACGGGGACACAGAGTACCTTGGCGTAGCAGGGCCCTGTCCCTGACGATACTCCGCTCCATATCCAGCAGATTCCCAGGGGCTGTGGACGGAGCACGGTCTCTGTGCCTGGAGACCGGTAAATCCCACTTCACCCAGAGCCCTAAGGGGGATGGGGAAGGATGCAGCATGTGGGCTCCAGCCTCTGTACCCGCAATGGGTACCTCAACCTTAACAAACACCGCCGACAAAAGTGGGGTGAGAAGGGAGCATGCTGGGGGCCCCATATGGGCCCTCTTTTCTTCCATCCGACATAGTCAGCAGCTGCTGCTGACTAAACAGTGGAGCTATGCGTGTATGTGTGCCTCCTTCGCACAAAGCATGAAAACTGAGGAGCCCGTGATCCCACGGGAGGGTGTATAGCCAGAAGGGGAGGGGCCTTACACTTTTAAGTGTAATACTTTGTGTGGCCTCCGGAGGCAGTAGCTATACACCCAATTGTCTGGGTCTCCCAATTAGGAGCGACAAAGAAATTTTGTGTTTGTTGTGTATGGCAATAGTGTTCTATGCACGTGGGAAAACAAAATGGTGAACTCTAATGAAATATTCATAGCAACTGAAAGCAGAGGAGGGATAAAATTTTTGTTTCTGCAAGGAAAGTCTGCAAAGGATATTCATGGTGATATGTCAAAGACATTGGTGGATCAATTCCCTTCATATTCCACAGTTAAGAACTGTGTTGCCAAATTTAAAACGGGCCACTTCAGCACCAATGATGAGGAATGTCCTGGACGACCAAGAGTGGTTGTTGTTTCGGAGATCCTCAATGCTGTGCACAACCTCATACTGGAGAATCGACAAATTTCAGCTAAAGCAATAGCAGACATCATGGGTATTTCTCGTGAACGTGTTTGTGTCATTATCCATGAACATTTGGACATGAGGAAGCTATCTGCTAAGTGGGTCCCCAAATGTTTGACAACAGATCAAAGAAGCAGGCGAGTGAAAATTTCCCGGTCCATTTGTCAGCATTTCTGGACTGATAAGAACTTCCTGGATTGACTGGTCACTATGGATGAGACCTGGATTTATTTGTATGACCCTGAAAACAAGGAGCAGTCAAGAGAATGGAGCCACAGTGGTTCTCCTCATTCAAAGAAGTTCAGGGTGAAAAAAAAATCAGCCACTAAGGTGATGGCGTCTGTGTTCTGGGATAAGGAAGGCGTGCTACTAGTGGACTACCTTCAAAAGGGTTCCATCATCAATGCAAAGTATTACATTGAACTTCTGCACCAATTAAAGGCAGCTCTGAAGGCAAAAAGGCGCAGCACGCTGTCCAAAGGAATCTTGTTCCTGCAAAACAACGCCTCCACTCACACTGCACAAGCAACCATGGCAAAACTGGTAGAGCTGGGCTTCCAGCTGGTTGCCCATCCACCTTATTGACCAGATATAGCTCCCTCCAACTATCATCTGTTTCCAAATCTGAAGAAACACCTCAAGGGTACCAAATGTCACACCATTTCTGATGCCTTGGCTGCTACGGATGCCTGGTTTGAGGCACAACTGAAATCCTTCTGTTTGCTGGGCTTACAGAACTTGGAATACTGATGTAAGAAGTGTGTTGACATCAGTGGAGAGTATGTGGAATAATTATAAAATTCATCATCCTATCTCGTTTCTTTCTGGGTAAAGCAAAGACTTATCAGCAGCCCCTCGTCTTAACCCCCTTTAACCTTTATGAAAAAAAAAAAAATAAATCTAAAACTTTTGGATATTGTGTATGTTAAGTGTGTAAAAATGTGATTATATATACATATACACACACACTGTATATTATATTATATATATCTATATAAATCTTGCAGGTAGTATCTCCGTAGGCACACTGGATACATTATTGATCGTTATTCTTATAGGTTAATAATTCTCACTTTAAGTAGTAGGGATTGAGGTAGGAATCAGGTGCGTGTTTCAGAATCTTGACTTTGAAGGAAAACATTTTACTGTATGTGACAATGGCAAATTTGTGGAGAGCTCTTTACAGTGTGTAAGTGGTGACACAGATACCGACCTCCTCAGGATCCAGGTGCAGCATTACACCTTAAATTGGGTGTAATACTCTGTCGCAACTGAAGCCTCAGGGGCGCCAAAACCTTAGCAGCCGAAGCGCTGCGCTCTAATACGCCACGTGCGCACGTCTCCTGCATAATCTTCATAGATTGTGCTGGGGACGCAGGATGCATGCAGTTACGCTGTGGTGCAGATCGCAGCGTAACTGCATGCAAATACACAAAGTGCGCACAGCCTTACAATCATTGACGATCAGGCCTAACTCCCAATTACGCATAAGTACAAGTGTGTACCTGACCTGATATTTCTTGACCCCTGCACAGCCAGTCTTCATGCTAGCTTTGTTAAGAAAAAAAAAACAAAAAAAAAACCCACAAAACACACACACACACACACACACACACATTATCCGAGAAGGTCTGTTTTATGTAGGGAAAAAAAAAAAAAATGTTTTTATTGGTATCAATAATATATATTTATTTTTTTGTAGAGCAGTGCAGACTCAGAACAAATCACTGATGGCTGATTGTGTTACAGCAGAACTTGTGCTGAGCTTTATAGTTTTGCTGAGGCTGGACTCACAAGAACGTATGAAAAAATTGGTCCCATTCTCATTTGCGAAATTAGGACGATTTTTTCTCACTTGTCATCCATGTGCTGTCAGTGTGCTGTCCATTTTTTTCTCAGCAGCTGTTACTTATTTACAAATCATGTACAGGAGCATTTACAGTGTTCTGTGCTCCATGATAGGATTGTATTTAGAAAAACGGATGTCACTAGGATGGTCCGTGTACCGTCTGTGTGACATCCGTTTTTTTCTCACACCCATTGACTTGCATTGGCGATTCTCAGCCGTTTTACAGATGAAAACGCAGCATGCTGCTACTTTTCTCGCATCCACAATCTGGATGCGAGAAAAGCTGACCAACTGTTCTCCCTCATTGACCAACATTGGTCAGAGTGCAATGCGAGATTCTCATATTGCACTCGTCCGATTTTCGCGCTCGTGTGAGCGTACCCTAATACTACAGCTCTATGACTCACCAGAACTGTCACTCAAGGAGGAGAGCCTGCCCTGCCAGATACCAGGAAGTAAGGAGACTGCGGAGCACTGAGCTGCTCCAGAAAACACTTAAGTCTACATGTGCATGCTGCGTTTTTTGTCGCGTTTCTTGGTGCACTTTTGTTGTTAGAACTTTCTGACATCTGACTTCCCAGCAAAGTCTATGAGAAGTCAGATTTGCTATGTGCACCTTGCAGTTTATTTTTCAGCATTTATTTTGTCAAAAGTTTGTGACAAAAAAGATGCAGCATGTTCATTCTTCTAGCGTTTTTCACAACATTTATTACAAAAAAAAAAAAAAAGCATCAAAAACGCACCTATATTACAAGCGTTTGTTTTACATTTCCAGACTCTCTCTGACAAGGTGCAGTTAACCAGGGCCCTTCAGGACAGTATAACGTCTCTTATCTGTACTACAAAGCTTAGTTATATGGGCAACTGGTAATGCCCAAACCTAGCCAACGCTGCTATGTATATTAGGGTTTAAATTTTAACCGATTCACAGTCTTCCATATGATATAAAAAAGGTGCAACAGATTAGTAATCTAGGAAAAATACAGAATTGCTATACTGACACCACCTACCCAACTAATTATATATATATATATATATATATATATATATATATATATATATATATATATATATATATATATATATATATATATATATATATATATATATATATATATATATATATATATAATCTCCATATCCATATGTTCTAGGTGCAATATAGAGTAGACTAAATACTTTTTTCTCAACATGCAATGCTGTATTATATTTGCACTCCAAAGTATATTTCCTAGGCACAATGTGTTATTGTGCACCAGCCATTCATAGTATTGTATACTTTAGTAGTGTCCTCATGGGAGCGATTACATGTCACATTTTGCATTACTGCTCCCATTACATTCGGTTACAAGATCTGCTCGCTGCCATCTACACGTCCTTTGTTGCTGTGCCCCCCCCATAAGTTGCCCCTGGGCCATCAGAAATGCCAACACATCACTGACCTTGAGTTGTGGTTTCTCCATCTGTACCAGCAAGAGGGACCACACCTTTGTCAACCTGTCTTAAAAGAAACATTTCTTAGCAATATTTGTGCACCACAGATAATAAGGCAGTTGTGATGAAAAATTAAAAATGTATGCATGTTGGCACCCTGCAGCTGACTAATTGGCTTGGCGTATTCCCAGAACTGCAATATGGACCATGGTTTCTGGGTTATCTAATTTGCTGCAATCCATGGCTCTAAAAATAGAGACTAAACAAGTGGATACAAGTAAAATATATCTTTGTACCGTGTTAGCCAGTAGAGATAAAAAAAATTGTTTAAAAGAACAGAGAGTCCTCAGTGGTTGATACCTTTTAATGGCTAACTGAAAAGATGGTAATAATTGCAAGCTTTCGAGACTACTCAGGTCTCTTCATCAGGCATGGTATAACACAAAATCTGAAGAGTCACGTATTTATACACAACAGGACTTAGAATAGTGCAGTAAAAAAAAAAAAAAAAAAAAAAGAACAAGTTATATGAAACAGAACTATCTCTATGGCAGGGGGACAAGCTGTTCTAGCCATAAATACTGATGCAGTTCAGTGTGAAAGTTTTATTGTCCTTTGATAAGGGTCTGGTCCAGGGCTGTGACATGCTCGGATGGTCAGAGGAGCACATCTTTTAACTGATGTAAAAAGACATGAATCCATGAGACACATTCATTCCTTCTCTGAATGTGTCAAAGGTCATCATAAGTTTGTACTCCATACACAACAGGACTTAGAATAGTGCAGTAAAAAAAAAAAAAAAAAAAAGAACAAGTTATATGAAACAGAACTATCTCTATGGCAGGGGGACAAGCTGTTCTAGCCATAAATACTGATGCAGTTCAGTGTGAAAGTTTTATTGTCCTATTGGGAGTACAAACTTATGATGACCTTTGACACATTCAGAGAAGGAATGAATGTGTCTCATGGATTCATGTCTTTTTACATCAGTTAAAAGATGTGCTCCTCTGACCATCCGAGCATGTCACAGCCCTGGACCAGACCCTTATCAAAGGACAATAAAACTTTCACACTGAACTGCATCAGTATTTATGGCTAGAACAGCTTGTCCCCCTGCCATAGAGATAGTTCTGTTTCATATAACTTGTTCTTTTTTTTTTTTTTTTTTTTACTGCACTATTCTAAGTCCTGTTGTGTATAAATACGTGACTCTTCAGATTTTGTGTTATACCATGCCTGATGAAGAGACCTGAGTAGTCTCGAAAGCTTGCAATTATTACCATCTTTTCAGTTAGCCATTAAAAGGTATCAACCACTGAGGACTCTCTGTTCTTTTAAACAATTTTTTTAAACAAGTGGAAGAATAGATGACCTCTCCTTTACCCGACCTTCAAATTCCAGCGTTCACTCGGCACAATAGGAGGGACATAATGGGAAGGCTGTGGACAGAAACCTGATACATTTTACTTTTGCAACTAACGGGTTTTTTAGAAAAGCCTCCAATAAATAAACTATCGAATGGAGGTTCTGGCATGCTTGATACAGGTTTTTAAAAACCACTAACGTTTTATTTCTAAAGACATGTGATTTTGCATTGTGCAGGTATATGCACCTGTCAGATCCAACATCAGAACCAGCCAGTAGGCAAGGGAACTGTCTAACGTATGTCAAGCATGGTAATTATCAAAACCCAGACAACTGCCTCAGCAACCCAATTACGTCTCTTTACATCCATTGTCAGTTGGGATGGGGAAATATTCCTGGACAATCCCTTTAACTTTACATTTGCTCACCTTAATTCCTACAACAATGTCTTTATCCTTGATCATCTTTACAAAGTTGGTGCCGCAGTCCCCTTGCTGGTACATGGTCTCGTGGAAGAAGATGACGCCTCCGATGCATTTCTCCATGCGTTTGTCACCTTTAAAGAGGAGCTGACGGTAAAGACGCCTGTTCTCCTCCGTGTTCTCTACTCCAATACCGGTCAGGCGCTTCGCCATACTCCCTATAAAAGAAGTGTTATGGTAGAAATTAAGTTAATCTCAGGTTATTGGCACAAAGAAAAAAAATCAAATTTCCTTTTTGTATGAACATTCTCATTATCATCCATCAGTGACATGTGTCACACATGGTGACATTTGCAAGTCACAATTGCTTGGGGTGTTGCACTACAAGCTGTAGCTACCGCAATTATAACCTAATCCTCACACATATACATACATAAATCGATTTCAATCCACTTCCACTTTGATTTTTTTTTTTCCCCAGATGGTCTTCTTGTGCCATGCATCATTCATGTGACCGCTGCTGCCAATCACTGTCCTCAGCAGTGTCCTTAGTCCTAACCACAAGTCCAGTGATGGTTGGGTCGATGTTTTGGCACTTGATCCCTACAGAAAGTAATGATGACAGCCAGAGTAGTAACTGACTGATGAGGTGTGTCTTTTGTGTTGTTGTTTTTAACCTCTTGCCATCACAGCTGTCACCCTTATGGCAAAAAAACACACACACACACACACACACACACTATTGTCATGTTTCTCAAGCCATAACATTGTTATATTTTTGGGTGACTGTGATAGGATGGTAGAGTATATACAATTTATATATTTATTTTTTTTTTTAACTCTTTATGGTCTCATTAACCAAAACTATTGTACCACTTTTTTTTTTTTTTTAAAGGGCCAAAATTAACCAAACAGCAATAGTTTTTCACTTTTAAATTTTCTTTTTAACCCACATATTCCCTATTACTACACATTGTTTTGTTTCATAATATGTTATATTATAATATTGTTTTGTTTCATAATATGAGTTGTTACAAATGCAGCAATAAATAAAATGTGTAGGCCTTTCATGTCGCCCCAAGAGAGGCCTTTGACATGCAGTCCTTTCAACGCATTGACAATACACTGTACTACTTATGCACTACCATGCATTGTCTAAGTGTTTGACAGCTTGCTCATCAAGCCCATCAGCAGGATCTGATTGGCTGAGAGATATAGCAAACACAGAGGCCAATGTCGAGAATTCCATTGCCATAGCAACTGTTAGCACCCCATGATCGTGTTGCGAGGGTGCCAAAGGGTTAACAGAGGGAGCCATTTCCCTTTGTCATATTCCTCACATGCTGCCATTCACTACTAACAACAGCATCTTAGGGTGTTAAAGTGCTGTGGTTGGAGCTATATTAGGCTGCTTTCACGCTACGTTTTTTTAACATGCGTCATGAACGTTTTTTTGCTGCAAAAGCAGATCCTGCTTTTACAGCAAAAAAACGCATGCAAACGCATGTGTTATTTTGCAGGATCCTGTCACTTTAAGTTTATGGGCGGGCATTGGAGTCATGTGATCGGGAGTGAGGGGAATTGAACGTGACAGACTGGGAGCCGGCATCTAACAGCTGTGGAGGCTCGTAACCAAGGTAAGCATCGGGTAACTTGCTTGGATACCCGATATTTACATTGGTTACGAGCGTCTGCAGCTGCTAGGAGCCGGGTCCCTGCACACGTTACAAACGTAAACATCGGGTAACTAAGACCGCGGTTACCCGATGGTTAAGAGCGTCCTCCGCTCTCAGGCAGGGGAGAGTGGAGAGAAAGGGAGGGGGAGACAGGGAGGTGGAGAGAGAGGGAGAGAGGGGGAGAGAGAGGGAGAGAGGGAGGGAGGTGGAGAGAGAGGGAGGGGGGAGGGAGGTGGAGAGAGAGGGAGGGGGGGAGGGAGGGACTGATCACCCGAGGCTGGTTTCTGGGCATGCTCAGTAGAGCAAGCAGGATCCTGTCTATCAGCATGCCAGCGTTCACATGCGTTTGCATGCTGTTTAGTCAGGATCCAGCAATTTGCAGTATTTGGACGAAATAAGTTAAAAAACTGCAAGTCGCTGGATCCTCACTATAATGCACGCAAACGCAGGTGAACGCATGTTGACGCGAGTCCATTGCAAATGCATTGAAATGAAAACGCATTTGCACTGGATCCGTTTTTGCGTTAAAAAAACGTTAATGACGGATGTTAAAAAAACGTAGTGTGAAAGCAGCCTTACTGTCTCCGCACACAGCAGGATCCTGGCTATGCGTAACAGCCGACTTCTGCTGCAGATGGCCTGGGCACAACTTCTCTGTCTGTGCCATTCATCACATGTACCTATATGCATGACTGTGTGAAATCATCAATCTAGACGCACAGTTACATCCATTTGCAGGAAATGGGTTAATATAGAAAATCCCTTTAGGAACTACAAATAGCAGGACTGGAATTAGGAACTTCAGATATTAATTAACATGGTGGCATTTATATATTGCAGCAGCTAGTATGCATTTTTATGTTCCTTCAAGGCAAGGAAGAGGACAAGACCAATGTGCCAACGAGCCTTTTGCCACTTTTTCTACCACTATAGTTTGGCATATACAGATGCAGATCCAAAGTGTCTAGAGTAATGGGAATGGATGGCTAGTTCACCCTTCTAGCCATGTCACTTACCCACTGATTCATCTGCAGCGAGGATACCCTTCCCTTTAGTCACAATCTTTTGAGCAATGTCCGACAACTCTTTCTTCTGCTCCGAGCTGAGTGCTGGGTATTGGTGGGTCATCTTGTAGGATCTACGGGATACAGAGGGTTAAAGTTGGACGTAAAGAGGTTTGTTGAAGAGCAGAAAAAACAAATTTAGGATTTAAAGGAAACCTGTCAAATGATTTACACTGCCCTAGATGCAGGGCCGGTTTTAGACAAAGTGGGCCCCCAAATACTCACATATGGCTCCATCACACTCATTTTTATATAGCGCTAATGTGACGCCCTGGCAAAACCAGGTAGTCACAGATAGGCCCCCGCACAACACCTTCCCTCACCTAGGTAACACAGCCGTCCTGAAACCCTTAGTCTCCCCCTTAGGGAAAGATAGGCACACCAGTGGACGGGACCAGGTGGTTGGACACGCCCACCCCGGGGTCTAGACAGCCCGGGGCGGGAAAACAAGCAGATTAGCTTTGTAGTTCAAGTTGAGAGGAGTGTGGGCTGGAGCTAGGTGTAGCTCCAGCAGAGGAAGTTCAAGTTGAACGGTGCCAGGGTCGGAGCCCTGGTGCCTTGGCTAGGTGGCAGATGGTGGTCTCCGTCAGAAGGAGACGGGAAGACAGCTCAGCAGATCCGAGGTGGACCGGGACAGGGTTGTAGTCCGCCGGTACAGACACGGAGAACTGACCCGGAAACCGTAGCACAGAGGGGGTACTCGGACCCTGAAGCCAGGACCAAAACCAGCAGCCTAGCTAATTACCGATTGAGGACAGGATTATAGGTCCTGTCCCACCCAAAGTCCCTAAAAGAAGACAACAGCCCACCGATAGGGATAAGGCCACCGCCAGGGTCCATAGATCCCACGGGCCAGCGTCTGCTGGCACGGCTCCTTAGGCCACAGCCAGCCGGGAGCAGACTCCTGAGTTCCAGACCAGGCAGTCCACCATACACAAAACAAGTGCAGAGGAAAAGGACAAGTGACCACCAGCCCGGCTGGGGGACTTGAATGCAACCAGCACCGTGGTTTACCAAAAGACTCGTGTGATTCATTTACTGTGAGTAACCAAACGTCCCCCTGTTTGCTCGGGCGCGCCGGCCCTTGCCGTCGCTCTACCCTGCACAAAGACACTGGGCCCCGGGGCAACCATCCCTACCCACGGAGGGGTTAACATCCAGCTGCCACTACATCACCCCCTGGATGCCCCACAACAGCAGCGGTGGTGTCCCACCTCACCACGCACCGTGGGTGGCGTCACGAACTTAATATGGCCTAGCCTGTACATCTACGTCCCCCCCCCTTTTTATTCGGCGTGTCCACGAGACCCACGGGTCCGGAGGATCCCTTGAGCCACAGACACACACAGCGGGTTCAGACCTGAGCAGCGGCGGCTGCTGACACGGGGGGCGGCACACCAACATATTCCGCAGCGCTTTACATACAGTACATCAGGAACACTGTCTCCATTGGGGCTCATAATCTAAATTCCCTATCAGTATGTCTTTGGAGTGTGGGAGGAAACCCACACAAACACAGAAAGAACATTCAAACTCTTTGCAGATGGTGTCCTTGGTGGGACTGAACCCAGCGCTGCACTGAGCCACCTAAATGAGAGGAATGAAATATTTAAGTACTTCCATTTTTTGTTTTATCGTCACGCCGTTAACCGATCGGATCAATTTATTTTATATTTTGATGGATTGTACTTTTACGAACACAGCAATACCAAGTATGTATTTTTTTAATTGCTTTACTGCCATTATCAGTACAGCACCTTCTGTAAACCCTGGGACCTTGAGTAATTGCCCAGTTTGCTCCCTCCTCCCTTCCCCTAACTCCGGCCCTGCCTAAAAGGTTACAGGGTGGTTTGTTTCTCTATGAAACGCTTCAGCGTGTCAGAGAAAGTACGGATGCAAAATTGGCTTGGGACTATAGGCAGAGAGCAGACCAGCCCGATGCTGTCCCCCATCGCTCCAGCTGACTAACAAGTCTAAGGGGTACTTTGCACACTACGACATCGCAAGCCGATGCTGCGATGCCGAGCGCGATAGTCCCCGCCCCCGTCGCAGCTGCGATATCTTCTGATAGCAGCCTTAGCGAACATTATCACTACGGCAGCTTCACATGCACTTTCCTGCCCTGCGACGTCGCTCTGGCCGGCGACCCGCCTCCTTCCTAAGGGGGCGGGTCGTACGGCGTCACACGGCAGGCGGCCAATAGAAGCGGAGATGAACAGGACGTAAACATCCCGCCCACCTCTGTCCTTCCGCATAGCTGTGAGCTGCAGGACGCAGGTAAGCTGATGTTCCTCGCTCCTGCGGCTTCACACACAGCGATGTGTGCTGCCGCAGGGGAACGAGGAACAACATCGTACCGTCGCTGCCGCGCAATTATGAAAATGTCGAACACTACACCGATGATACGATTACGATGCTTTTGCGCTCGTTAATCGTATCAAAAAGGATTTACACACTACGACATAGACTGCGACGCCGGATGTGCGTCACTTCGATTTGACCCCACCGACATCGCAGCTGCGATGTCGTAGTGTGCAAAGTACCCCTAACACTATAGAAGAGACTTATCAATCATTAGGAGTGGCGTGAGGAAAATCTGTCCGGAATAATCTGCTCTCAAGCAAATTCTGCAGACTATATGTTAATTGAAATGCCAGAGAGTTTGAGACAAATACATACCTGACTAATTGTGCTGCCAGGCTCAGATTTAGTTAGGGCACTGCCTGACTGGTTTCATTTAAACCCTACCATGCCTGTAAACAGATGCCTAGCCAAGTATTAACCCTTGCTTCTTCTGGATTTACACACATGCACCTTGAACCTTCTTTCCTTTAAGTGAACTTAATATGCTTTACCCGTCCAAGGATTGTGGTTTTGGAAAGCAGTAAACAGATTACAGTCTTATAAACCTCTTTGAGAATTTGCCGGGAAGTCTTCAGGAGCCTCACACCGTCTCCTAGGAACAGCAGCTGGGGGGTCAGAGGCTCCTTCAGCTTCATTATTCATGAATTTGGCATCAATAAGCCCTGACAGTCTAGTGTGCAATGTACATGTTCAGTGATCGAGGTGTTACAGTGCGGCTTTGGTTACGTAGAGAGCATCACGGCGTCCCTGTGATAATAACTCTTAGCGCCTCAGCTGACTAATTAATATGGCTGCCATGCTGACAGATACGAAGATACAAGGCTGCCATGGTGATCAGAGGAAGACTTCTGGTGGAGCGAAGCCTCCCTCAGAGGAGATGAAACAGCTGCTGGGGGAAAAGCCCACAACTCACTGGAAGGCCTTATTCAGATGATGATTTCAAACAGTCTTGTATGCGGGATTTTGATCAATGAATCATGACTGTGTTTTGTTGTGGACCAAGTGGTTCAGGAATAGGGGGATGGGGGGGGGGAAATATCAGACATGTACTTATTGTAGTCTACAGGACTAAATCACATGTGCCAGCTGTGTCTTTCATTGCTAGAACTAGGGATTAACAGACCCAAATGGTAAAGTTTGTGGTTCGTACCGGACACCTCTTGGACTCGTACCTTGTATCCAGTGCTTCAACCCAAACTCCTGACTCAAGTCCAGGGCCTAGTTCAGAGTTTGGATGCTAAATAAAGTTTGTTGCATGGCTACAGCACAGCCACTCAGGCTTTTTATCTTGGGGTGTGGGGGGAAATGTTTGGATGCTCCGGGGAACAATAAAGGGGAAAAAAAAAAAAAAAAAAAAAACCCCCACAACAGCTCCCCCCTATTTTTTTGATAACCAGCTAAGGGAAAGCAAGCAGCTGGGGGCTGATATTACCAGGCTAGGGGGGCCCATGGTTATTTGGCCCTTCCCAGCCTAAAACTAGCATCCCTCAGCCACCTCAGAAGTGTTGCGTCCATTAGATGCGCCAATTCTGGAACTTTGCCTGGCCCTTTTCGATTGCTTTGGTGCGGTGGCAATCCGAGTAATACTTTTGGGGCTGATGTCAGCTGTGAATTGACAGCCCAAGTTAGTAATGAATAGGCGTCAGACACCCCCATTACATGCGTGAGTGACTATGGAGACTTGTTCTGACAACTGCTGGGTGTCATGGGACATTACATCATTGGATTTAGCCAGAACTTCTAGGATGTTTTTAAGCAGTAAAACTGGTGAACGAGGGAGTGTGTGTTTTAGGGGGCTGTCTTTATTAAATTAAACACGTGTGTGTGTGTGTGTGTGTGTGTGTGTGTGTGTGTGTGTGTGTGATACTGTTCATTTACTAGTGTAGAAATGGTTGGCTGATTGCTCTAATTGGCCAGATTGTATTTTTCCCACTTTTGTTTGGCTAATATAGGAGAATATCACAATGTCACAAATACTCAGATATAAATAAATGCTATAAATATATCAAGTGATGAGCCGGAAGTGTAAGCGGATGTGATGTAACCAGTCTGCTATTGTGACCTCCATTATTCAATGACCTTGTGGTGTCCTACAGCGGTGACGGTGAGGAACACTGCTTGTGCGAAGCGCTCGGCCACTACAGAATTATCCACCTGTGCAGCTTTACGTAACATTCATCACAATTACACATTTCTGGATTAATCCATAACCCGAGGTCACATCCAGAATCCCAAGGTGACCAGCCCTCTAAACGATATGGATCAAATCAATATGGTCTATTGATGAGAGGGAGGGCGTAGTGGACAAGTGGCCAATGCGGCAGTGGACAGTACAGTCCCGGGGGCACCAGGTGCGGCTTCTTCTGTTTTCATGTATTGTGACACTTGGCTGTGACACTAATACTTGTCATGGGGACGAGGAGCAACGAGAAGGTGGAGGAGGGGAGAAAATGAACAGACGCACGTTTAATGAGAGGCCCAGAGATGAATTTCAAGGAAACATCCATAACTCATCACGACAGAACTGCCCCCACCTACAGAGGCTTCTCAGAAGAGAAGATTACTGGATGGAAGCCAACATGGCTGCCAATGTAGAGACACGGCTCTAGAGCAACAAACCGCTTACCTATATCAAAATATAGGACTGAGTGACACATCTAGGCAAAAATGGAAACTGGGGGCCACAACCAACGAGAGCCGGGCAGTGAGCGCCCAACTGGTTCTGATACGCAGAGGAATATTCCCCCCTGGAAGTGACAAAGGCGACACCGACTCTGCAAAACACGTCCTACACCGGGGCTTGGCCCCACCTGCTCCCCCCACAAATATAGCAGAAGGCGGGCGAGGGGCTGTAACTGCCCGAAGCACTACACCTCCCAGCATCCTGCCCCGCTATCCTGCGAGTAGTAATATCAGGGTCACAGGCTGGAATCCCATTTCTATAGCGCAGACCCCAGTGAGGTCTTATATAAGAGACGTGGAAACTGGAGGAGGGGGGGGGGGTACAGAGCAGGGGAAGGAAGAAGACCCCCAACAGCTCCACATTATCTAGCCAAGATGCTGGAGGAAAAGGATGGGGGGGGGGGGGGGGGTACAGAGCAGGGGAAGCAAGAAGACCCCCAACAGCTCCACATTATCTAGCCAAGAAACTGGAGGAAAAGGATGGGGGGGGGGGGGTACAGAGCAGGGGAAGCAAGAAGACCCCCAACAGCTCCACATTATACAGCCAAGATGTAGGTGATGGTGGTCGCTGATGATGGAGGACATTTTACACTAACACTTGACATGTAGCAGAGCTGAAAACTCTCCCACCTGCTCTGTCCCTTTACATGGGACTGCAAATAAACCGTCTGCACTTGTTACTGGTGCAGTCACCAATAGCAACGTCAGCTCTGCTACATCTACACCCTGTGCAGGGAGCTGGTGCTGATGAGACCACACCCACATCAGGGAGCAGCGGATAGCCGGCCAGACAAGCAGCGGCCATCATTATCATCATCGCCCCCGGGCCGCAGCCCCTCACCTGTCCCCGGGCCGCGGGCGGACGCTCCGATGTCTCCGGTAATAACAGGATTCTGCTGCAGAGCTACGTGACTCCGGGTCTAATACCCGCTCCTGGCCCCGCCCCTCCGCGCTGATTGGGGAGTGACGTCACGCTGTCTTCTTTTGCCTGGAGGCTGCTGACGTCACTGCTGGATATTCCCCTCTCCTCTGGCCTAGTGATGCTCCATAGCGGCCTGTCAGTATAGTGCCTGCACCAGTGGCACAGCTGAGCTCCCCATGGAGTAGGATGGATTATACTACTCATTAAAAAGATGCTTATTTTCATTAGTACTATTGAGCTATGAAATTAAAAAACGAAGATTACTCTTAACCCATTCACTCCCGGGTGATTTTCCGTTTTGCAGGGGGGGGGGGGGGGGTTTCCCCCTTCTTCCAAGAGCCTATCTTTGTTGTTTTTCCGTCAATCTTGCCATGGGAGGGCTCGCTTTTTGCAGAATTGTACTTTTAAATGAAAGCATAAGTTTAACCACATAGTATACTCTAAAACGGCAAAAAAATTCCAAATGCGGAAAAATTGCAAAAAAAATAAAAAGTGCAATTGCACAATTGTTTTTGGAGTATTCACCGTGTTCCCTATAGGGTGCAACTGATGTGTCGCTGTGAGGTCTCAGGTCAGTACAAGTTCGTAGACACCAAATGTATAGGTTTGCTTTTATCTAAGGAGTTAAAAAAAAATTCAGATGTTTGTCCAGAAACACTGGCGCACTTTTTGCACCATTTTCCGCGACCCTGTAGCGTTCTCATTTTTCGGGATATGGGGCTCAGTGACGACTTATTTTTTGCATCTCGGGCTTGTAAATGGTACCATTTTTGCGCAGATGCTACGTTTTGATCGCCTGTTATTGCATTTTATGCAAAATTTGCAACAACCAACAAATTTAATTTTAATTTTCTTGCTGCTGCATTGTTTACCGTTCAGATTAATCGATTTTATATTTTCATAGATCGGGCATTTCTGATGCGGCAATACCAAACACATGGATTTTTTTCATTTTTTTTAACCCTTTAATTTTCAATGGGGCGAATGTGGGGTGATTTGAACTTTTAGGTTTTGTTAATTTTGTTTAATTTTTAAAAACTTTTTATCTTACTTTTTATTTTATTTTACTAGTCCCCTTAGGGGATTATGAGAATCAGTAGTCTAATCGCTGATTCATTTCTCCTGATCAGAGAGCAGCTTCGCTCTGATCAGCAGAAATGCTGCGTTCTTGTTTGCAGACGGCGCTCTGTCGGATGTAACAGGAACTACATCATGATAGCGACAGGGAGTCATCACATGACTCTGTGCTGCCATGGTAACCATCGGCTGCCCATGCTTGCGTTATGGGGGCCTCCGATGGTGGCGGGGAAAGGCATAGTCCCCGCTGTGGCGCTTTAAATCACACTGTCATATTTTGACAGCGCGATTTAAAGGTTTAACAGGCGCAGGTGGATCGCGGATCCAGCTGCCCCTGCGAGGCACACATGTCTGCTGTTCAAATCAGCAGAAATGTACAGGGATCAGAACCAGATCACAGCAGCAGCTGGTGGTGATCACCCCTTCATGATTTAGGACATACCGTTATGTCCTAGGTCGTGAAGGGGTTAAAGGGACCCTGTTCAGTCCAATAACACTCTATGTGTGGCTATGGGGTTAATCTGCAAGTTAATAGTGTAATGAAGAAGATGTCCTGGCGGCATTTTCCGGGGAAAAAAATGAACTTTATCTTTCCCAGGAGCCTCCGGCTTTCAATCAGGCAGGCGTGCCAGGAGCAGTTACAATCACCACTCACAGCACTGACTGACACCTTGCTCTGCAGTATATCAGTGTAGAGGCAACAGTCAGTGCCAGGGGGCGCACATACACAGTAATGCAGATGGAGTCACCGTGTGTTCTGTCGTGCAGCATTTTCGGACGTTTACGCATGCGGTAGATGGACATCCCGATGTAGAACAGTACGAATGGGTGTTCACCTTCCGTATGCATATACGCCTGAAAATGGTGCTCGACATAACATCCGGTGACTCCGTCTGCCACCATTATAGTCAATGGACTCATCAGCGCATCACGTCCATATCCAGTTTTGTGAGGTTTTCAGATGTAAATCCCAAGAGGGCCATGAAGCTGGCTGGAGAAGAACACAATGTGAAAGGGCCCTAATTGCTCTGGGCATGTTTGCATGACTGAAAGTCAGCGGCTCCCAGGAATAATAAAGTTTATTTTCTCCCAAGATGCCACTGTTTCAATACTGCAGCTGTTGCTAGAGATGGGGATACAGAAGGCGCAATAGGGTCTTACCCGGTATACCGTTAGGAATGAAAGTAGAGAGGTACACTCACCTGATCGGGTTGTGCCAGTCACAACTCCTTAAAGCGCATGTGAGTGTCCGCGTGGTCCAAGCAGCGGCCCCGTGAATGACGTGGTAAAATGTAGATCACAGAGGAAAAACGGGTATATGCCGCGCTAAAAAACCACTGGTTCCAGAATGATGAAGAATTTCCTTTTTATTAGCAAGCCAATGCGTTTCAGAGACAAAGACCGTCTCCTTCTCCAGGGAAAAAAGAAATCCTTTTTTTTTGAAGAATTTCCTTTTTTTTAAGCAATCCAGGATTGCTAATAAAAAGGAAATTCTTGGATTGCTAATAAAAAGGAAATTCTTCACAAAAAAAAAGATGATTTCTTTTTTCCCCGAAGAAGGAGACGGTCTTTGTCTCTGAAACGCGTTGGATTGCTAATGAAAAGGAAATTCTTCATCATTCTGGCACCAGTGGTTTTTTAGCGCGGCATATACCCGTTTTTCCTCTGTGATCTACATAATACTGCAGCTGGGCTCCATCATAGAGATGTTAATCTCCATATTAACACTATATCTGCAGGGATATAGCATTGTTGGACCTGACAAGTTCCCTTTAAGGAACCCATGTACTGTTTTTGCGCAGGAACCCTCTGCTATTGGTATTTTCCCCTATACCAATTGCCTTGTGTGTCAAGGCCTCTAGAATAAAAAAATATATTTATACACTTTGTATAGATAGTTGGAGCTTGCATTTCATGGGGTTACGTCCAGGATCATATACCAGCCAAAGAGAGGAAGATGGGGAATGACCTTTTTCTGCATTTAAACTTTCTTATATTTCCTGCTGAGAATCTAACAAACATGGAGGTACATTAAATCATTAGAAGTCAATCAATAAAAGACAAGACCTCTATAACAGGAGAGTATCCGGCTACAGTGGAGCTTTCTACATCACCTTGACATTACCTTCAGCCAGCCATCTAATGGATGTTCTGTACACCACAGTCCGCTCACATCCCCCTCCATCACTGCCTAAGACGAGTAAATGCTCCTCGGGTCACCTTCATCCCTGGGATAATTGCTTTAACTCATACAATACCAAAACTACATGACTGGTGGAGTGTATTATTATCAGATTAGTTATACCAAATGTCAGAGATCAGATAAATATGGGTGACCCACTACATAACCATTCAGTATAATAGTTGGGAAATAGTATATGGCTGAAGATGTGATACATCTGGTTAAAGTGTAGGAGGTGGACTCACTTCATTAATGGTTATGTACTTCCCCCGTGTCAGCGGCCGAGCCGCTCGGATCCGGAACCGCGGTGGCTCGAGGGGTCTCTGGACCCGGGGATCGTGCGGCAACTCGAATTAAAAAGTGGGGAGATATGAACAAGGGGCATTGGAAGTTCGTGACGCGACCCACGGTGCGTGGTAAGAGGGTGTACCACCACTGCTGTTGGGAGCGCCTGGTGGCGGTGGTATGGCAGCAAGATGTTTAACCCCTCCGTGGGTAGGAGGTTTTGCCCCGGGATCCCGGTGATGGTGGTGAAGGGGGTGCCGTGGGGAGGAAAGGGTTTTTGCGTACTCACTCAGTCCAAGAATACTGACACCGACCGCTTGTAAACCAGAATTCTGAGCACTGCTGCAGCAAGGTGGGAGCACGCTTGGATCCGTGCCCTTTTTGATGCTTTTTAGCCTGTGACCTTTTCCGTGGCACCTTCCTCACTATTTGGACCCTGTAGTGTGGAACTAGTCGGGTCCCGCTCACCCGTATGGCTAACGAAGTGAGCTTGCTCTCAGGGTTCACGCTTGGGATTTTCTGGACTGTGTTTGGGAAAGTCCTATCCCATCAGTGTGCTAGTACCCCGATTTTGGAGCGGGTGAGGGATGAATCTTAAAGACTTCACCCCCGTCGGGTAAATTACCAGGACACTTGAAGCTACTTCCCGGCCTAGAATCCGCGTACCCCATCGTGCCCTGGCCCCTGCCCGGAGATGACTCAAGGCCGCCGGCTGCCCTCCTCGGCAAATCCGTGCCCCTTGACACGATCCCCTGCGACCGGGGTTCCAGCTCCTACCAGGCCCAGACCAGCGTCTGCCACCTAGTATTCTACAAAGAGCCCTGCTCCTGACCTCCTCCCTCTTCTCCTCCACAGCACTTCTCTCAACACTTCTCACTTCCCCTTCCAATCCCCCAAGTGGGTAGCCCTATTCCCTTCAGCCCCCCCCCAATGGCGTGGCTGGTGGGTGTGGTTCAAAGTGTTCCTAGGGTTTTGACTGGCTCTGATCTTAGCAACACCAACAGACAGGTATCCGTAACCAAGGAGGATGCAGATACTGTGCAGAAGGGCAGATTGCACAATACCCTGTGATGACCTGATAGGCCAGGGCGTCACAGTTATACTATGTATTTTGTGTGTTATACCAATTGTATTGTATTTGTTAATATGTAAGGTTGCTAGCTAGGTGTAGGTTCCTAATGGCGAAGAGTGGGACTGTTGCCAATGAGCACCACATAGTGGTTGGGCCAGGTTAGCAGCCGATTAGAAAAGACTTCGTTAAGGAGGAAGTAACAGATGCCATGAGGAGGACTGTAGGGAGGTCTCGAGAGGGGACAGTTCATTATAGGGTTCAAGTGAGAGAAGATGTGGCCTTGATGCTACGGCTGGTCAGGGAACCCTGAGATAGACTCAAGAGGTCCAGAGCTTATGGCTCATCCCGCAGGCTTTGAGTCATTCGGCTAGAGAGCCATCGGGGCCCAGCAGTGGACAGAGGTGTGAGGAAGAGGGGAAAAGAAGATACAGACCCCGGAGCTTGAGGATGAGATTCAGGATAGCAGGGGTGAAAGTTCGAGGAGCAGTACACCACACTGAGCAACAGCAAGGGAAACAAAGTCATGTTTGTCATAATGGTGTGAAGAATAAAAGTGAACGATTCTGTTTGACCAAATGAACTCCAGTATTGTCTGTGTTACTAACTGTCTACGACGACAACTGACAGCGGGGTGATGGACACCAGCCTGAAAAAAAAACAGTAAGTGTCATGCACTCCACCCGAAGTCACATCCACTTATGGGGTCGCCTTGGCAAAGGATTGCGGCACGCCAGCAGCCCGGCACTACCCCCCTTCAGCTGGCGCTGTGAGTAGGGTTGTTTTCTGCACAACCTGACAAAGGATGTC
Source organism: Anomaloglossus baeobatrachus (assembly GCF_048569485.1). Lineage (NCBI taxonomy): Eukaryota > Metazoa > Chordata > Amphibia > Anura > Aromobatidae > Anomaloglossus > Anomaloglossus baeobatrachus. The sequence continues at coordinate 109,236,884 of NC_134354.1, read as the reverse complement.
GTTTAGATGACTAAGATTAAAGGGCTACTGGCAGCGAAAACAAAGATGGCAGAACATAGTCAGGGACAGAACACAAGCCCCACCCATCATGGGTGGTACAGTGGAAAAAGGGCACAGAGCTGAACCATGTTTGCTTGAAGGCTGGGTGTAAGAAACAACCCTGGTGGGTGCAGTCCAGAAGAAGAAGACTCCCCCAACAAGGTTGGTCGACGCCGTTTTCAAACTATACGCTGGGGGAGACTGACTGCACAGTGAAGCTGGAGAAATGAGGTGATACCTTCGTGGCTGAGTGACAGCAGATGAAAGATGCTCAGCCGGCCTGCCATGGGAGTTTTGACCAACAAGCCCAGGTGCAACGACAGTGCGTGACTTGGCAGGTCGCAATCTCGAGGAGGCTGAATGCCGGTGGGCCAGAAACAAACAGGGAGCAGACCCGTAGCAGTCACCCATGGTGAAATACGAGAGACTAGCCATGACTGGTGAGGTGGCCTACTGTAATGTGCTGATGCGGTTACATCCTGGAGTCCAAAACTCAGGACTGGTTGCATGTCTAACAATATGCAGTAGAAAAGGGCCACCTGCTGCGGTGGAAAGTACTCTTGTTCAGCACCTGAATAAAAATCCCTGGCCTGCGGCCATAACTCATGTGTACGCTAAAGTAACAGTTGTTTTTATTCGTCTGGACTCTATATGAAAATGAAAGTGTTATGGTCAGGGACAACCATATTTATGTGGGGAGGTGTGTAAGAGGTGGACTCGCCCATATACTGGTTATGCTATGTATTCTGTGTGTGATACCAATTGTTATTGTATATTTTAATGTGTTATGCTGCTAGTTAGGTGCAAGTTCCAGATGCAGTAGAGTGAGACTGTTGCCAATGGGCTGCATCTATTGGTTAGGCAAGGGTAGCAGCGGATTGGAAAAGACGGCCCACCCCGGATGGCTTAGGCGGGTTTTGCACATTACGACATCGCAAGCCAATGCTGCGATGTCGAGTGCGATAGTCCCCGCCCCCGTCGCAGGTACGATATCTTGTGATAGCTGGCGTAGCGAAAATTATCGCTACGCCAGCTTCACATGCACTCACCTGCCTTGCGACCGTCGCTCTGGCTGGCGACCCGCCTCCTTCCTAAGGGGGCAGGTCATGCAGCGACATAGCGACGTCACACGGCAGGTGGTCAATAGCGGCGGAGGGGCGGAGTTGAGCAGGATGTAAACATCCCGCCCACCTCCTTTCTTCTCATTGCAGCCGGGAGGCAGGTAGGAGATGTTCCTCGCTCCGGCGGCTTTACACACAGCGATGTGTGCTGCCACAGGAACGAGGAACAATATCGTACCTGTCGCTGCACCAGCATTATGGAAATGTCGGAGAATACACCGATGATACGATAACGACGCTTTTGCGCTCGTTCATCGTATCAAAAAGGTGTTACACACTACGACATCGCAAGTGACGCCGGATGTGTGTCACTTTCGATTTGACCCCACCGACATCGCACCTGTGATCCATTGGATGCACAATTCCTGGCTCTTATGCGGGTGTCACACGATACGATATATCGTGCGATCGCACGAGCGATCGTACCCGCCCCCATCATTTGTGCGTCACGGGCAATTAGTTGCCCGTGACGCACAAAGTCGTTAAACCGCCGTCACACGTACTTACCTGCTGAGTGACGTCGCTGTGGGTGGCAAACATCCACTTCCTGAAGCGGGTGGGACGTTTGGCGTCACAGCGACGTCATACAGCGGCCGGCCAATAGAAGCAGAGGGGCGGAGATGAGCGGGACGTAAACATCCCGCCCACCTCCTTCCTTCCGCATAGCCGGCAGGAGCCGCGGGACGCAGGTAAGCGGTGTTCATCGTTCCCAGGGTGTCACACGAAGCGATGTGTGCTGCCCCGAGTACGATGAACAACCGGCGCAAATAAAATTAAATGACTTTTTAAAAATGAGTGACATGTCAACGATACACGATTTGTGAACGTTCTGCGTCACTCGTAGGTGTCACACGGGACAACGTCGTAAACGATGCCGGATGTGCGTCACGAAAACAGTGACCCCGATGACATATCGCACGATAGATTGTCTCGTGTGACGCCCGCATTAGCCGGCTCATCCAGATTGCACTGGACCCACCCTGTTACCAATCGTGTAAGTAAAAATAAACACAAAACATAGAGAAAAATCATTATAAAAAAAAAAACTAAACACCACGACGATGCTGGCTCTGCTACATCCTTAGGTCGCAGTGCGTGGTCACGTTAGAAAACAAGACATGACTGCAACAGGCAGTGACAGTGAGGTTTAACGAGCGGCAGCTGGGAGTGCATTATTCCCCAATTCTTTCAGCGGACCCGAGACATGATCAGGGGGCACCGATGGGTTGTCATGACAGCCGGCTGATGACCCCTTGTCACTGTCATGACATTGTTCATAGTTACTTAGAGACAGGGATGATAGCCGTCAGGCAACTGTCGGTGTGCAATAATGGGTCAGTGATGACAAAGTCTGTATCTCACAAAGATCACAACATGGGCACCACAAATAGGAAATTTTGTTATCAGTTAGTTCAAAAAGATCAATTCAAAATCACAATAAGGAGATCCCGCAAACTTTACCCCTCGTGGCTCCGGCTGATGCCCTGCTCTGTACAGCACAAGCAATTGGAGTTTCAAAACTTCAAGTCCCATAAAAGGACTAGTAAAACAAAAGTAAGAAAAAGTTTAAAAAAATATGTAAAAACCCATAAAAGTTCAAATCACCCCCTTTTGCCACATTGAAAATAAAACAATAAAAAAGCCACATTTGTTATCACTGTGTTGAGAAATTTCCAATCTATGGAAAAACAAAATAAATTAATCCAATTAATAATGGAAAAAAAAATTAAAAATGCCAGAATTATTTTTTTTTTTTTTAGGCCGCCACATCATTGCAATAAAATGCAATAAGAGGCAATCAAAACATCGCATCTACCACACCCAAAAATGCTATTTGTAAAAACATCAGCTTAGGATGCAAAAAGTAAGCCATCACATAGCCCCAAATCCCAAAAAATGAGGACGTTACAGTTCTCAGAAAATGTTGCTTTTTTTTTAACCAATGAAATAATAATAAAAAAACTATACATGTTTGATATTTATTAACTCGTTCTGACCTGGGGAATCATATATCCAGAGTAGTTTTACCATACAGGGAATATGGTAAATAAAAAATAATTGAATTGTGGAATTGCTTTTTTTTTTTGCATTTTTTCCCCTATTTTCTAGTGTAAAATGAATGGTTTAATTCAAAAGTACAAGTTGTCCTGGAAAAAGCAAGCCCCATATGGCTATGATGCTGGAAAACAAAAAAATTATGGCTTTTGGAAGAAGAGGAGAAAAAACGAAAACAGGGTGGTAAAGGAGTTAAACCCCTGCTCTTCCTAGGATTTTCGGTCCAGTGCACAGATCTATCAGTGCTGACTGCTGAGAGCTTTCTTTACACCACTGTGGATACTGAAATCGCTGTCCGTAACTGATAGGACCACAAATCCCAAAAAGCAGAGGTTTAAATTGTTAACACATAGATTATACTGAATACAAACAAAAAGAAAACCTAATAATACTATTCTAAGCATATTTAACAGTGTAATTAGATGTTTGTCTAAAAGCTCAGCACCAGCTCGTTTCCAATATGAGCAGTGTCAATGCTTTGAGCAGTCAGTAGCATTACACAAAAGAGTCAAGGACATGAAAATCTTGATCAGGGGTGGGGTACCTCCAGCCCGCCGGCCGCATGCGGCCCGCCATGACCTTTTGTGCGGCCCGCGGGCAGATTTCCGGGGGCTGCAGTGCTACGGCCGCCACGGCGGTATTACCAGTTGCCAGTCCTTTAAATCTCCACATGCGCTGCTTGCGCACACCAATGAGCGCTCTAGGTGGCAGGTGACAGCGTGCTCAGGACTTACTTTGTGGGCGGGTTTATCGCTCTGTGATTCCGTGCCACATCACCTTCACCGCCTCCAGCATTGTGCCGCCCACTCTCCAGCGCGTGTGCCGCCCGCTCCCCGCCCCTTCCACTGCTGTGTGCCGCCCGCTTCACGGCGCTGTGTGCCGCCCGCTCCCCGCCCCTTCTCCAGTGTAGCATGCCCCCTCCACTGCTGTATGCCGCCCGCTCCCCGCCCCTTCTCCGGTGTAGCATGCCCCCTCCACTGCTGTGTGCAGCCTCCCCAGTCTCCTCCTAGTGATGTCTGTGCCCCCCCCTCAGTGATGTCTGTGTACCCCCCTCAGTCAGGTCTGTGTGCCCCCCCTCAGTCATGTCTGTGTGCCCCCCCTCAGTCATGTCTGTGTGCCCCCCCTTAGTGAGGTCTGTGTGCCCCCCCTGGTGAGGTCGGTGTGCCCCCCTTAGTGATGTCTGTGTGCTCCCCTCCCATTAGTGATGTCTGTGTGCTCCCCTCCCATTAGTGATGTCTGTGTGCCCCCCATTAGTCATGCCTGTGCCCTCCTAGTGATGTCCATGCCCCCCTAGTACTCTCTGTGTCGTCTTAGTGATGTCTGTGCCCCCCCAGTGCCGTCTGTACCTCACAGCAATGCTTATGCCTCCCAGTGAACTAATAATGTTTGTTCCCCAGCCCCTCTTGTCATGTATATGCCCCATCATCTCCTGTGACGTGTATGCCCCAACCCCTCCTGTGATATATACATCACATTGGAGATGCTAGGAGCATATACCTCACAAGAGGGGATGGAGCATATACATCACAGTGGAGACGCTGGGGGCATATACATCACACTGGAAATGGGGCCATACATATCACAGAAGAGGCTGGAGGCATATACATCACAGAAAGGGCTGGGGAATCTACATCACAGGAGGGGCTGGGGAATCTACATCACAAGAGGGGCTGGGCGCATATACCTCACAGGAGGGGCTGGGCGCATATACCTCACAGGAGGGGCTGGGCGCATATACCTCACAGGAGGGGCTGGGCGCATATACCTCACAGGAGGGGCTGGGCGCATATACCTCACAGGAGGGGCTGGGCGCATATACCTCACAGGAGAGTCTGAAGGCATATACATCACAGTAGGGGGATGGGGGCATATACATGTCCCCAGCCCCTCGTGTGATGTATGTGCCCCCAGTGTCTCCAATGATGTAGGTGTCTCCTGTGATGTATATACAGCAGTCCCAGCGTCTCCTATGTGATGTATATGACTCACCCACCCCAGGGCTATGGGACACCCGGTGCCGGGCCGGACTAGTCCGGGGGTTGTCGGTGGTGGCGGGGCCCGACTCTGTGACCCTGGCGGGAGTCAATTAATATGGCTTCAGTGGGGGTGATTATTAAAGTTTATAATATTCGTGACGCCACCTGTGGTTTGCGGCTATTAAGCCGCCGTTGCTGTATGGGGCCTCTGGGGGTGATGGAACGGCAGCTTGGATGGTCCTGCTCCCCACAGGTGGAGCGGTACCCCGGGGCAACAGTTGGTGCTTGTAAGTGTCTATGTAGTTGCGGTGTAGTGCAGGGCCGACAGGGCGGTGAAAGGACCGGACACAAACAACAGTCTCTTTACCTTCTCCTCTTTTACTGGGTAAACGGTTAGTCCTGGGAGACCGTTACAGGTGGTAGAAGGCTCCGGCCGGCCTGGAAGTAACTGGGGTGCTCTTTTTGGCCAGCTGAGTATGAGGCCTACTCCCTGTTCTTCCTTTGCTTTCAGAGGACCCTGCACTCTGAGTTAGCAATGGCCCTCTTGCTGCTGAGACTGGTGGTACGTCCCTCTCCCTGTGTGGTAGGCTGCACAGGCCCTCTCTGGTGCTTCTCTGCTGGAGTCCACACCGGGCCCTGGTGATGCAGCTGTACCTTCAGGTTGCTTATGGGCCAGGGGCTTGCAGCTCTCCTGCCCTTCGGATTCGGCTACCAGGGAAGGGTTTTACACCCTGGCAACCACAGACTCCGATGTCTAATTCTCTTCTGTGCACCTCTGCCAATCCTGCTTTACTGGACCAAGCTATTCCAGATCCAGGCCCCAGTCCATAGGACAGCACTACTCTGCGTCTTCACTCTCCAAACTTCCCTCACAGACTGAACACTAACTCCTCCCTCAGGTCAGGCTTGAGGAATGCTCCCTGGAACTCCAGGTTCAGAGCTCCCTCTGCTGGCCTGAGGGAGAAACTGCGTTGGATGTTGGTACCTACTGGCCAATGATTTCCCCAATTACCTCCAGGCTCAGCATTAACCCTTTTGAAGGGCAATGCTGTTGTGGCAACCAGATCCTGTGGCGCCACATGTATACAGCAGTCCCAGCGTCTCCTATGTGATGTATATACAGCAGTCCCAGCGTCTCTTATGTGATGTATATGCCAGCAGCCCCTTCAGTCATGTATGTGTCTCCTGTGATTTATATACACCAGTCCCTGTGTCAGTTGTGTGATGTATATGGTCTACCAATCTTATCACAGAGTTGCCTGCGCTCCAGACCATGACAAACCTGGCAAAGAGAGAAGCAGCATATCACCGAACATCACAGCCGCACAAAAGAGACGCCGCTCCGGCCACCACAATAGGGGTGAGTTAATTAACTGTTTGACCAAATATAGCCGGGTCATTTTCACACTGATAATTTTGTGCGGCCCCTGAAGGTTGGCAGAAATTTCCAAATGGCCCCCGGCAGTTAACAGGTTCCCCACCCCTGATCTAGATAGATCCAGGACATATTAGGCTGGTATGTTCACCAAAAGCAGTTAACTTGGGGGTAATGTGGGCAGCAAGACTTAGTTCAATGCCAAATACACATTAACCCCTTCACGACCATGGACGGAAAGATCCGTCCTTGTGCCCTGGGCCTTAACGACCAAGGACGGATCTTTCCGTCATGGCGGAATCGCGGCACCGGAGCCTCCGGTGACTGCAATATGTTAACATAAACCGCAGATTCGGGGAGGAGGGGACCTGTTCCTGACCTTAGGAGGGGTGGTGCCTCCTCCCCGGACCTACGGAGGCTGTGATTGGCTGACGAACGCCGCTCAACAAAATCACAGCCACTGTAATGTTCCAGCCATTTAAAATGACTGAAACATTGAAATCCAGCCCTGGCCAGTGCAGCTGTAGCACTGGCCATTGGCTGGAGCTGGGTGACCTCACTGGATCACCCTCCCCCAGCTCTGATTGGAGAGATCGGCCTTGTGACCGATTTCTCCAATCACAGTGGACCTGTTGCCGGTGACCGCCCCCATCAGCTTCACTTGTCGTCCCTGCAGCACGCCAGCACACTGAGCACAGTGAGTGTACACAGTGCAATGGCAGGGCGACAAGCTCCGGTCCCATGCTGTTATGAGACCGGAGCATGGGACCCGGAAGTTGCCGCGCTGCCATTGCACTGTATGAAACCGGCGAAAAGCGTCCCGATCCGCCGCCGCCGCTGCCCTCCGCGATCTGCCACCTGTCTCCCCGATCTCCTGCCCGCACCCTCACCCCCACACCTCCCGATCCGCCGCCGCCCTCCATCTGCCACAGTGCCACCGCTCCCCCCAATCTGCTGCCCGGCCCCTCACCCCTCGTGATCGTTGCCCGGCCCCTCACCTCCGTGATGTGCTGCACGATCCCTGTCCTCCTCCATCTGTCATAGTGCCACCGCTCCCTCCGATCTGCTGCCCGGCCCCTCCCCCTCGTGATCGGTGCCCGCCCCCTCCCCTCTGTGATGTGCTGCACGATCCCTGTCCTCCTCCATCTGTCATAGTGCCACCGCTCCCTCCGATCTGCTGCCCGGCCCCTCCCCTCGTGATCGGTGCCCGCCCCCTCCCCTCCGTGATGTGCTGCACGCTCCCCCCACCTCTCACCCCCCGTGGTCAGCTACCCGCCCCCTCCCCTGTCACCGCCGTGATGTGTGCTCCCACACCTGTCACCACCATGATGTGTCCTCCCTCCCCTGTCACCCCCGTGATGTGCGCTCCCTCCCCTGTCACCGCCGTGATGTGCGCTCCCTCCCCTGTCACCGCCGTGATGTGCGCTCCCTCCCCTGTCACCCCCGTGATCTGTGCTCCCTCACCTGTCACCCCCGTGATCTGTGCTCCCTCACCTGTCACCCCCGTGATCTGTGCTCCCTCACCTGTCACCCCCGTGATCTGCTGTCCGCTCTTCCTCACCTCTCACCCCCGTGATCTGTGCTCTGCTCACCTGTCTCCTCCGTGATCTGTGCTCTGCTCACCTGTCTCCTCCGTGATCTGCGCTGCGCTCCCTCCCCCACCTCTCACCCTCCCCGATCTGCTGCCTCCTTCATCTCCTGTGATCCAGCTGCCTAGATCCATCCTGTAGGGTAACTATCCCCAATCTCACCTCCCACTCCCCTTCCCACCCATCCCCCCCACCCCCTCTCCCCCCATCCTCTGCCGCTCCTGCATCCACTGCGCCCTCTCCCATCAGCCCCCACCCTATCCCAGCCGCTGTCTCACAATCACAGATGCTCCCTTTATATGCCGCTGCCCCCCCATCTGCTGCCGCCCCATCTGCAGCTGTTTTTTTTTTTCTATGCCATGGGGGTCTAGTTTCCAAAATGGGGTCACATGTGGGGGAGCTCCACTGTTTCGGCACCTCAGGGGGTCTCCAAACGCAACATGGAATACGCTAATTATCACAGACAATTTTGCGTTTGAAACGTCAAATGACGCTCCTTGCCTTCCGAGCCCTGCTGTGCGCCTAAACATTTTATTTCCACCACATATGAGGTGTCTGTGTACTCAGGAGAAATTGCACAATACATTTTATGGTGCAATTTTTCCTGATACCCTTGTGAAAAAAAAGCTACCTGGTTGAAGTAACAATTTTGTGGTAAAAAATTTTTTTTTTATTTTCACGGCTCAACTCTATTAACTTTTGTGAAGCCCCCAGAGGCTCAAAGTGCTCAATAAACATCTAGATAAATTCCATGAGGGATCTAGTTTCCAAAATGGGGTCACATGTGGGGGAGCTCCACTGTTTCGGCACCTCAGGGGCTCTCCAAACGCAACATGGTGCGGCTAACGATTCCAGCTAATTTGCTGTTCAAAAAAGTCAAATGGCGCTCCTTCCCTTCCGAGTCCTGCCGTGCGCCCAAACAGTGGTTTTTCACCACATATGAGGTATCTGCGTGTTCAGTAGAAATTGCCCAACAAATTTTGGGGGTTCATTTAATCCTGCTACCCTTGTGAATATGCAATATTTGAGGCTAAATTAAGATTTTTGTTGCAAAAAGTAAAATGTTCATTTTTTCCTTCCACATTGCTTTAGTTACTGTGAAGCACCTGAAGGGTTAATAACCTTCTTGAATGTGGTTTTGAGTAGCCTGAGGGGTGCCGTTTTTGGAATGATGTCACTTTTGGGTGTTCTGTGTCATGTAGACCTTTCAAAATCGCTTCAAATGTGATGTGGTCCCTAAAAAAAGTGGCTTTGTAAATTTTGTTGTAAAAATGAGAAATTGCTCATAAACTTTGAACCCCTATAACTTCCTTAAATTTTTTTTTTTTCCCAAAATTGTTCTGATGTAAAGTAGACATGTGGGAAATGTTATTTATTAATTATTTTGTGTCATATGTCTCGGTTTTAGAGCATAAAAATTCAAAGTTTGAAAATTACAAAATTTTCAAAATTTTCGCGAAATTTCCGTTTTTTTCACAAAGAAATGCAAAAAATATCGGCCTAAATTTACCACTAACATGAAGCCCAATATGTCACGAAAAAACAATCTCAGAATCACCGGGATCCGCTGAAGCGTTCCAGAGTTATAACCTCAAAGTGACACTGGTCAGAATTGCAAAAAATGGCCTGGTCTTTAGGGTCAAAATAGGCTTGGGGCTGAAGGGGTTAAACCTAGGAATGATATAATCCATTTTACTAGCACCAGTTGTAAAATTAAAACGATAATTGCATCTAATATTTTTACAGTTTAGAGCCTTTTAAGAATCAATTCTGGAAATTAAACTGTTTCAAAAGGGCCCCTAGAAAGGAGACAATTTCAAAAGCACACGTGTTGATACAACGATTATCTGAAGTGTGTGTCTGGCTTTAGGCTGCTTTCACACATCCGGCTTGAGCTGTGCGTCTCAATCCGGCTGTGCAAGGTATGCAACGGATGCGGTGAACACACCGCATCCTTTGCATAAGTTTTTCCTTTTGCGGCCGGTCCGGTTTTTGCTGCTTGTGGCATGCTACTGAGCATGCGCAGTGGCAAAACCGCATGCGGCGGCCGGATGCGGTTATTGCCGCATCGCGCCGCCATAGGCATGCATTGAAAAATGCGCCGCATCGGCCGAATGCGGCGCGATGCGGTTTTTTTTTTTCCGCACGAAAAAAACGTGCCAGGCAACGTTCCATCCGGCCGCCGCATCGGCTAAATCTGCCGCATGCGGCAAAAACCGGACGGAACGCAAGGCCATGCGGCACAATGCGGCACTAATTAAAGTCTATGCAGGAAAATCGCAACCGGCAGCAAAAAAAAACGGTTGCGATTTTCCTGCAAAGTGCCGGATTGTACCGCATTGCAGAAACCGGAGGTGTGAAAGCAGCCTTAGCAGTGATCTCATTAACATATGTACATACATGTGAGGACTACCAAAGGACTAGCACACATATAAAGGGTTCTTTACAGTAAGAGCAAACTATTCAATTGTGTACCTCAAGAGACAGAATAATGACATTGCGGGTTATAAATATTTTAGCACTGTATAATAAATAATCCATGTAGGGAAAGTGTTGCTCAGTAACTTGCAGTTTAGCTTATTTCAGATCCAAACTTTAGGTCTTAAAAGTGTTGATAGAGATGATTCTGCTTAATAGTAATTTAGTGATTGAAGAAATTCAGTATCAGCCACCATTGATGGTGACAACTCTGCACATACATAGAGGGATTGTCCACTACTGGGACAACTGCTTCTCATTCCTGTCGCTGTCTTCTCTTCCTGAGATCATCAGAGGCCTTACACATGAAACATACTTTTTTTTTTTTTTGTCAGTCACAAAGTTAAAAGGGTGGTGCACCCATATTTTTTATTTTCTAGATCGATATTATATTGAGAAACCATGTTTCTCTCAAATACCTTATGTTGGCAATAGTGCCTGTGAGATGCACTATTGCACACCGCTGTTCCCCGCTCTGTGACCTCGGGGATCCGGTGATGTCACGTCAAGTTCCAGACATGTCACATCCCTGCGGCCAGCCCCAGTCTTCCTGACTCACTGAGCTGTGGGTGGTGTTTCACCGCTTGTCACAGCCCAGTCTGCATGCAGCGCTCTGCTGTGAGGGAGGAGGGAGCAGATGGGCTGTGACAAGCGGTGAAACACTGCCCACAGCCCATTAATCACGGACACTGCGGCCGGCCACGGTGTCAGGAACTTGACATGACGTCACCGGATCCCCAAGGTCACGGAGTGGGAAACAGGAGTCTGCAATAGTGCCTCTCACAGGCACTATTGCCAAAATAAGGTACTTGAGAGAAATATTGTTTCTCAATATAATATCGATCTGGAAAATAAAAAATATGGGTGAACCAGCCCTTTAATGTTAGTTTTCCTTGCTAGTCGGAAGCTCATTAACTCTGCCCAGGTGATTTCTCTGATGACCATGTCCTGCCTGGATATAAACCCTCTGCTCACAGCACAGGGTGCTGGTTATTCAGTTCAGTCTGGAGCTGCTGCCTGTTGTGTGTGAAGGTACAGTTAGGTCCAGAAATATTTGGACAGTGACACAATTTTCGCGAGTTGGGCTCTGCATGCCACCACATTGGATTTGAAATGAAACCTCTACAACAGAATTCAAGGGCAGATTGTAACGTTTAATTTGAAGGTTTGAACAAAAATATCTGATAGAAATTGTAGGAATTGTACACATTTCTTTACAAACACTCCACATTTTAGGAGGTCAAAAGTAATTGGACAAATAAACCAAACCCAAACAAAATATTTTTATTTTCAATAATTTTGTTGCGAATCCTTTGGAGGCAATCACTACCTTAAGTCTGGAACCCATGGACATCACCAAACGCTGGGTTTCCTCCTTCTTAATGCTTTGCCAGGCCTTCACAGCCACAGCCTTCAGGTCTTGCTTGTTTGTGGGTCTTTCCGTCTTAAGTCTGGATTTGAGCAAGTGAAATGCATTCTCAATTGGGTTAAGATCTGGTGATTGACTTGGCCATTGCAGAATGTTCCACTTTTTTGCACTCATGAACTCCTGGGTAGCTTTGGCTGTATGCTTGGGGTCATTGTCCATCTGTACTATGAAGCGCCGTCCGATCAACTTTGCGGCATTTGGCTGAATCTGGGCTGAAAGTATATCCCGGTACACTACAGAATTCATCCGGCTACTCTTGTCTGCTGTTATGTCATCAATACACACAAGTGACCCAGTGCCATTGAAAGCTATGCATGCCCATGCCATCACGTTGCCTCCACCATGTTTTACAGAGGATGTGGTGTGCCTTGGATCATGTGCCGTTCCCTTTCTTCTCCAAACTTTTTTCTTCCCATTATTCTGGTACAGGTTGATCTTTGTCTCATCTGTCCATAGAATACTTTTCCAGAACTGAGCTGGCTTCATGAGGTGTTTTTCAGCAAATTTAACTCTGGCCTGTCTATTTTTGGAATTGATGAATGGTTTGCATCTAGATGTGAACCCTTTGTATTTACTTTCATGGAGTCTTCTCTTTACTGTTGACTTAGAGACAGATACACCTACTTCACTGAGAGTGTTCTGGACTTCAGTTGATGTTGTGAACGGGTTCTTCTTCACCAAAGAAAGTATGCGGCGATCAACCACCACTGTTGTCATCCGTGGACGCCCAGGCCTTTTTGAGTTCCCAAGCTCACCAGTCAATTCCTTTTTTCTCAGAATGTACCTGACTGTTGATTTTGCTACTCCAAGCATGCCTGCTATCTCTCTGATGGATTTTTTCTTTTTTTTCAGCCTCAGGATGTTCTGCTTCACCTCAATTGAGAGTTCCTTAGACCGCATGTTGTCTGGTCACAGCAACAGCTTCCAAATGCAAAACCACACACCTGTAATCAACCCCAGACCTTTTAACTACTTCATTGATTACAGGTTAACGAGGGAGACGCCTTCAGAGTTAATTGCAGCCCTTAGAGTCCCTTGTCCAATTACTTTTGGTCCCTTGAAAAAGAGGAGGCTATGCATTACAGAGCTATGATTCCTAAACCCTTTCTCCGATTTGGATGCGAAAACTCTCATATTGCAGCTGGGAGTGTGCACTTTCAGTCCATATTATATATATAATTGTATTTCTGAACATGTTTTTGTAAACAGCTAAAATAACAAAACTTGTGTCACTGTCCAAATATTTCTGGACCTAACTGTAGCTTGTTCTTTTTGTTTTGTTACTTTCTCCTTTCTCTGTTTCCCCTCCCTGTACGCCTATTGTTGGTATTAGCTGTGAGTTTTGTATGTACCCCTGTCAGTTTTATCTGTGGGGTTTTCCATTTTTTTCCTTGCCCTTCCCCTGACTGGTGGGTTGTGGGGGGTCTTCCCATCAAGGACAAGGACAGGAGAGAGAGATGTTGGGAGCCCATGCCTCGCTACCATTAAGTGTACCCCTGGGTTGAGGGATAGCCTAGGGTACGCTTAGTTTAAGGGTCGGTGTAGAGTGTCCCTTCCAGTCGCCTTCCATTCCTGTCACTCCCAGTAATAATTCCACATGTTTGGCCACATTAAAATAAAAAAAAAAAAACTTGTATTCGTCTCCCGTGTTAGTTTTGGGTGAAGTTATGACGTCACACGAGCCCCTTGCCCAATCGCCACTGGTTCCTTTCTCCCAGTCTTTGGACGTATGTGTAATCAAAAGGAAGTGAGCGGCAGCCGCAGCGTTCTAGAGTCAAACATACCTGGCAGAGACCACACTGCAAGTGCCTGATACCTGCAGCTTAGGAAAAGTATATCAGCTGTTATGATTTATATGTTTGCATACAACCTAAGTAAACTTCAGATGATAGAAATGAATATTGGACGCCATGTTCATAATTGATGCCATTGCTTTTAAAGGGAATCTGTCATGTAAAAAACTGCTATCAACATGCAGATATGGGGGTGATCTACAGGTTGATAGTGCAGTGGCTGCACAGCTTCAGAATGCTAAGATACCCACTGCCGGGAGGAAATAAACATTGTTCCTTCCGGAAGCATCGGCCTTTTAGTCATAGAGATGCAGGTGGCATGGCTTCAGTCAGCGCTCCGTGCATAGTAAGCAGCAATTGTAACCGTGCCATAGAACTGATTGACACTGCTGAGCATTGCATCACTACAGCCAACTGTAAGTCAGTGCCACTCAGTCCTAAATCCCTGCCGGCCACACCCCTATGACTGAAAGCCGGAGGCTGCTGGGAGAAATAAAGTTTATTTTCTCCTGCTATCGGGCCTCCCAGTTCAGTGACCACACGGCAGAGTTGCCAATGTGATTTTTGTTTTTTTACTTTATTTGGACAGCTTATCAAAAATCACGGACCAGCAATATTTTTGCGGACTTACTTGGAAAACCAAAATGATCACAATTATTATAAGTGTTACAGGTCTACAGCCCATAATTCTGATAATACCTTAGCTGCATTCACTGTAAACTGATATACACATCATTTTGACTGTAATTTTCTTCAGCTTTAAAAAAAATCACGCCTTCAATTTTTTTTTTACGGACAGTGTAAAAATAAGCCTTATTTTCCAAACTGTCTTGGAATTTCTGGACAGTTGACAACCCAGACGCATGGCTTCAGAACGCTATTAACTTTAACCAGCAGTTTAACCCCATATCTGCAGGTTAATTGCATTTTTTTTACATGACAGGTTCCCTTTAAAGTTTTTTTTTTTTAAACTCGTTTTATTGAAGGTTAAGTAAGACATTACATTATAGGATAAGTCAGCAATTTGTACATTACAAGTATACACGTATACTGTTTGAAAAGCATAGTAATAAAGCAACATCAATTAAATCCACAACTATTACATTCAATCTGGCCTTAGCATATTAATCATTGCAGAGGTGTCAGTTCATGAAACATATCCATTCTGGGGCGAGAAGCCCACCTCAATAAGAGAAGCGCAACCCAGATTACAGAGGTCTCGTAATATCCCCAATACAGTATATCATAAATCACGTATTTCTCCTTTCCACCCATCAGAATACCATTAGTTATTATCACGCCAGTACCGACTGTAGGCTATCAGCTAGGGAGCCGGGCGATCCACCGGTCAAGGGCGAGCCCATCCATCCACCCCATATTTTGTCAAATTTATTTAATGATCCCCTTATCTTATAAACATAGTGTTCTGACGGAATTATAGCATTTACCAACGCAATCCATGAGGCTCTAGTTGGCGGGTGGATGCCCATCCAGTTTAGTATAATGCCCTTCCGGGCCAAAAATAATACCTTTTTTATTAGTAAATTTTCATTTTGGGACCAGGAGCGTACGTCCACCACCCCAAACAGACACAGGATTGGGCACAGAGCAATTCCCTTCTGAAGTATGGTGGATAGAGTCGTTACAACCTCGCTCCAATAGGAGAGAATGACCGGGCAATCCCATATCATGTGCCAGAAATCAGCACGTCTCTCCCGCATCTTGGACAACCCACCCCCACCAGATTATTCGCCTTTTTCATCTTGTTCAATCTTTGAGGAGTCATATAACTTTGGTGTATTATGTATAGCTGAATCAGTCTATTATTGACTGCAGGAGAGACTAGCGTGTGGGATTCGACAAAGTCGTCCCACACTACATCATCAATTTCAGGGATCCTGACACTCCACCTCTCCCGGACAGAAAGAGGACTGTTCATGGCCTTGGCCCGGATAAGGGAGGAATACAGTTTGGAAATGAGGCCTCCAGGGCCCTGTGATCTGATAATTCCAATGACTGGAAAGGAAGAGAATCTAATCCCACGACCAGAGAACTGAGCCCGAAAGGCGTGCCTAATCTGAAGATACTGAAACCCATGAGATTCCGGCAAGTCAAATTCTGCACGCAGCTGCGCAAAGGGGCGGAGATCACCATCCCGGACCAGTGATCCCAAGGAGACTATTCCTCGATTCCTCCATTCGCCAAACCCCGGCAGCCCACAAAAGTGTGGAAGGTCCAGGTTATCCCATATTGGTATCTCAGTTGGCATATCATGGAAACCAAAAATGGTTTTAGCCTCCCTCCAGACCCTGGCCCCCAGTTTGTGTATTGGGAGGACACGACCCTCAGGAGCCCTCTTGTGGTCCGTCAACAATGGCCATAGGAGATCCATACCTGTGAACTCTGCCAGAAGACCCTCCGGAGAACCCCTCACCCCAGGAAGTGTCCAATGTCCCAAATATTTCAATTGTCCGGCCAAATAGTATAAGTACAGATCAGGAAGGGCCATACCCCCCATGTCCTTGGGTCTCTGCAATTTGGCCAGCTGGACCCTTGATCTGGAAGGACCCCAGACAAAGGTGATCATCAAAGATTCCAGGGACCGAAAGAAAGAGCGGGGAATCTGTACGAATACATGTTGGGTTATGTAAAGACACTTTGGTTGCACTATCATTTTAAGAAGATTAATCCTTCCCGCCACTGAGAGCGGGAGTTGGCTCCATCTATTAAATTTCTCCCCGAGGTGTGATAATAAGGGGGCAATGTTTCTTGCTACCATCTCCGAAGGGTTTCCCGACAATATAATCCCCAGGTATTTAAAATGATCCACCACTGGAACTCTACAGATGTGGGTATTCATCATTTCCTCCCGGTCCCGGGATAGGAAGAGAAGGTACGATTTTGACCAATTTATTGACAGGCCCGAGAACTCCCCGAATCGGTCGATTAACTCTACGGCTCTAGGAATGGAGGAATCCGGATCAGAAGCAAACAATAACAGGTTGTCTGCATACAGAGACAAACGTTCATCTCCCTTACGGTGTCTCACTCCCCGGTAGATTGGGTCCGTCCGAATGCGCACTGCCAACGGTTCCATGGCGAGGGCGAACAGAAGAGGGGATAGAGGACATCCCTGCCTAGTTCCCCTCCCCAAATGGAAGGTTTCCGATACTCCGCCTCCCACCTGAATGTTAGCCGTTGGGGCTTTATAAATAATCTCAATCCATCTAATAAAATCGTTGCCGAAACCAAATGCCCGCAGTACCTCCAGCAGGTATGGCCATTCTATAGAGTCAAAGGCCTTGGCCGCATCCAAGGAGACCAAAGCCCAATCCTCCTCTAACTTGGTGCCCATCTGTAGAATCACCTGTGCCCTCCTCAGATTATCCGAGGTACTTCTACCCGGAATGAATCCAGACTGATCCTCATGTATTATGGAGGAGATCACTTTATTGAGTCTAGTTGCTAGAATTTTGGTAAGAATTTTGTAATCAGAGTTCAACAGAGAGATCGGTCTGTATGAGCCACAATCCAGCGGATCCTTATCTGGTTTCAATAGTAGCACGATGGTTGCCTCATAGAAGGAATCAGGCAACCGTCCCCTGCGGAACGAAGCCTCAGCCGTCTCCAGGAGAGCTGGAATCAGCTCCCCCCTATATTTATCGAATATCTCAATCGGGAGTCCGTCCGGGCCAGACGCCTTACCCCTATTGAGGGCTCCCATCGCCTCCACCATCTCTTCCATGCTAATGGGCTCATCCAAGGCCGACCTCTGGGCCAAAGTCAATCTGGGAAGCTCCAGATCCCGCAAGTATTCAGTGATCTCCTCCCTTGACACAGTCAGCCTGGACTCATATAGGTTCCTATAGAAGTCCAGAAACACCTTCAGGATGCCAGTGACGGAGGTGATTGATTCGCCACCGGAGTCTCTGATCTTAAGGACCGCAGGTGAGCTAGTGGATTGGCGCACCAGGAACGCTAGTAAACTACTAGATTGGTTCCCTTGCTCAAAATATCTCTGGTTCATGAAGAAGACATGCCTCTTAGCCTTATCCTGCAGGAACAAAAGATATTTCCTCCCAGCCTGTAGCCACTGGAATCTGTTTCCTTCAGAAGGGTCTGAGGTAAATCTATGTTCAAGCATTCTATTTTGAGTGGCCAATTCCTCCTCCTCTCTGGCCGCCTGTTTCTTGACATAAGAGATAGAAGAGTGACAGCATCCCCTCAAATACGCCTTAAGCGCGTCCCAGTAGGCCGAGTGATTCTCTTCCACGGAGTTCGTCTCGGTGTATGCCCTGAGCTGATCAGGAATCCTATCATTGGTACCAAAGAGTGACAGCCACCAAGGGTTAATCTTCCGTGACACTTTATGAGACTTACAACCCTCCCACTTAATGCTGACAAATACCGGAGAGTGGTCTGAGACTGATCTGGGTAGATGACACACCGAATGTATATGGGCACAGACTCTTTCATTTCCACAGATGTAATCAATTCTAGACAATGAGTTTTTCCCTGGGGTATAACATGTATATTCTCTCAGTACTGGGTTAAAAAACCGCCACATGTCACACCACCCCACCTCCTGTAGGAATGCACTCAGTCTAGTTTGCATCGTGGGGGAGATCGGGACCTGTCGGGTGTTGAATCTATCCAGCCCTGTGTTACTAATCAAATTGAAGTCCCCCATGCAGAGCACCAAGGCTTGTGGGAATTGTGAGGCAAACTTAGCCGCTTCATACAAAATTGAGATTCCCATCGCAGGGGGGATGTATATGGCCAAGATCACTATCATGATCCCATCGATGTGAGCCTGGATAAACACATACCTCCCATCATTATCCTTTATAATCTTACCCGGGTCCCACCGCAATGCTTTATGGACTAGTACCGATACTCCCCTCGAATATGAGGAATGAACAGAGTGAGCTGACCATTGAACCCAAGGCTTCTGGAGCACTCTCGTGGTTTCCAACAACAAATGGGTCTCTTGTAAACATACAATCTGAGCTTTGGATTTTTTGATATGTGCAAATACTGCCGCCCGTTTCCTGGTTGTGCCCAGCCCCCTAACATTCCATGTCATCAAGCTTAAAGCCATTGAAATGTATCTCGTACTGAATTAATAGGGAAATGTCAAAAACTTAACCCACAGTAGAACTTGGGCAAACGTACCCTTAAATACAAACTATCGGTTGCAAACACACAGCCGAAAGAACTGATCCAGTAGTGTGACCAGGAGAGGGTGTCCCTAGTAACGACCAGGGTGAACCAACGTGGCAAGATGGTGTACTTGGTACGGGGGTGTCCTCAAACAAGGACTTAAGCTTCTCCAGCAGTCCAACGTATTGAGTTATCCTGCAACATAACCTTTAATCTTACGTAGGTAAGAGAACCCAGAGTGAGTAGGCATAGAAATATGGGAAGAGAGGAAGAGAAGAAAGAAGAGAAGGAGAGTAGTAAAGAGAGAGAGAAAAAAAAAAAAAAAGGGGGAAAAAAGGGGGAGGGGTAAGGAAGAGAGAAAGGGGTAAGAGAAGAGAAGAAAGAGGAAAGAAATTAAGATGGGCGGAAGAAGAGAGAGTGTGAGGAGGAGGGAATATAGAAATATAAGAAGAAGAGAGGTAACGGAGGGCATACTGGGTGGAAACTGAAGAAGAGAGAGGGAGGTTGAGGAGGGAAATTGGAGAAAATAGCAAAGAAGACTTAGAGGTAGATAGGAATAGAATAGCAAAGATGGGTATGAGGATGAGATAAAGGGGCTGAGGGATTAAACAAGTAATTGAGACTGAGAGGGGGGAAGAAGAGAGAGGAATGTAAAGGAAATGGAAGGAGAATTTGTAGGCAATCTCAAATTATAAGTGACTATCATGTATGGTGACCCCAAAAAACCTTAGTATAGCTCTAAAGACAGAATTCAGCATCCTGAACTTAAGTGCGTTGCCAAATACTGCAAACCCGGAGTAAAGTCCCCTTTTGGATCGCAAGATGCAGGATAATTCAGGATCGCATGACAGTGGTCACGGCGCCGCAGCAGCGTTCTGGCACATGTCCCGCCTGAAGACAGTTCAATCCGGTCCCACCAGCGACGAGTATTCCAGAACTCAAACAGGGCTTAGTAATAATCGCAGTGAGCTCCGGTCCCGACCCACTCAGAGGCACCACCTCCAGCTGCCCAGCCTTGAGGGGGGGGCCAACCTGGAAACCGGCACAATGGAAGGCCAATAATAAACACATCCAGTAACTCACATGCTTCCGGGGGACGCAAGCGCACCAGCGCATCCTGATGGAATCGTCAATTTCTCCACAAACTGGAACCAAAGGAGCAGGACGCAGACGCAACTGCGATCCCGAACATCGCTCCACTCGCATGGTAGGAGGGATGGAGGAACAAAAATATATCGCGCCTTCAATATCGAGGGACGCCGAATATCTGCATAGGATGATCCTAAAACTATCGCAACAGCGATTTCAGACGTCCCAGGAAAAGGAATCGTATCACCGACCTCAATCCAAAGGAGATGAAATAAACAATCAGAACCTCGATGCCATCACAACAGCGATCCTCTCGGCGTCGCTCATGGCTGTAACGCATCAGCGCTTCCTCTTCAGTGTATTGATCCAGTCATCCGCCTCCACAGGAGATGTAAAGAACAAGGATCGGTCTTGATGAACCACTCTGAGACGAGCCGGGAAGATCATGGAATAAGCAATATGGTAATCTCTAAGGCGTTTTTTTCACCTGAATGAAGGAGGCTCTCGTTTTCTGGAGAGACGCAGAGAAGTCAGGAAAAATCAGTATGGGAGCGTTATTATGTAGGATCGGGCCTTTGCGTCGCGCCGCACCAAGGATCGCATCTCTATCCCTGCTGCTCAACAGTCGGGCCAGGAGAGGTCTAGGCTGCGCTCCCGGGGGAGGAGGTCTGGCCGGTACCCGGTGGGCTCTTTCTATAGCGAATGCCGCTGACAGCGTCGCATCAGGGAAAGTTTCAGAGAGCCATGTTTCCATGAACTTACATGGGTCGCTCCCTTCTGCCCTCTCCGGCATTCCCAGAATTCTTAAATTATTGCGACGCAGGCGGTTTTCCAGATCGTCAGCCCTTTGCGCCCAGTTATTTGCCGCGCTCTCCAAAGAGGACAATCTGCCCGGCGTCGCTCTTGCGTCGTCTTCCAGCGTGGAGATCCGCTGCTCCGTCTCCTTTACCCGCTCTCTCAGATTTTGCAGGTCCAGCCGGAGGAGTCCCACATCAATCTTAACCTCCTCGATTTTGCCCGTCAGCGACACTTTTGAATCCTGGATCGCCGCAAGTAACTGCGAAGTAACTTGCTGCAAGGTTAGCTCCTGCGGTTCCTTGGATCCGTCCTCCATGCTCTCCTCCTCCTCACTGGTTTCCCGCTCTGCCTGTTTGCCGGCGCCATCTTGCTGGGAGTCCCGAGCAAACTTCGTCAGCTTTTCAGCCGCCGCTGCGCTGCGACCTCTGCTCATGGTACCGATCAGAATGCTCACCGCACCACAGGTAATCCGGAGGTGTATTTAGGCACCAATTTCGGCAGGATTAATAGTATTTATCAGCGTTGGACTGCGGAGCTGCTCTCAGATGCGACCGCTCATGCTGCCTGCTGGCCACGCCCCGTTCCCTTTAAAGTTTTTACATATTTTAGACACGGCATAGTGTTTTTTGATCAGTGAGGGTCTGGGTCCCTAGGCCCAGGAGTCAAAACATTGCTCGGAAGTGAGCTGCTCTTACATAATCTGCGGTGTACGGGTTAAATAGTAAGTCAATAGAGCTATATACTTGGTATGGAACCAGTACAGCTCTCTGTGTGTGCAGCTCATTCGGAAACTGAGGACTTAAGAGGTGTTTTGATTTATCTATGGGGTCTCAGAACACAATCCATCGGTTTAGAAACACAAACTATGCAGTTACGCATTAAGCAATGTTCTAGGCATATAAGTGAGAATTATAAAAAAAAATATAGTAATGAGCGAGCACTACCATGATTAGGTGCTCAGTAATCGAAATGAGCAGGTCAGACACTTGGACAGGCTTGACTCACGTAAAGAGTATAATGGAAGTCAATGGTAAACTTGAGCATTTTCCAGATCTTCCAGAAAGTAATGTTTCCCATTGACTTCCATTACACATGGAGAGTTGAGCCAGTCTAAGCGTCCAACCTGCTCATTTCGAGTACTGAGCACCCGAGCATGGTAGTGCTCGATCATCACTGATAGAATATGGAGCACTGGGAGTTGAGAAGCGCTGCTGGAAATAAAAGCTTCACCATAATTACTATTATGATCGTATTTACAGACTGTGAAAATTAGCACTTCCCTGTGTGCACCCAGACTACTTGATACCCAACTTGGCCAACAAACCTGGAAAGAGGAGACAGGTGGCATCAAGCAATCTGCACTGGCAGTGGCGTGGTTTTCCTCCGAGCTGTTGCTCTGGAGTACAGAGGCAGTCCCCCGCCTGACTGCCAAGTCATATGAGACAAACTGTTGTCATGGAAACACTAATTACAATTAACCCTTTAATGCTGTGTGTTGCTTAAAGACAAAGTATTTTTTTTTTGCTTTGCATTGCCACATCTCAAGTCTTAATTTTTTCTGCCACCTTGTGTTAGCTTTTTTCCTACTGCTGAAAGTACTGACCATTTAACAAACTTTGCATAAATCAATAGTAAAAGCAAATAAGAAACTCCGAGAAGTCTGCTTTTTTTTTCTCCACTTAGGAGCCACTTTCCCTGAATTCAAAATCCACTTTGAAAAGAAAAAAAAAATCCCCAGCTCAAATCTTCATACTCAACATAAGACACAGTGAGGTTCATGTTACACCTCCAAGTACATTCTATGGAGATAAGAGGGGGGATGAGTGAGGAAACAGGGAAAGGGAGAACACAGAATGATGGTGCTGAGATATCTAAGGCTAGTTTCACACTTGCGTTTTTTACCTTCAGTCGCAATCCGCCGTTTTGGAAAACAGTGCAATCAGTTAACGGATTCCGCTGCTTCCCATAGACTTTTATGGATGACGCATTGCGACTGATGGTCTTACGTTGCATCCGCCAGGCGGAAAGAATGCAGCATGTAGCATTTTTCTGCACTTCCCTGAGTGTTAAAAAAACGCAATGTGCTGGATTCCGTCGGCGACCGTCATTTTTTATAAAGGAAGCCTATAGTGGCGGAATCCATCGGAATCCGTCATTTGACAGATTCCTGTGACGGATCCGTTTTTACACAACTGCGCATGCTCAGTTGAGTAATTGTTGAGAAAAAGCTACAACGGATTCCGTTGTTTTGCAGGATCCGTTGCATCAGTTGTGCCACTATATGCAACACATCCGTTACATCCGTCACACAACGCAATGCGACGGATGCCGCACAACGCAAGTGTGAAACTAGCCTAAGGAATGTTTTATCTCATTTTGGAGCTGGAATCTCCATGCTGCTTTTGCCTGTATGTTAACTAAGGAATCTGTGTGCGCTGCTGTGTAAGCAGACATCAAATGGCTCCGTTTTAATTGCAAATTAACCTCTTCCTGACTGCCAATGGTAAATAAACATAGGCACTTTGCTGGGCTTTGTGCAACACTGTTTCTTTACATTCTGCTGTCTTAGAGCGACTGGGACCCCAGTGTCCTAAAAGCGCCAGGATTCTGGGGCAGAAGACTAGTTCTGACCAGCGATATCATAGGGACCTGTTTGGCTCAGGTCTTGATGAGGTTATCCCTGGGCTATCTTGTAGATTTAGTAATCAATAGTGATTGCAACATTTAGAAGTTAGTGAAAAGAAGTGCGCTCCTTCTTTCACTCCTCTGGCACCTGCGCAACGTGATCTCGGGGGAACCAAGGGTGGTCATGGAAGCATGAGGTCAACTGATGGACTCTGGATCTGCAAGGTACAGTGGCCTGTTAGACCCTGCAAGATGCAGGATCTAACAGGCAGTCTTCCAGTGTGACACTAACAGCCTTAATGTATTGCCATACATGTGCAATACAATGCATTACACAAGCCGAGTAATAAAAGTTATAGTCTTATATAGGGACTACGTAACCAAGTTTAAAAAAAAATACAAAATAAAAAATTTAAAAAAAAATAAAAATCACAAAATAAAGAACAAAATAAAATTATACCAATAAATACATGTATTTAAGTAACAACAAAAATAAACAAAAAACAGATTTTTATGTACTCACCGTAAAATCGTTTTCTCTTAGCCATCATTGGGGGACACAGGACCATGGGTGTTATGCTGCTTATCCATAGGAGAACACTAAGTAGATGCAAAGATGTTAACTCCTCCCCTGCAGTATACACCCCCTGGCCCAGCCAGGCTACTTCAGTTTTAGTAGACAAGCAGTAGGAGAACAAGTAACAAAAAACGTGAGTGAATACTCATAACAAAATAGTACTGAGAGAGAAAAAAAAAAAACTAAGGCCCAACAGGGCAACAGGGAGGGTGCTGTGTCCCCCAATGATGGCTAAGAGAAAACGATTTTACTGTGAGTACACAAAAATCTGTTTTTCTCTGACACCTCATTGGGGGGGACAGGACCATGGGACGTTCTAAAGCAGTCCCTGGGTGGGTAAACAAACAACACAACCCAAGGACTAGGAACCAGTCCCAGATAGCCAGGAGCGCCTACTGACATAGGTGCTCCACTATCGTTTGCAGAATTTTCCTACCTAAGTTCGCCTCAGCCGAAGCCTGGGTATGGACTCGGTAATGCTTTGAAACAGTATGTAGGCAAGACCAGGTCGCAGCCTTACACCCCTGTTCCACTGAAGCCTGATGCCTAATGGCCCAAGAGGCGCCAATTGCTCGCGTGGAATAAGTCCGCAGCCCACTAGGAATGGGCTTGAGTTGCGAGCGGTAGACCTCCTGGATCGCAGAGCGAATCCAGCGAGCCAGCGTTGCCTATGAAGCTGCGTCTCCTTTCTTAGGAATTTCAGGAATGACAAACAAGGAGTCCATGTTCCTAAAGGGGCTGTCCTGGGTACGTAATATCTGAGAGCCCTCACAAGGTCTAGCGAATATAGGAAACTTTCCACCCTATGGACTGGGTGTGGACAAAAGGAAGGCAGAACAATGTCCTCGTTCATATGAAACGGGGAAGTAACCTTCGGAAGAAATCCAGAAGGGGGCGTATAACCACCTTGTCCTGATAAAAGATCAGAAAGGGTTCGCAGCAAGAGAGTGCTGCCAGTTCCGAAACTTGTATGATGGACATAATCGCCACTAAAAATGTTACCTTCCAGGAGAGAAGAGCAAGAGAAGATTCCTTAAAAGGTTCAAAGGGGGATCCTGGATACCGTCCAAAACAAGATTGAGGTCCAATGGGTCCAGCGACCGTTTATACGGGGGAACTAGATGGGAAACGCCCTTGAGGAAAGTCTAGACTTGCGGATTGCAAGCTAGACGGTATTGATAGAATATTGAGAGAGATGAAACCTGCCCCTTAAGGGAGGTGAGGGCCAATCCCTTTTGCAACCTGACTGCAAAAAAAAAAAAAAAAGAATTTTGTTTACGTACCGTAAATTTTTTTTCTTATAGTTCCGTATTGGGAGACCCAGACAATGGGTGTTTAGCTTCTGCCTCCGGAGGACACACAAAGTACTACACTTAAAAGTGTAGCTCCTCCCTCTGAGCTTATACACCCCCTGGAGAACCAGATCTAGCCAGTTTAGTGCAAAAGCTGAAGGAGAATAGCCACCCACAAGTAAAACAGAGCAAGAACCGGAACAACCGGAGACTCTGTCCACGACAACAGCCGGTGATAACACACAGAACAAGAAATTGCCAACAGGCAACAGGGAGGGTGCTGGGTCTCCCAATACGGAACTATAAGAAAAAGAATTTACGGTAAGTAAACAAAATTCTCTTTTTCTTTATCGTTCCTATGGGAGACCCAGACAATGGGACGTCTCAAAGCAGTCCATGGGTGGGAATAAACAGAAAAACTAAGAAGTAGGCGGAGCCTAACTTCACAAATGGGCGACAGCCGCCTGAAGGATGCGTCTGCCCAAGCTCGCATCTGACGAAGCATGAGCATGCACTTGGTAGTGCTTTGAAAAGGTATGCAGGCTAGTCCAAGTGGCAGCCTGACAGACTTGTTGAGCCGTAGCCTGGTGCCTGAAAGCCCAAGAGGCACCGACAGCTCTGGTCGAGTGTGCCTTGATCCCCGGCGGGGGAGGCACCTGAGAACACTGGTAGGCATCCGAAATGGTCGACCTAATCCAACGGGCTAAGGTCGGCTTAGAAGCAGAGAGGCCCTTGCGCCGACCTGTGGTTAGCACAAAAAGAGAGGTGCACCGCCTAAGAGCAGCGGTGTGAGACACATAGATCCGGAGAGCACGCACCAGATCCAGAGTATGCAACGCTTTTTCAAAGCGATGAACAGGAGCCGGACAAAAAGAAAGTAGGGAAATGTCCTGGTTAAGGTGGAAAGGAGAGACCACCTTAGGAAGAAAGTCTGGAGTCGGACGGAGAGCCACCTTATCTTGATGAAAAACCAAAAAGGTGACTCTGAAGAGAGCGCAGCCAAATCGGAGACTCTCCTGAGGGAAGTTATGGCCACTAGAAAGACCACTTTCTGTGAAAGACGAAACAAAGAAACCTCCCTAAGAGGCTCAAAGGGGGGTTTCTGCAAAACCGTGAGAACCAAATTGAGGTCCCAGGGATCCAAGGGCCGCCGGTAAGGTGGAATGATGTGAGACGCGCCCTGCATGAAGGTGCGGACCTGAGCCAGCCGGGCGACACACCGCTGGAACAGCACTGACAGAGCCGAGACTTGTCCCTTGAGAGAGTTGAGGGACAGTCGCAGCTGCAGACCGGACTGTAGAAAGGACAGAAAAGTCGGCAAGGAAAAAGGCCAAGGAGGATGGCCGGAAGAGCGACACCAGGACAGGAAAATTTTCCAAGTCCTGTGATAGATCTTGGCGGAGGAAGACTTACGGGCCCGAGTCATAGTGGAGATGACTTCAGGAGGGATACCAGAAGCCGTCAAGATCCAGGACTCAAGAGCCACGCCGTCAATCTGAGAGCCGCAGAATTCTGGCGGAAAAACGGACCTTGTGAGAGAAGGTCTGGACGGTCCGGAAGATGCCACGGCACCTCTACGGACAGATGGAGCAGGTCTGGGTACCAAGCTCACCTGGGCCAGTCCGGAGCAATGAGGATGACTCGACGGCCCTCCATTCTGATCTTGCGCAGGACTCTGGGCAAGAGAGCTAGAGGGGGAAACACGTAGGACAGACGAAACTGGGACCAGTCTTGAACCAGAGCGTCCGCGGCGAATGCCTGGAGGATCGTGGGAGCGAGCCACGTAAACGGGAACTTTGTTGTTGTGACGGGATGCCATTAGGTCCACGTCCGGAGTGCCCCATTTGCAGCAGATTGACTGAAAAACTGCCGGGTGCAGGGACCACTCGCCACTGTCCACGGTTTGACGGCTGAGATAATCTGCCTCCCAGTTTTCCACGCCTGGAATGTGGACTGCGGATATGGTGGACTTGGAGTCCTCCGCCCATTGAAGGATGCGTTGTACCTCCAACATTGCCAGGCGGCTGCGTGTCCCGCCTTGGTGATTGATGTAGGCAACCGCTGTCGCGTTGTCTGACTGGACTCGGATGTGCTTGCCCGCCAACAGGTGGTGAAAAGCTAGGAGAGCCAGAAGCACGGCTCTGGTTTCCAGCACATTGATCGAAAGGGCTTACTCGGACGGAGTCCAAGTG
Organism: Anomaloglossus baeobatrachus; assembly: GCF_048569485.1. Taxonomy (NCBI): domain Eukaryota; kingdom Metazoa; phylum Chordata; class Amphibia; order Anura; family Aromobatidae; genus Anomaloglossus; species Anomaloglossus baeobatrachus. Next base: position 109,209,293 of record NC_134354.1, on the reverse strand, counting down.
CCCTGTGCTCGGTGGTGGAGACATATTGCTCCCCAGCCGGATAGACTGGCATCCGTGGTGAGGATCACCCAGGACGGGGCCAGAAAGGAGCGCCCCTGAGACAGAGAGAGGGGCCGAAGCCACCACTGAAGAGAGCTCCTGGTCTGTGGCGACAGAGCCACTAACCTGTGCAAGGAGGAAGGCCGCTTGTCCCAACAGCGGAGAATGTCCAGCTACAGGGGACGCAGATGGAACTGGGCAAAGGGAACAGCCTCCATTGACGCCACCATCTAACCCAGCACCTGCATCAGGCGCCTGAGGGAATAACGGCAGGGCCTCAGCAGAGAGCGCACCGCTAGCTGAAGTGACTGCTGTTTGACTAAGGGCAACTTCACAAGTGCCGGCAAAGTCTCGAACTGCATCCCTAGGTACGTGAGACTCTGGGTCGGAGTCAGAGTGGATTTGGGAAGATTGACAAGCAACCCGAATTGGGCTAGAGTGGCGAGAGTGAGCGAGACACTCCGCTGACAGTCTGCGCTGGATGAAGCCTTGACTAGAAGGTCGTCCAGGTAAGGAATCACTGCCAACCCCTGGAGGTGCAGAACCACAATGACTGCTGCCATGACCTTGGTGAATACCCGAGGGGCCGTGGCTAACCCGAAGGGGAGAGCCACGAATTGGAAATGTTCCTCTCAGATTGCAAAACGTAGCCAACGCTGGTGTGAAACTGCAATTGGCACATGCAGATAGGCATCTCTGATGTCGATGGATGCCAGGAAATCCCCTTGGGTCATTGAGGCAATGACTGATCGCAGAGACTCCATGCGAAAATGCTGCACCTGAACATGCCTGTTGAGAAGCTTGAGATCCAGGATGGGCCGGAAGGAACCATCCTTTTTGGGGACTAGGAAGAGATTGGAGTAGAAACCTCTGAACCGTTCCCGGGCGGGAACCGGTACAATTACTCCGTTGGCCTGCAAGGATGCCACGGCCTGAGAGAAGGCGGCGGCCTTGGAGCAGGGGGGAGTTGACAGAAAAAATCTGTTTGGCGGGCTGGAAGAGAATTCTATCCTGTAGCCGTGGGAGATGATATCCCGCACCCACTGATTGGAGACGTGTTGAAACCACACGTTGCCAAAGTGGGAGAGCCTGCCACCGACTAAGGACGTTGCTGGCGCGGACAGATAGTCACGAGGAGGCTGCCTTGGCGGCAGCACCTCCTGCGGTCTTTTGTGGACGCGCTTTTGGGCGCCAGTTGGATTTCTGGTCCTTGGCTGAGTTAGTGGACGAGGCCAAGGGCTTAGAGGACGACCAGTTGGAGGAACGAAACGAACAAAACCTCGACTGATTCCTGCCCTGGACAGGTTTCCTGGTTTTGGTTTGTGGCATGGAAGTACTCTTCTCGCCAGTAGCTTCCTTAATAATTTCATCCAGCTGTTCACCGAACAGCCGGGACCCAGCAAAAGGGAGTCCAGCAAGGTACTTCTTTTCAAGAAGCATCTGCCTTCCACTCTCGAAGCCACAAGATCCTGCGGATAGCGAGGGAATTAGCCGAAGCCACCGCAGTGCGGTGAGAAGCCTCCAGCATGGCAGACATGGCATAGGATGAAAAAGCTGAAGCTTGGGAAGTTAAGTTAACCATTTCGGGCATAGATTCCCTGGCGAGGGAATGCATCCCCTCTAGAGAAGCAGAGATGGCTTTGAGAGCCCACACTGCTGCAAAAGTCGGGGAGAACGAGGCCCCTGCTGCTTCATATACAGATTTGGCCAGAAGGTCAATCTGGCGGTCAGTGGAATCCTTAAGAGAGGTGCCATCAGCCACCGATACAACGGTCCGGGCTGAGAGTCTAGACACCGGGGGGTCTACCTTTGGGGACTGAGCCCACTCCTTGACCACCTCAGGTGGAAAGGGAGAACGGTCATCAGAACCACGCTTTGGGAAGAGTTTGTCAGGACAGGCCCTGGGCTTGGTCACAGCGGCCTTAAAACTGGAGTGGTTAAAGAACACACTCTTTGCCCTTTTAGGCGAGGTAAACTGGTGCTTTTCTACCAGAGAGGGTTGTTCCTCTGATACTGGCGGATTGAGATCCAGTACAGAATTAATGGACGCAATCAAATCACTAACATCTGAGTCACTTTCGGACAGATCGATGGGGTACATGGAGTTAAAGGGAACCAAACATCAGGATTTTCGTGTATAAGCTGCAGTCAGTGCAGTACTGGCACTATCAGGCACAGTGTGTACATACCATTAGGGTGCAGCTCGGGTGATTAGTCAGTGAAATCCAACTTTATAAAGTTTGAAATTTCGTGCACTTTTTGATTGACGTGTGCACCTCTCTGTTAATGTCCGGGCGGGTTATGCAGGAGTTCCCTGCCCCCCCACCAGCCTGTTCCTCCCTCTCTCCTGATGTCCGGGCGGGTTATGCACGTGTTCCCCGCCCCCCCTGTTCCTCCCTCCCTCCCTCTGGCTGTATGTAAATATCTAATCTTCAGAAACATGGCGCCGGAGTGGGCCTCTGCGCATAGCGCTTATCTCCGGCGCCATGTTTCTGAAGCCCCCGCATTACACAACTTGGTGTCTGAGAGGGCGGCGCATGCGCCCTCGTTTCTTCACAGCCCGTTGTGACCGCGGGAGCGCACGTGATTAGAACAGGACAGAACAGCTGACGCGATTACCTGCTGCTCCTGTATCGTGTCGCCCCATGACACCGGGCCAACACACCAGCCGGTGTGACATCGCTGTGGCGCCGCCCTCTCAGACACCAAGTTGTGTAATGCGGGAGCTTCAGAAACATGGCGCCGGAGATAAGCTCTATGCGCAGAGGCCCACTCCGGCGCCATGTTTCTGAAGATTAGATATTTACATACAGCCAGAGGGAGGGAGGGAGGGAGGAACAGGCAGCGCAGGGGGGGCGGGGAACACGTGCATAACCCGCCCGGACATCAAGAGAGAGGGAGGAACAGGCTGGTGGGGGGGTGGGGAACTCCTGCATAACCCGCCCGGACATTATCTGCAGAGGTGCACACGTCAATCAAAAAGTGCACGAAATTTCAAACTTTATAAAGTTGTATTTCACTGCCTAAACACCCGAGCTGCCCCCTGATGGTATGTACACACTGTGCATGATAGTGCCAGTACTGCACTGGCTGCAGCTTATACACGAAAATCCTCATGTTTGGCTCCCTTTAACCTCCGAGCCCCCCGTAAAGGCATCCTCCTCGTCCTGCGAGTCAGCTCCTGAAACAGAGCCACGGGACGAGGAAGGAGAGGGAACCCTGCGTCTCTTCTTTGAAGGACGGGGTCTGGGACCAGATGATGAATCCTCTGTGAGCTCCGGTCCTGAGAGACCCCTAGCAGCAGAGGCACCCTGTGAAGGGGGCTGATGCATGTTCAGCAAAGTCCTGGACAGAAGTCCCATGGAGTCGGCAAAAGACTGGGAGATAGACCTAGAAAAGGATTCTACCCAAGCTGGGGGTTCAGCCACAAGAGCAGGAGCAGCCTGAGAGACCACTGGGGTTGAGAATCCAGGCTGAGGCACCGTCAGGTTAGAGCAGGCATCACAATGTAAATAGGTGCTCGGTTCAGGCAGTAGGAGCTTACATGCAGTGCATACTGAATACAGCTTTGGAGCCTTGCTCCTCGTGTGAGACATGCTGCTGGAGTGGGGGCTCTGCCAGAGAATGACCCCCAGAGAGTATATACAGAGGTCCACAACCAGAGGTTGTGGCTTACCAGACCGCTGGAGCAGTGTTGTGTGCCCTCCAGATCCCGAAGCCCGTACCCCCAAGCACAGCACCTCAGCAGGGATGCTGCAGACCAGCGCTGCAATGACTGATCGCAGGGAAAACGCTGAGAAAATGGCCGCCGGAGCGAAGAGAGGGGGCGGGACTTGCTTGGGAGCGGGATCTGGAGGGCCATAGAGACCTACAGGGGAGGGGACATACACTGCAGTGAGGAGTGTCCCTCCCCTGTGCAGAACGGCAGCCAGGCGGAGCCGAGCCTGTCCCTCTGCATGAGTGACATGCGAGGGCAGTGAAACCGAAACTAGGCCTCCGGCGAAGCCGGGGCCTAAATTTGAGCGGTTCGGCCGGCGCGCAGGCACCATCGGCGCGGTTCTCAGGCGACAGCCAGAGAACCCGCCGGAAATGTCATAAAACACACTCAGCACACTCTCCCACAACAATAAAGTACAGGGACCCCCAATATATAAACGTCTCAGGTACTTAGCTTGCTGAGACGCAGGGTTCCAAGTCCCTGGGGATGAGTGCTCCGGTCCAGCAGGATCCTGAAGGGCTGCGGATGGAGACCGGTCTCCTACCAAGCATGGAGAACAGTGCTGGCTCCCACTTCAAGCCAGAGCCCAGGAGGGATGGTGAAGGAGCGCGGCATGTAAGGCTCCAGCCTTGGAATCAACCTTAACAGCACCGCCGACACAGTGGCGTGAGAAGGGACATGCCGGGGGTCCAGACTTGGACCCGCTTTTCTTCAAACTCTTTCCAAAAATCAAAAATGAGATGAGAATGCATGTGTGGATGTATGCCTCCTGAACACAAAGCGATAAACTGGCTAGATCTGGTTCTCAAGGGGGTGTATAAGCTCAGAGGGAGGAGCTACACTTTTAAGTGTAGTACTTTGTGTGTCCTCCGGAGGCAGAAGCTAAACACCCATTGTCTGGGTCTCCCATAGGAACGATAAAGAAAAAAATTCTGGGGATCGCTAGAGGCATAGGTTGGACATTAGATTCCCTGCACTGGGAAAGGAAAGTTTTCCACGTACGGTAGTAAATACGGGAGGAAGGCCGGCTTTCGGGCACTGTACATGGTGGAGATGACCGCGGGAGAGAATCTCGCTCTTGTTAAAGTCCAGGTCTCAATGGCCAGCCCGTCAGTTTCAAGGCTCTGGAGTTCTGATGGGAAATGGGCCCTTGGGTCAGCAGGTCTGGGATGCTTACGAGGCGCTATGAGCAATTGTACTAATTCGGCATACCAGGCGCACCTGGGCTAGTCCGGTGCTATTAGTATCACCGGGACTCCTTCTGCCTTGATCTCCCTGATTACTCGTGGCAGCAGGGGCAGAGGCGAAAAACATGTAAGGTAGACGGAAGAGACTTCAGGAGACTAGAGCATCCGCGCCAATGGACTGTGGATCACGTGACCTGGCTAAGAACGCGGGTACCTTTACGTTCAACCTTGAGGCCATTAGATCCACGTCTGGTGTACCCCAGCGAGTGCAGATGTGTGGCAACACTTCTGGGTGGAGAAAACACTCTCCGGCGGCCAGGCCTTGGCGACTTAGAAGGTCCGCGACCCAGTTCTCTACTCCCGGTATGTGTAACGCTGAAAACACAGACCTCCGTCGATTCGGCCCAGGTGAGGATCCTGAGGACCTTGAAATAAGCTGTCTTGCTGCTGGTACCTCCCTGCTGATTGACCTACGCCACAGCTGTTGCATTGTCCAATTGTATCCGAATCAAACAACCTGCTAGCAGAAGGGGGGAATGACCTGAGCGTGAGAAAGATCGCACTGATTTTCAGGATGATTTCTGGGAAGGGAAGACTCCTGGGACGTCCAACGTCGCCAAGCAGTGTAGAGTCAGTACGCTGCTCCCCAGACTAAGAGGCTGGCGTCCGTGGTCAGGAGTAGCCAGTCCACTTGGGGGAGAAAAACTCCCTCTCGATATGGAAGAGGACTGAAGCCACCAGCAAAGCGCATACCTGACTGAAGGTGTCAGGTGAAAAGTTCGTCAATGGAAAAAAGGGGCTCTTGTCCCAGGCAGCTAGAAGCGCAAGCTGCAGTGGGCGGTGGTGTGGCTAAGCGAGCAGTACTGCCTCTATAGCTGCAGCTATCCTACCTAGCACTCTCATACTGAATCGTATGGAGCGAGAGGATTATGTAGAAGACAGTGTACCGCTTGTTATAGAGTGGTCGCCTTGTCTTGAGGGAGAAATATCAAGCCCTGAAGGGTGTCCAGGGACATGCCCAGGGAGGTGACGGATTTTGACGGGACAAGGGATGATTTGATTGGAGTCAGAAGCCGTCCTAAGCGGGATAGGGTGCCCACAGAGATCTGCACGCTGGTTGAGCCCTTTATGAGGAGGTCATCCAAGCAAGGCAGAACAGCCACTCTCCTGGCGTGAAGGGCACTCATGGCGGCCGCCATGACCTTTGTTAAGACCCTTGGTGCTGTGGCAGAGCCGAAGGAAGGGCCACAAATGAAAAAAAGAAGACCTGAACAGCGAAGTGGAGAAACTTTTGGTGAGCTGGAGCAATGGGTATGTGCAGGTACGCGTCCCTGATAGCTTGGGAGGCAAGGAATTCTCCTTTGACCATAAAGGTAATAATGGACCCTAGGAATTCCATTCTGAATCTCCTTACGTGCACATGTTTGCTCAGGTGTTAGAGGTCCAGGATGGGTCGAACTGACCCGTCCTTTTTTGGGGACCACGAGAGGTTGGAATAGAAGGCCTTGAACTTCTCGCCGTCCGGAACCGGTACCATCACCCCCGCCGTTTGGAGGGAGTGGATCGCTGAGGAGAAGGCCTCGCGGTGTTTCGGAGCCTTTGGGGGGGGTTTGAGAGAAAAGACTGCCCAGGGGATCGGGTCCGGAATTGAATGTGGTATCCAGAAGACACAAGGTATCGCACCCATTTGTGGTCTGAGACGCAGCCCAGATGGAGTCTAGACTGCCAGGACGAGGTGGACTCGGGGAGGGCTAAGAAGGTCGGGCACTGCGTGTCTAGTAAAAAAACATCCTGGGCTAGAGTTGGGGAAGGGAGGTACTCTTTTCCTCCCGTGGCGTCAGACAAAATAAAGAGCCTGTCCAGACGATCGGCAAACCATCGGTCTGGAAAGGAATACTGTGAGAGGCTTCTTAGAGACAGAGTCCGCTCTCCATTATCGGAACCAGAGGGCCTTACAGATGGCTATGGTATTTGAGGCGGCAATAACTGCACAGGTAGCAGCGTCAAGGGAGGCCTGCATGAGGTACTCTGCCGCCGCAGCAATGTGAACTGTTACATCTGTGAGGGCCTGAGGGAAACTGGTAGTCCTGGTGCCTGTGCGACCCACACGGAAGGGGAGAGGGACCCGCATCCTCAAGGCGGAGCGATCGAGCTGCTCCACTTGTCTGTCTGTCGGGTCCTTGAAGGAGGACCCATCAAGTAAAAGACAGGAGGGTCCACCGAGGCCGGCGGAAGCCGGGTGAGGGTCCACCGAGGCCGGATCGGCCCAGCCCTTACAGACAGCTAAGCAAAAGGGGTACCAGGACTCCACGAATTTACGTATACCGAAGCGCCGTCAAAAAAAATTATTTTTGAGGTTTCTTCACCCTTTTAAAGGAGACCGCATAGTCAGTAGTAGTGGATGGGAGATCTTCCACATGCAGAGTTTTGGTTAATTGCTGCAATAAGGGAGTCCATCACAGCTTGATCGCTCGGGGATGTTGAAACCAAGGACTCATCCCGGTACAAACATCATTCCCCTTCCTCCGGCTCCTCAGAGACTGCGGAACATGTGGGAGAACCCCATCTGTGTACCCCAGAGGGAGAACCATGGGGGTCATGCCCTTTTTCTGATCTGCAACCAGGGAAGCAGAGGGCTGATTCTTATCAGAAGGACCCTCTATAGAGGTGTCATCAGGCTGCGTTCTATCTAGGGCCCCCGAGGGGTGAGGACGATGTTGCATAGCCAGCACCAGGTTCTGGGAACTGTGCCCATTCCGGGGGACTGGGAGCCATAGGCTCTGGGCTGGGAGCGGTTGCTGCGGTGGTGGTGGGGGGAGCTACAGGGGCACCGGACTCACAGAAGGAAGAGGTGCTATCATCCCCTAGTAGCTCAGCGTGGCAGAATACATTAAAAAAAGTCTTATAGTTGTTGCTGTAGTTGTGCAGGACATAAAACCTGTGGCTGCAGCCTCTGGCTGATGAGCCACAAACTCTGATTGTAATGAGGGAGCAATGCTCTGCAGAGCTAATGTTCACGTGAGGATATAACTCACCCAGAACCCTGATGACCCCTCCCCCCCCCTCCTCCTGCGTCCCAGTTCCTGTGGGAAGGAGGAAGCCAGCTCTGAGAGACGCCCACAGGCTCTGATCACAACAAGAGGGTGCAATGCTCTGCAGAGCTCCTGTGTGAGGAGGGTTACATGCGCTTTCGTGAGGGAGCGGGGCTTAGCTCTGACAAGAAGGCATGAGAAAATATAATAAAAAAAATGGTGGGAAGGGACTCCCTTCCCCCCTCCAGCCCTGCACAGCAATGGTGGACAGAAAAAACTCTATAAGTGTACCGCAGCTGCAGGTGCACTGAGTCCTGGGGTCTCTCCCCCCTCCCCCCACCACAGGTGGAATGCTATGCAGGAGTCTGCAATCAGCCCATGTGAATACAGCCAGGGAGGATCTGACCTTTGTTCCAATTCCTGTCAGGGAGCCAGTGTGGAGATTCTGACGCCTGCTGTGCCCAGTCACAGAGCTTATATCAACTCAGAGCCTGCCAGAGGGACTGAAGTTTTTCATCTGCTCTGGAAATCGTAAGGATCTCACCTCAGCTCCTGTGGAGATGGCAGTCTGATGCCTAGTCACGCTGGTGCAGAACATCTATCAACTCAGAGCCTGCAAGAGGGACTGAGGAAGTTTTCATCTGCTCTGGGCTCTGGAAAATCGGTGCCCGTGAGACCCGTCGTCCAGTGAGTAACAGCCCAGGATCCAGCGTCGCAAAAGGGGGTACGGGGAGGAGACACTCTGCGTTCCCGCCTATTGATGGTTTTGGGAAATCGGTCCCCGAAGGAAACCATCGCCCTCTAGAAACAAAAAATTCTTGCTGCAGTACTCTGCAGACATGTGCCTCCTATAGACACTAAGCTAAAACTGAAGCAGCCTGGCTGGGCCAGGGGGTTATACTGCAGGGGAGAAGCTAACATCTTTGCATCTACTTAGTGTCCTCCTATGGATAAGCAGCATAACACCCATGGTACTGTGTCCCCCAATGAGGCGTCAGAAAAAGTACACATATTTGGTATCTCTGAAAATGTCATCTTCTCTTGCAAAAAAAAAAAAAAAAGTCACTATACAGCTCCATCAGCTGAAAAATAAAAAGGCTACAGCTCACAGAATAAAGCTGTACTGTCTGTATAAAATTTTTGAAATGATAGCTCTCAAAATAGATCGATGCAAAAACATTTTTAAAGCCTTTTTTTTAGTGTGTGATAGTAGCCAAATATAAAAACCCAATATAAATCTTATCTCACTTATACCACACAGTGAATGTCGTAAAAACAAATAAAAGCAATTCTTGACCTGTTGTAGCCTCCCAAAGATCGCAGTAAGGCGCGGCTCACATTTATCCGGTCCTCTGCGTTGAGCATTTACACTAGGGTTTACGTGTAAATCTCTGAAACATGTAATTCAGATAATACCCCAGACAGAACATTCACTATAATGAGGCATAGGGAGTCACCTTAGACTGTGTATAACCTATGATCCAGTAGCGTCAGTCTTTTTAAGCGTTCATAAAAGCGCAGTTGGCCACAGTTTTGTGCACATCTGAAAAGAAGGACTCCATCGAACAGAGACAAGACAGTCCAGAGTAATTCTGCTGCCTCTTTATAGTGAATGGATCCATCATGGGTGTCATCTGAACCATGTCATTCTGAGATTTACATGTAAACCCCCAATGTAGGTGTGCAGCATAGATCACAGAATAAATGTGGTCCAAAATGTCATGTAAAATGTTCCCAATAAAAGTTTCAAGATATTCCATCATCTGTCAACAGAAATATAGGGGGTTTCCATAGTACTGGTAGCACAAAGGCTCTGGAAGAGCGCCATGACTCCTCTTCCTCCAACACCCAAAAGTATTTCAGCCAAATCTGCTTTCCCAAATCGAAAGCGCCTCCCTCCTTTTTGAGCCCCAGTGTGTGCCTTAGGCCTCTTTCACACGTCCGAGTCTTTGGTCCGTTTCCTCACGTACCGGAGACACTGGCACACGTAGACAAATTAAAATCAATGGGTCTGTGCTCACGTGCGTGTCTTGCCATGGACCGTGTGTCCGTATGCTCCACACGTCAACATGTCCGTTCTTCTCCGGCATCACGGGTGTTACACGGAACACAAACGGACCACACAGAGGTGTTCCGTGTGACACGCGCCAGAGAAAACACACGTGTTTGAGAAAAAAAAAAAACAAAAAAAAAAAAACCCCAAACTTTACTCACCTTCTTCAGCCCTCCTGTCTCTGCCGCTGCTGTCACTTGCATCCGACCGCCGCTCATTATGCTCATTGCATATTCACTTCACTGCGGCCGGAAGAAGCAGCAGTAGCAGCAGGGAGTCGGCAGAACCGGAGACCGAAGATCAGAACCACGGAGAGCAACGCCAGGGACAGGTGAGCAGAAAGTTCCCGTTCTGTGTGTGTTATCACGGAGAACACACGTGTGCCATAAACACGGCTCATGGAGGGCAAAACGCACCTTTGACACATCCGTGAAAAACGTGCGTGGTTTTTCACGGACGTGTGAAAGAGGCCTAAAACTCAGTATCAACACATTTCAAAATATAGTAGCGGGGAGAGCCCACTTAATTACTGGGTACGTTCTTTAGAATCACAAGCTGGACAAAATATATGGGCTCTACAATGTACGGACACTACAATGGTAGATTAGCCATTTTCTTTCTGCAACATCCCCTGCTCGTTTATGGAAATCACCCATGGAGTAAACAAGTCACTACACCCGTAGATGAATTCAAAGAGGGGTGTAATTTCAAAAATGGGGTCACTTGAAGAGGGATTCTTTTTTTTTTTTTCTGACACTTAGGGGCTCTACAAATGGAGTCTGCAAACTATTATAGGAAAATCTGTTCTTCCAAAAGTCAAATAGTGCTCATTCCATCCTGAGTGCCGCAGTGTGGCCAAACAGTACTGTATATAGAGCGACATATTGGGTATTGCCACGAGGAAGACCCAATGCAAGATTATGAGTAGGTTCTTCTAGTCTAAGGTGTCCCTTAAAATCAAAATATTTGTAAGCTCCTGTGATACTTGCCAACAGTTGGCAGGTCCCCACCACAAAGCCCCTTTACAACCCATGCCTTTAATAGCATAACCTTTTCCACGAGTAGGGGTAAATTTGATATTTCCTCTGCACCGATCCAGTCGCTCAGGGAAGAGATACATACTAATGGTTGTGATTTTGCCACAAGGTACCCCTGATGCGATAGCTCTCCGAAGAATCGATGCAAAGAGGGTGGCCCACGCATTAGTCGAGATATTTAGCTGGGTGGGTTTCCCCTAGGAAGTGGTTTTGATTCAGAAAACACAATTCATGGGGGAGGTATAGCGTGCCCTGTGGAGCCGCGCCAGGTTCCAATTAGTGTTCACCTCCGCATACCACCAACAAATGAACAGACTCTGCGAGCAGTTCATTGGGACCCTGAAATGGTTGATCTGTGCCTACCTAGAGGCGGAGGGCAGGACTGGGAAGAGACTTTGCCACGACTTCTGTTTGCCTATAGAGAGGTGCCGCAGGCTTCTACCAGTTTTTCCCCATTCAAACTCTTATATGGCAGCCAGCCTCAAAGCCCGCTCGATTTGATGTGGGAACACTAGGAAGACTGGCCCGCTTCTGGGGGATACCAGTGCTCCACTATGTGAGGCTGTTGCGAGAGAGGATACATCACTTTGGGCAGCTCGCAGGGGTAAACTTAGGGGAGGTACAAGGGCAACAGAAAACCTACTATGATAGGGGCGACCCAGCCCCGAGAGTTCAATGTGGGCCATCAAGTGATGGTACCAATTTCCCATCCGCTATGAGAAGTTGCAGGCCAACTAGGAGGGTCCCTACACAATAATCGCCAACAAGGGGGCAGTCACTTATCAGGTAGGATTCGATGCCCATCACACCCAAACTAAAAGGATTCATATTAACCGATTCAAAGCATACCAGGCCAGAGATTACCTTACTTCAGCCCAAACCAGTCAACTATCATGTACTCTTATCTAACCAGCCTGGCCAAACAACTGAGCATCGGGTGGACAGCAAGGCTAATTTAAAAGCTGCTGTACTGAGTGGCACTTGAGGTTAAGCAGATGAGCTGTGAATGGTGGTTTCCTCGTGCAGTCCTTGGGCAGCTAGCCTAGTCCTTGTCCTGAAAAAGGACCAAAACACAAGGTTCTACATGGAATACTGGAGGCTGAATGAGAAAATCATCACTGATGCATACCCCATGCCAAAAACAGATATTGCTTTAGACCAGATCGGGGGAGCGACATTTCAGGTCTACCCTAGATCTCAGCAAAGGCTACTGGCAGATCCCTTTGACACAAGGTGCCCAGGAGCGTTCAGCCTTCCTCACCCACTTAGGTCTGGTCCAATTTATGGTCATACCATTCAGGATGAAGAATTCGCTAGCTACCTTTAAGCAAATGGTGGATGTCATACTTACATCATACTTGCAGACTGTCAGGAGCTCTCCCAGGCTTATCTGAATGATATTGCCATATTCAGTAAAAAACTTGGGAGGAACACCTGCAGCATGTAGGGGAGATACTCCAGTGCATTCAGCAGTCTGGGTTAACCATTTGGGACGACAGGTGCCAAATAGGGATAGCGGAGGTCCAGTATCTAGGACACAGACTAGGGGGTGGTAGGATATAGCCTGACCCGGCCAAAGTGGAAGCAGTAACTCTGTGGCCCTACAACCAATAGCAAGCATTCTTGGGTACCACAGGGTATTACCGAAAATTCATCACGTGGTACAATATTATAGTAAAGCCCCTGACTACAAAAAATTCTGAGGGCAGATAGAATGGGCCGCCCTATGTGAACAGGTTTTTCTGCAGCTCAAACCAGCCCTGGGCCAGGGCCCCTGTACTAGCTAATGCAGATTCCCGGTACAGACAGACTGATGTATCAGACAGTGGGTTTCTTATTAAAGTGGCATATCTTCCAAGGAAACTGGCAGGCACATAGAAAGCGTATGCAACCATAGAAAAGGAATGCCTGGCCATTGTCTGGGCAATGTTACCCTATGTGTATGGGAGGGAACCACAATCCATTGACCTGGCTGCACCGTTAGGCGGGGGGAGAATGGGCGATTGTTATGATAGAATCTAATATTGCAACCGTCCAACTTCACCAATTCTCACAAAAAGGGGAGAGACCATGATAACGCTTATGCCCTATTGAGAAACGGAAGAAGCTTTTAACCTCAGTAATTGCAGCCAGAAGAAGGGAGATCGTTAACTTCATGAACTGGAGCCCAGCGCTGGCTGTGCTGAAAAAGTGGGGGAGGAGTATGAGGAGCTGGCTGTGGACTAAAGACTACTGGACGTAGAGAGAAGTCCATAGTTTTAAAAGATTTGAACTTTCCAGCATGGAGCGCTGGTTATATCTACTTGTTGCATTTATTAAATAATTTTCTTGCTCATCAGTTTAAGGTGCACAATAAAATGTTAGTGGATTGGGAGAGGTGTCTTGGGAGACTGTTCACTCATACACATACCATGCTCATCCAGACCAATGATAGAAAGACGTGCCGCCTGGATCTTATGTACACAGAAGGTCAGGCACAAGATTAAAGCAATTATTCCATTATTCTCGTTAGTGTCACAGCGGCTTCAATTAAAGGGAACCAATCACCAGGATTTTCATATACAACCTAAAACCAGTGCTATACTGGCCACTATCAGGCGGATTCTATACATACCATTAGTGGTCACTTCAACTCACCACAGGTCTTTCAACAAAGTGAGTCATTTGTATAATACCATAGAGAATAGAGAGGGAGGAACAACAGGCAGGGGGGTGGGAATCCATCTGAATACCCACCCATATATTATCTGCTCAGTTGCAAATGCCAATCAAGAAGCTGCTGATTTTTTAAAGTTTACTTTCTTGGATTTGAAAGCCTAAACATCCGAGCTGACCACTAATGGTACGCAGAGAATCAGCCTGATAGTGCCAGTATAGCACTGGCTTTACCTTATATGCGAAAATCCTGGTGATTGATTCCCTTTAAGACCTTGCTCTCCCAGCCACTAGTCACATTACGTGGATGGTGACAGTAGACCCAATGGAGCCATCAATACAGGGAGTCTCGCCTCACATGCAGCCCCAGGTGAAGGGCTCAGCCTCAGGAAAATACCTCCACAAATGCACAGTTAACTTGGGGTACTTAGGACATTGACAAATGGATGTTGTTGCCGGCTGGAGCTGGACACAAGCGCTACCATCATGGTATCCTTGCCTGGAGGAGCATAGGCTATCACTGCAGACATACAGGCGGGAGGTACAAAAGCTGTAGGCCAACCAAAAGTTGGGAGACAGTGGGTAATGTGTGGTAAGGGGACAGTGGAACTACCGGTCCCGGTTTGGGGGTCTCGTGGACTGGGGGCATCTGGCTTTGACCATTTACCTGGAGTTGCTACAAGACCGTGGATGGAAGAATAAGAATAAATTAAATTGTTAATACAACCCACAACCTCAGATCTTCACAACCCCCATACACACGTTTTTGTGTTTCAGCTACTGAGACAAAGCGCCATAATAAAATGGTTTTACAAAAAAAGTGTTTAATATTTAAAATACTTTAAAACTACATAAACAAATACATATGAACAAAAATATACATATTTTTAATATAGTAGAAGCCTTTAGCTCAGGATATCAACACTTAAAGCGCACCAATCATCAGGATTTTCCTATATAACCTAAAGCCAGTGCTATACTGGCACTATCAGGCTGATTCTCTACATACCTGTAGTGATCAGCTAGGATGTGTAGGTTTTGAAACACAAGCAAGTAAAACTTGTAAAATCAGCAGCTTTTTGAATGACTGCAGCAGCCGATAGCTGGGGTGAGTATTCAGTTATCCCCTCCCCATGTTATTTATGCCAATTCTATTACAGAATCGATTTACTTTGTGACTAAAAGGACCTGTTCTGAGATCATACCCAAGTGACCAGAAGGGGTGGGGCCTCAGCCAACAGAAAAATGTTGCTTCCTGGTATCAGCTATGTTGGCTGAGGCCCCACCCCTTCTGGTCACATGGGTATGACATCATCACAGGTCCTTCTAGTCATAAAGTAAATCTATTCTATAATAGAATTAGCATAAATAACAGGGGGAGGCGATAACTATGAATACTCACCCCCGCTATTATCTGATCCTCAGCTGCTGTCATTCAAAAAGATACTGATTTTACAATCTTTACTTGCTTGTGTTTCAAAACCTATACAACCTAGCTGACAACTAAAGGTATGTATAGAACCAGCCTGATAGTGCCAGTATAGCATTGACTTTATGTTATATAGGAAAATCCTGGTGACTGGTGCGCTTTAAAACAGAAGGTCCAGAAGTATTTAAAAAAAAAACCAACAAACACAACTTATTTGCCAAGTATCAATGCTTAATATAGAAGTCAAAAATGCAGTTTCATATCTGATCCCATGACAACACTTCCTGGCTGCGAGTGGAGGCACAGTAATTGTGAAGTCATGCATGCTGGGAGCCAAAGTCAGGAGTGGATTTAAAAGACGTAGAAAGTACTTATACTTGTTAGATTAACTTTTGTTTTTTGATTAAAAACAAAAAACCTATGAATGTTCAGCAATACATCGGTATGTCAGGTCTATATTAAAAGTTGTGATTGGCTCTGTGTGCTCATCCGTGTTGTAGACCAATGCTGGAGCAATCTTCTACTCTATGCACTATTCTGGCAGATGAAAAGGAGTAGAACAGTGCATTATGTAAACAGTTTTCCTTAAGGACCATCAGTTGGCATCAAGATTTGCTTATTGTGTACTGGGACATTGGCTCGTATGCGCACACTAACTGAATATAAGTTTGTCTAGCCAAGTATTACTGCCACATTTCTAAACAGAAAAATGAATGAATCTGGGTTTATACAGTGGCAGGTACATTTGTGAACACTGATATCGATGGTGATTTGGATTCCGACAACGGCCCTATACCACGGAGCGTGCCAGAACAATGACAAAGTGTTGTGGAATGTTACGAAGCACTGAAACGTAAAGCTCGACTTCCAGATGAGATTGTCCTTCATACTGCACTTCTAGTACTTTTCCTTTTCGCATTAACCATTATGCAGATTCTCTATTTCAGGAATTCCTTCAATTGTCTCAGTTTGTCACAGTTATCTACAACATCTGGGATAGAGAGGAGAATCTAGAGAATAAAAAAGAAGAGTTTAATACACATACAAGCTCCACATCTTTATACAATCACAAGCCATAACATTAAAACCACTGGCCTAATATTGCGTATTATAAGATTATGCAGCGATCCACAATTCGCGATATGATCTGATAAGGGAGAAGTGGGAAGTTGTCTTATTGGCATGGGAAACTTTACACTTGCCCATTTTTCCTTCCACAATTATTATCTATCATTTCACCTTACCTGTCGTATTCTTTCAATAATGACGTCTAGTTTCCGGACTTCTGCCTCTGAATTTGAGAGATTGGCTTCCAGTATATCCTTCTACAAAAGACAAAATATTTAAAGAAGTTGTACTGCCACCAAAAATGCTGGAGAACACTGCTCCTATTGTGGGATACTCCAGCTCTTGTCACATAACTTCAAAATCCAACCGTTGTGCCAATCTGCTGATTGCCCCAGGACTCACTCTGGGCACCCTGGCAAAGTGTGGACTCTGACAGGGAGAGCTGTGGTGATGGTCAAACTGATTGGGTAAGTATAGTATTACATGGCAACCAAACAGATGAATAGGCTTTCTTGACGGTTTAGGGCTGACAGAACTAGCACGACTCTTATATAATGCCTCTTCATTCAGTCTTACATGGTGTTGAGTGGGAAACAACTGGTATGATGTCCATGTCCCCTGTTCTTAACATCCTCAGTCACAAAATGTAAGAGGATTTTATTTTTGTAATGTGCATAAAACTCCCTTCTCAGTCTTAATAAGGTAATGGGAGTAGTGGAAGGAAAGAAGGGAATTTTGTTTACTTACCGTAAATTCCTTTTCTTCTAGCTCCTATTGGGAGACCCAGACAATCGGATGTATAGCTTCTGCCTCCGGAGGCCACACAAAGTATTACACTTTAAAAAAAGTGTAACCCCTCCCCTCTGCCTATACACCCTCCCGTGGATCACGGGCTCCTCAGTTTTGGTGCAAAAGCAGGAAGGAGAAAACTTATAAATTGGTCTAGGGTAAATGCAATCCGAAGGATGTTCGGAGAACTGAAACCATGAACCAAAAGAACAATTCAACATGAACAACATGTGTACACAAAAGAACAACCAGCCCGAAGGGTACAGGGGCGGGTGCTGGGTCTCCCAATAGGAGCTAGAAGAAAGAAGGGAATTTTGTTACTTACCGTAAATTCCTTTTCTTCTAGCTCCTATTGGGAGACCCAGACGATTGGGTGTATAGTACTGCCTCCGGAGGCCACACAAAGCATTACACTAAAAAGTGTAAGGCCCCTCCCCTTCTGGCTATACACCCCCAGTGGGATCACTGGCTCACCAGTTTTAGTGCAAAAGCAAGAAGGAGGAAAGCCAATAACTGGTTTAAACAAATTCACTCCGAAGTAACATCGGAGAACTGAAAACCATTCAACATGAACAACATGTGTACCCGAAAAACAACCAAAAATCCCGAAGGACAACAGGGCGGGTGCTGGGTCTCCCAATAGGAGCTAGAAGAAAAGGAATTTACGGTAAGTAACAAAATTCCCTTCTTCTTCGGCGCTCCATTGGGAGACCCAGACGATTGGGACGTCCAAAAGCTGTCCCTGGGTGGGTAAAGAAATACCTCATGTTAGAGCTGCAAAGACAGCCCTCCCCTACGGGGAGGCAACTGCCGCCTGCAGGACTCTTCTACCTAGGCTGGCGTCCGCCGAAGCATAGGTATGCACCTGATAATGTTTGGTGAAAGTGTGCAGACTCGACCAGGTAGCTACCTGGCACACCTGTTGAGCCGTAGCCTGGTGTCGTAATGCCCAGGACGCACCCACGGCTCTGGTAGAATGGGCCTTCAGCCCTGATGGAACCGGAAGCCCCGCAGAACGGTAGGCTTCCAGAATTGGTTCCTTGATCCATCGAGCCAGGGTGGATTTTGCAGCCTGCGATCCCTTGCGCTGACCAGTGACAAGGACAAAGAGTGCATCCGAGCGGCGCAGGGGCGCCGTGCGGGAATGTAGATTCTGGGTGCTCTACACCAGATCCAACAATGCAAGCCATTACATATCGATGAAATGGATAAAAGGAAGGTAAGGAGATATCCTGATTGTGATAAAAAGGGGATACCACCTTAGGGAGAAACTCTGGGATCGGACGCAGCACTACCTTATCTTGGTGAACACCAGGAAGGGAGCTTTGGATGACCGCGCTGCTAGTTCGGACACTCTCCGAGGAGACGTGACCGCTACCAGAAAGGCCACTTTCTGTGAAAGTCGAGAAAGTGAAAACATCCCTCAGAGGCTCGCAGGGCGGCTCCTGGAGAGCAATTAATACCCTGTGCAGATCCCATGGGTCTAACGGCCTCCTGTACGTAGGGACAATGTGATAACCCCCCTGCAGGAACGTGCGTACCTGAGGAAGTCATACTAGGCGCTTCTGAAAGAATACCGACAGCGCTGCGACTTGTCCTTTAAGGGAGCCGAGCGACAAACCTTTTCCCAATCCAGATGCAGGAAGGGAGGAAAAAGGAGACAATGCAAATGGCCAGGGAGACACTCCCGAAGCAGAGCACCAAGATAAGAATATCTTCCACGTCTTGTGGTAGATCTTGGCAGACGTCGGCTTCCTAGCCCGTCTCATGGTGGCAATGACGTCTTGAGATAATCCTGAAGACGCCAGGATCTCGGGCTCGATGGCCATACAGTCAGGATCAGGGCCGTAGAATTCAGTGGAAAAAACGGCCCTTGGGACAGTAAGTCTGGCCGGTCTGAGAGTGCCCACGGTTGGCCGACCGTGAGATGCCACAGATCCGGGAACCACGACCTCCTCGACCAGTCTGGGACGACGAGGATGGCGCGGTGGCAAGCGGAGCTGAGCTTGCGTAGCACTCTAGGCAACAGTGCCAGAGATGGAAACACATAGGGTAGCTGGAACTGCGACCAATCATGAACTAGGGCGCCCGCCGCCAGAGCTCTTTGCTCGTGAGACCGCGCCATGAAAATCGGGACCTTGTTGTTGTGCCGAGACGCCATTAGGTCGACGTCCGGCCTCCCCCAGCTGCTACAGATTTCCTGACATCATTCTGGGTGCAGAGGCCATTCCCCTGCGTCCATGCCCAGGCGACTGAGGAAGTCTGCTTCCCAATTTTCTACGCCCGGGATGTGAACTGCGGATATGGTGGATGCTCTGTCCCCCACCCACGTCAGAATCCGCCGGATTGCCTGGTAGGCTTGGCGATGCGTGTTCCGCCTTGGTGGGCGATGTCTGCCACCGCTGTGGAATTGTCCGACTGAATTCGGATCAGTTTTCCTTCCAGCCACTGCTGGAAGGCTTGCAGGGCAAGATACACTGCCCAGATTTCCAGAACATTGATCCGAAGGATGGACGCCTCTGAAGAGAGTCCCTGACCGTCTGAGAAGGGAAACGTTCCTGTCTAGGGACGTCGACTCCCAAACCCATTGGCAAAGCATGTCCCATTGAAGTGGACGCAGATGAAACTGCGCGAAAGTGACTGCCTCTGCATGAGGCGTCTTAAGGGGTGTGACTGGCCTTGAAGGAGAGACTGCACCCCCGTCTGTAGTGAACGCTGCTTGTCCAGCGGAAGCTTCACTATCGCTGAGGGAGTGTGAAACTCCATGCCCAGATATGTCAGCGATTGGGTCGGTGCCCGATGTAACCTTGAAAAGTTGATGATCCACCCGAAATTCTGGAGAGTCTCCAGCGCCCCGTTCAGGCTGTGTTGGCATGCCTCTTGAGAGGGTGCCTTGACAAGTGGATCGTCCCAGTAAGGATCACAGAGTGACCCTGAGAGTGCAGGACTGCTCCCACTGCTGCCCTGAACTTGGTGAAAACCCGTAGGGCTGTCGCCAGACCGAAGGGCAGGGCTACGCACTGAAGATGCTCGTCTTCAATAACGAAACGTAGCAAACGCTAGTGCTCTGGAGCAATCGGCACGTGGAGATAAGCATCCTGATATCTATTGATGCTAGGAAATCTCTTTGAGACATTGAGGCGATGACGGAGCGGAGGGTTACATCCGGAACCGCCTGGCCTTCACGTGCTTGGTGAGCAGTTTTAGTTCCAGAACGGAACGGAAAGAGCCACCCTTTTCTGGCACCCCAATCAGATTGGAGGAAAAAACCGTGTCTTGTTCCTGAAGAGGAACAGGGATTACCACTCCTGCCTGCAGAAGAGCCTCGGCTCGGTGGGGGGGGGGGAATGTCCTGTACACGTGAGACACAATGTCTCTCACCCACCGGTCTGTGACCTGCGGCAGCTAAATGTCGCCAAGCGGGAGAGTCTGCCACCAACCGCGGATGCGGAGAGAGAGAGCTGAAGTCATGAGGGGACCGCCTTGGTAGCGGTTCCTCCTGCAGCCTTCCTTGGGCGTGATTGAGCCCGGCCGGAATTTGAGCCCCTCTGAGCATTTTGAGCCCTTTTGGACGAGGACAATTGGGACCTGCCCGAGCCTGGGAAGGACCGAAACCTCGACTGTCCCCCCAGGACAGCATTACTAGGGTAAGTCGCAATGCAGACATTGCGAGGTTAAGGACACCACCTGCGGCGCAGATGTACATGTGCTCAAGACCAGCTGCGCAAGACCAGCTGAAAAAGCTTAGAGTGCCCATACGGCTGCGAATGCCGGAGCAACCGACACGCTGATAGCTTCACAGACAGATTTCAACCAGAGGTCCATCTGTCTGTCAATGGCATCTTTAAGTGACGTCCCATCTCCACTGCAACTATGGATCTAGCCGCAAGCCTGGAGATTGGGGGATCCACCCTTGGACCCTGGGTCCAGCGCTTTACCACGTCAGGGGGAAGGGATAACGTGTATCCTTAATACGTTTGGAGAAAACGCTTATCTGGTAAGCGTGGTGTGTCTGAACTGCTTCTCTGAAGTCAGCGTGGCCAGAAAAGTACTCAATATACGCATGAGATACTGAAAAAGGATTTCTCCTGCTGTAAAGCTGACTCCTCCCCTGGGGGAGCTGAGGGAGCAATATCCAACATTCCATTGATGGACGCTATAAGATCATTCACTATGGCGTCACCGTCCGGTGTATCCGGATTGAGAGCGGTGTCAGGACCAAAGCCCCTGATCAGCTACGTCTGCCTCATCATACAGAGAGTCCTCCCGCTGGGACCTTGACCAGTGATGAAGCTGAGTGCCGCACCCAGCGAGCTAGCTTAGGCTGTCTGGGACTGCCGTCCGTGTCAGAGCCTTCACCCTGGAACGCCTGGGACCCCCCCCGGAGCACTGATTATGTTCCAAATGAGGGTGGCCAGGGAGCATTAATCAAGATTGCCCATGGCCTGTCTCTATCCCATGACAATCTATCAGCCGAAACTG
Organism: Anomaloglossus baeobatrachus; assembly: GCF_048569485.1. Classification (NCBI taxonomy): domain Eukaryota; kingdom Metazoa; phylum Chordata; class Amphibia; order Anura; family Aromobatidae; genus Anomaloglossus; species Anomaloglossus baeobatrachus. The sequence continues at coordinate 109,187,804 of NC_134354.1, read as the reverse complement.
CAACTCCGTCCCTGTCCCTGGACAGGGTTCACAGGTGGTTCCTTTGGCCACCTCTAGTAGAGACCCCGGCTGACCAAGTGCTACAGGGGTGCATTGCACACAATGGGGGTCAGTGGAACCTGCCGGTGGAACAGTATCACATGCAGGAAAAGCAGCATAGAAAGCCTGTGTTGCTTTTTTGCTGCTGTATTCTAGCCATCTATGCAATGTATAGCATACAAGCATAAACACTTCAGCACATGCAATACAAGCAGCATAGAAAGCCTGTGCCTTGGCACCCTTGCTTTTTTGCTGCTGTTGTCCAGCCATCTAGGAGAATACAGCCAAGAGTAGCGACCGTACCGTGCAATGTATAGCATACAAGCATAAGTACAAATGAACACTTCAGCACATGCAATACAAGCAGCATAGAAAACCTGTGCCTTGGCACCCTTGCTTTTTTGCTGCTGTTGTCCAGCCCTCTAGGAGAATATAGCCAAGAGTAGCGACCGTACAGTGCAATGTATAGCATACAAGCATAAGTACAAATGAACACTTCAGCGCATGCAATACAAGCAGCCTAGAAAAACTGTGCCTTAGCACCCTTGCTTTTTTGCTGCTGTTATCTCGCCATCTAGGAGGGCATATAGCCAAAGATAGCGACCGTACAGTGCAGTGTATAGCATACAAGCATAAACTACAAATGGACACTTCGGTATTTAGTGGGGTCAGCACTTCAGGTGCTGCTTACCGCCCGCCTATAACGCGGGTGTGTGGTCGCCAGAGCCCTGTGAGTGGTTGCCCAGAGCATGTCTCCGTTCCCCAGCTCGGACTGCGTGCAGGAATGGCTGCCGGCGTCCTTCTCCAGCTCGTGTGACGAGGGGCGGGCCGTGGGCGTGCCCCAGACAAGAGCGGGAAACTGGCGTCCCACTGTGTCCAGTGAAGGGGGCTGGAGAATGCAAAGCAGACTCCAGCCCTCGGCGCTGACTGTCTGTACAGCGTCCCGCCTCTCCCCTGACTGGCAGGGCTGGAGGCGGGAACGAAACGAAAACTAGGCCGCAAAGCCGGGGACTCGAGTAATAAGCGCGGCCGTCCATGTGCACGGCCAGCGCGGAAGTCCCCGGCGCACCACAAGTCCCAGCCGCGCCACAATGTAAAAAACACCCAGCAGCGGCCGGCGCGGCAGTTCCCAATACATAAAGTCACTCAGCAAAGCTGTAGTGAATAATAGCACGAGCGCTCCGCGCTGTTGCCCCCGGCGCACTAACACTCCCAGCAATGCTGGTGTGTGTGTGCGCGCTTGCCCGGGGACACAGAGTACCTTAATGTAGCAGGGCCTGTCCCTGACGATACTCAGCTCCATATCCAGCAGGTTCTCTGGGTCTGTGGATGGAGCCCGGTCTCAGTGCCTGGAGACCTGTAAGGGGTGCTTCACACACAGCGAGCTCGCTGCCGAGATCGCTGCTGAGTCACGCTTTTTGTGACGCAGCAGTGACCTCATTAGCGATCTCGCTGTGTGTGACAATGAGCAGCGATCTGGCCCCTGCTGCGAGATCGCTGCTCGTTACACACAGCCCTGGTTCGTTTTCTTCAAAGCCGCTCTCCCGCTGTGACACACAGATCGCTGTGTGTGACAGCGAGAGAGCGACAAATGAAGCGAGCAGGAGCCGGCATCTGACAGCTGAGGTAAGCTGTATCCAAGATAAACATCGGGTAACCAAGGTGGTTACCCGATATTTACCTTAGTTACGAGCCTCTGCAGCTCTCACGCTGCCTGTGCTGCCGGCTCCGGCTCTCTGCACATGTAGCTGCTGTACACATCGGGTTAATTAACCCGATGTGTACAGCAGCTAGGAGAGCAAGGAGCCAGCGCTAAGCAGTGTGCGCGGCTCCCTGCTCTCTGAACATGTAGCTGCATTACACATCGGGTTAATTAACCCGATGTGTACTGTAGCTATGGTAGGAGAGCAAGGAGCCAGCGCTCAGTGTGCGCGGCTCCCTGCACACACAGCTGTGCGCTGGTAACTAATGTAAACATCGGGTAACCATACCCGATGTTTACCTTAGTTACCAGTCTCCGCAGCTTCCAGACGGCAGCTCCGTGCAAGCGCAGCGTCGCTTGCACGTCGCTGCTGGCTGGGGGCTGTTCACTGGTCGCTGGTGAGATCTGCCTGTTTGACAGCTCACCAGCGACCATGTAGCGATGCAGCAGCGATCCTGACCAGGTCAGATCGCTGGTCGGATCGCTGCTGCATCGCTAAGTGTGAAGGTACCCTAAGATCCCACTTCGCCCAGAGCCCTGAGGGGGGATGGGGAAGGAAAACAGCATGTGGGCTCCAGCCTCCGTACCCGCAATGGGTACCTCAACCTTAACAAACACCCGACAAAAGTGGGGTGAGAAGGGAGCATGCTGGGGGCCCTAGTATGGGCCCTCTTTTCTTCCATCCGACATAGTCAGCAGCTGCTGCTGACTAAAAACAGTGGAGCTATGCGTGGATGTCTGACCTCCTTCGCACAAAGCAGAAAACTGGTGAGCCAGTGATCCCACTGGGGGTGTATAGCCAGAAGGGGAGGGGCCTTACACTTTTTAGTGTAATGCTTTGTGTGGCCTCCGGAGGCAGTACTATACACCCAATCGTCTGGGTCTCCCAATGGAGCGCCGAAGAAAGGAATTTACGGTAAGTAAACAAAATTCCCTTCTTTGTCGCTCCATTGGGAGACCCAGACAATTGGGACGTCCAAGAGCAGTCCCTGGGTGGGTAAAAGAATACCTCAATAAAAAAGAGCCGAAAAACGGCCCCCTCTTACAGGTGGGCAACCGCCGCCTGAAGGACTCGCCTACCTAGACTGGCGTCTGCCGAAGCATAGGTATGCACTTGATAGTGTTTCGTGAAAGTGTGCAGACTCGACCACGTAGCTGCCTGACACACCTGCTGAGCCGTAGCCCGATGCCGCAATGCCCAGGACGCACCCACGGCTCTGGTAGAATGGGCTTTCAGCCCTGAAGGAAGCGGAAGCCCAGAAGAACGGTAGGCTTCGAGAATCGGTTCCTTGATCCACCGAGCCAAGCCAGCGACAAGGACAAAGAGCGCATCTGAACGACGCAGGGGCGCCGTGCGAGACACGTAGAGCCGGAGTGCTCTCACAAGATCCAAAAAGAGTGCAAATCCTTTTCACACTGGTGAATTGGATTAGGGCAAAATGAAGGCAAGGAGATATCCTGATTGAGATGAAAAGGGGATACCACCTTAGGGAGAAATTCCGGGACCGGACGCAGAACCACCTTGGACGAAGAGGATTGGGACTTGGCGGAGGGACGAAAGGACCGAAATCTCGGTTGAATCTTCCTCTGTTGAGGTCTCTTAGGTTTGGCCTGGGGTAAGGAGGAATCCTTTCCTTTGGATTCCTTAATAATCTCATCCAATCGTTCACCAAACAAACGGTCGCCAGAAAACGGCAAACCGGTTAAGAACCTCTTGGAAGCAGAGTCTGCCTTCCATTCGCGCAGCCACATGGCCCTGCGGACTGCCACAGAGTTAGCGGATGCTACAGCCGTACGGCTAGCCGAGTCCAGGACGGCGTTCATGGCGTAGGACGAAAAGGCTGACGCCTGAGAGGTCAAAGACGCAACTTGCGGAGCAGAATTGCGTGTGACAGCATTAAAGAAGTTGTCCAGTTACCAAAACTGATTTTTTTTTTCTGATAAATCTTGCTAATATGTGCCCCTCAACACATCTATTATGTTTTTTCAGCAAAATTACCTTTCATTGTGCACTAGCAGCACATGCTCATTGCTGGCTCCAGCTCTGACGGGGTTAATCTCTCCTCTGACTTCCTGTGTTCAGTTCCTACAAGTCCCAGAATTCTTTGTGGCTCTAGGGCGGTGTCTGGCTTATCTAACACACCCATTGTGTCTAATACACCCACTCTGCTCCCACCCAAACCCTCCTCCCTGCCTCTTCCCAGTGGATGTGCACTCAGAGAAATCACAGATACAGCAGCTCTGCACAGCCAGGGGAAGAAAGTGTGTGCGCGTGTATATACAGTGTGTGTGTGCGTATATACAGTGTGTGTGTGTATATACAGTGTGTGAGTGAGTGTGTATGTGTGTGTATATACAGTGTGCGCGTATATACAGTGTGTGTATATATACAGTGTGTGAGTGAGTGTGTATGTGTGTGTGTATGTCATACTCACCTGTCTGCAGGGTCCCGGTGCCATGCCTGCTTCCAGCCCCTGTCTCGGTCCCGCCGCTTCGGCTGTGTGCAGTCTCCCCGGGGCACGCACGAAGCTTGCAGGACCTGGCCGTGGATCACCTGATGCAGTCACCTGACGCATCAGCTGATCGTAGTCTCGCCGGCTTTTTCTTGCCCGGCCGGCTATCAGCTGATCCTGCCGTCAGGGGACTTCATCAGCTGATTACCGGCAGCTCCTGCAGTGATGGGCCAGGATCAGACTCCGCTCCAGGAGCTGCCGGTCATCAGCACAGACGTGAGTATTTATTTATTTTTTTTTTTTTTTGCACTGATGCATCAGCTGATTGTATAATCGGCTTTTATACAATCAGCTGATGTATGATGTGATTCACATCCTTTATCCTGACACATCATCTGATCGCTTTGCCTTCCTTCCAGCAAACCGATCAGATGATATTGGATCCGGATTGGACGGCGCGGGACCCTGACCCAGGATTACTGCGGAGGGGGGTTTATTTCAATAAAGATGGAGTCACTAATTGTGTTGTGTTTTATTTCTAATAAAAATATTTTTCTGTGTGTTGTGTTTTTTTTTTTTTATCATTACTAGAAATTCATGGTGGCCATGTCTAATATTGGCGTGACACCATGAATTTCGGGCTTAGGGCTAGCTGATAATATACAGCTAGCCCTAACTCCATTATTACCTGGCTAGCCACCCGGCATCAGGGCAGCTGGAAGAGTTGGATACAGCGACAGAAGATGGCGCTTCTATGAAAGCGCCATTTTCTGGGGTGGCTGCGGACTGCAATTCGCAGTGGGGGTGCCCAGAAAGCATGGGCACCCTTCACTGTGGATTCCAATCCCCAGCTGCCTAGTTGTACCCGGCTGGACACCAAAATTAGGCGAAGCTCACGTCATTTTTTTTTTAAATTATTTCATGAAATTCATGAAATAATTAAAAAAAAAAAAGGGCTTCTCTATATTTTTGGTTCCCAGCCGAGTACAACTAGGCAGCTGGGGGTTGGGGGCAGCCCGTACCTGCCTGCTGTACCCGGCTAGCATACAAAAATATGGCGAAGCCCACGTCATTTTTTTTTGGTAAAAAACTGCATACAGTCCTGGATGGAGGATGCTGAGCCTTGTAGTTCTGCAGCTGCTGTCTGCTCTCCTGCATACAATGAACATTTTGAATAAGGAAATGACATCAGACCTTTTTTATTTTTTTCATCAACAATCTTTAATGGCATTGTGCACTGATTAAAAACGCAGTGAGCAAAAACGCAGCAAAAAAGGCACCAAATCGCGGCAAAAACGTGACATGCAGCATCCGGTCACCTGCACTACAAGTGCCAGAGTGGAGAAAGATAGTGACATGCAGCACACTATGTGTCAGAGCAGAGCATGTCACTGTCTCCACTCCGCTGACCTCACAGCCCGTACACGCTGCGATGGATGCAGGGGGACACAGAACAAGTAATCGGCCGACACTGGAGTCATCTGATTACTTGGGATGAATTGAGCAGTAAAATGCTCTGGTGCTCGATGGGCGAAGCCCATGCCGTTTTTTTAAAAAAAAAATTAATTAAAAATAAAAAAAATCACATTGTTTGTGGGCTCCCGCTGCATTTTCTGTTGCTAAGGGTAACCAAAGCAGCTACTGGCTGCTAGCCCCCGCTGCTTGGTGTTACTTTCACTGGCAATAGAAATGCAGGGAAGCATTTTTTTTTTTTTTTTTATAAAGGTTTTTCCCTGAAAACGTTTTTAAGAAAATGACGTGGGCTTCGCCATATTTTTGTATGCTAGCCAGGTACAGCAGGCAGCTACGGGCTGCCCCCAACCCCCAGCTGCCTAGTTGTACCCGGCTGGGAACCAAAAATATAGAGAAGCCCTTTTTTTTTTTTTTATTTCATGAATTTCATGAAATAATTAAAAAAAAAAAATGACATGGGCTTCGCCGAATTTTTGAGTCCAGCCAGGTACAACTAGGCAGCTGGGGATTGGAATCCGCAGTGAAGGGTGCCCAAACTTTCTGGGCCCCCCGCTGCGAATTGCAGTCCACAGCCGCCCCAGAAAATGGCGCTTTTATAGAAGCGCCATCTTCTGGCGCTGTATCCAACTCTTCCAGTGGCCCTGGTGGCAGGTGGCACGCTGGGTAATAAGGGGTTAATACCAGCTATGTTTTACCCGCTGGTATAAAGCCCGAGATTCTAAATGTCAGGCCAAGGTTGACCTGGCCATTAAGAATCTCCAATAAAGGGTTAAAAAAAAAAAGACCACACAGAGAAAAATACTTTATTAGAAATAAATACACAGACACAGTAGGGACTCCATGTTTATTACTCCCTCTCACCCCTCCACGATGGAGAGATTTCTGTACTGACCATGCCAGGAGAGAGCGAGGGAAAAGAAAGCGAGCGGGGGGGGGGAAGAGAGCGAGCGGGGGGGAAAAGAGCGAGCGGGGGGGAGAAGAGAGCGCAGGGGGGAGGAAAAGAGAGCGCAGAGGGGAGGAAAAGAGAGCGCAGGGGGGAGGAAAAGAGAGCGCAGGGGGGAGGAAAAGAGAGCGCAGGGGGGAGGAAAAGAGCGCAGGGGGGAGGAAAAGAGCGCAGGGGGGAGGAAAAGAGAGCGCAGGGGGGGGAAGAGAGCGAGCGGGGGGGGGAAAGAGAGCGAGCGGGGGGGAAAGAGAGCGAGCGGGGGGGAAAGAGAGCGAGCGGGGGGGGAAAGAGCGAGGGGGGGGAGAAGAGAGCGAGGGGGGAGGAAAAGAGAGCGAGGGGGGAGGAAAAGAGAGCGAGGGGGAGGAAAAGAGAGCGAGGGGGGAGGAAAAGAGAGCGAGGGGTGAGGAAAAGAGAGCGAGGGGTGAGGAAAAGAGAGCGAGGGGTGAGGAAAAGAGAGCGAGGGGTGAGGAAAAGAGAGCGCAGGGGTGAGGAAAAGAGAGCGCAGGGGTGAGGAAAAGAGAGCGCAGGGGTGAGGAAAAGAGAGCGCAGGGGTGAGGAAAAGAGAGCGCAGGGGGGAGGAAAAGAGAGCGCAGGGGGGAGGAAAAGAGCGCAGGGGGGAGGAAAAGAGCGCAGGGGGGAGGAAAAGAGCGCAGGGGGGAGGAAAAGAGCGCAGGGGGGAGGAAAAGAGAGCGAGGGGGGAGGAAAAGAGAGCGAGGGGGGAGGAAAAGAGCGAGGGGGGAGGAAAAAAGAGCGAGGGGGGAGGAAAAGAGAGCGCAGGGGGGAAGAAAAGAGAGCGAGGGGGGAAGAGAGCGAGGGAAAAGAGGGGAGGGGAGAGAGGGATAAGAGGGGAGAGAGGGATAAGAGGGGGGCAGAGAAGAGGGGGAAGAGGGGAGGGGGAGAAGAGTGGGGGGAGAGAAGAGAGTGGGGAAAGAACAGGGGGGGGGGCAGAGGTGCTCTGTCACCAACTGTCTCCACTCTGTGATTTGTGGTGCAGGTGACAGAGTGCAGACAGTTGGTCCCATGCAGCAGGACAGATGGCAGAGCACAGCGGTGACATGCCTGCCAGTGTCTTGCTGCTGGGAGAAGCAGATGATCACACTGCCCGACACCGGCCGCTCTCCTGACATCGCAGCAGAGCGGGCGGGTGGACAGTGTGAGCACATACTTACGTGCAGGGGGGGATTCAGCTAAAGACCCCCCCTGTACTGCACACTGGCGCCCCGTGTCTCAGCCTCTCTGCAAGACGCCGGCTCCACAGTGACGTCCTCCGGCTCCTCCCCTCGATGCTGGGCTGTGACGTGCGGTAGTCACCGCCCACAGCCCTGTCACTCAATCTGAGTGGCGCCGGCATCCTGTGACGTACCCGTCTTGTTTGAGAGCCCGGAAATGCCGGGACGTCAGAGGATGCCGGCGGCCACAGCTCCAGGGGGTCATGTGACTGGCACTGAGCGTGCAGGATAGCGCCGCTCAGTGCCAGAACTGGAAACAGAAGGCAATGGAGAAGACGCCTAGAAAGGTAAGTATAGCTCATACAGAAAATAAAAAAAATGGGTGAACCACCCCTTTAATCTCAGTCAGACAAGCCGAGATAGCTTGGAGTGCCCACACGGCTGCAAAGGCCGGGGCAAAAGACGCGCCCGTGGCCTCATAGATGGACTTCACCAGGAGCTCTATCTGTCTGTCAGTGGCATCCTTTAGGGATGAGCCATCTGCAACCGACACCACGGATCTAGCCGCCAATCTGGAGACTGGAGGATCCACCTTGGGACAGTGAGCCCATCCCTTAACAACTTCAGATGGGAAGGGGTAACGCGTGTCAGTGAGGCGTTTAGCAAAGCGCTTGTCCGGGACCGCTCTGGACTTCTGGACAGCATCCCTGAAGTTAGAGTGATCAAAGAAGGGAGTTTTGTTTACTTACCGTAAATTCCTTTTCTTCTAGCTCCAATTGGGAGACCCAGACAATTGGGTGTATAGCTTCTGCCTCCGGAGGCCACACAAAGTATTACACTTAAAAGTGTAAGCCCCTCCCCTCTGCCTATACACTCCCCCGTGCATCACGGGCTCCTCAGTTTTGGTGCAAAAGCAGGAAGGAGGAAACATATAAATTGGTCTAAGGTAAATTCAATCCGAAGGATGTTCGGAGAACTGAAAACCATGAACCCAGAACGGTTCAACATGGACAACATGTGTACACAAAAGAACAACAGCCCGAAGGGAACAGGGGCGGGTGCTGGGTCTCCCAATTGGAGCTAGAAGAAAAGAAATTTACGGTAAGTAAACAAAATTCCCTTCTTCTTTGTCGCTCCATTGGGAGACCCAGACAATTGGGACGTCCAAAAGCAGTCCCTGGGTGGGTAAAAGAATACCTCGGTAATAGAGCCGTAACACGGCCCCTTCCTACAGGTGGGCAATCGCCGCCTGAAGGACTCGCCTACCTAGGCTGGCATCAGCCGAAGCGTAGGTATGCACCTGATAGTGTTTCGTGAAAGTGTGCAGACTCGACCAGGTAGCCGCCTGACACACCTGCTGAGCCGTAGCCTGGTGCCGCAATGCCCAGGACGCACCCACGGCTCTGGTAGAATGGGCTTTCAGCCCTGACGGAACCGGAAGCCCAGAAGAACCGTAGGCTTCAAGAATTGGTTCATTGATCCACCGAGCCAAGGTTGACTTGGAAGCCTGCGACCCTTTACGCTGGCCAGCGACAAGGACAAAGAGCGCATCCGAGCGGCGCAGGGGCGCCGTACGGGAAATGTAGAGTCTGAGTGCTCTCACAAGATCTAACAAGTGCAAATCCTTTTCACATTGGTGAACTGGATGAGGGCAAAAAGAAGGTAAGGAGATATCCTGATTGAGATGAAAAGGGGATACCACCTTAGGGAGAAAATCCGGAACCGGACGCAGAACCACCTTGTCCTGGTGAAACACCAGGAAGGGGGCCTTGCATGACAGTGCAGCTAGCTCAGACACTCTCCGAAGTGACGTGACTGCCACTAGGAAGACCACCTTCTGCGAGAGACGTGATAGAGAAATATCTCTCATTGGCTCGAAAGGTGGTTTCTGAAGAGCCGTTAGCACCCTGTTCAGATCCCAGGGTTCTAGCGGACGCTTGTAAGGAGGGACTATGTGGCAAACCCCCTGCAGGAACGTGCGTACCTGCGGGAGCCTGGCTAGACGCTTTTGAAAAAACACAGAGAGCGCCGAGACTTGTCCCTTAAGAGAGCCGAGAGACAAACCCTTTTCCATTCCGGATTGAAGGAATGACAGAAAAGTGGGCAAGGCAAATGGCCAGGGAGTAAAACCCTGATCAGAGCACCAGGATAAGAAGATCCTCCACGTCCTGTGGTAGATCTTGGCGGACGTTGGTTTCCTGGCCTGTCTCATAGTGGCAATGACCTCTTGAGATAACCCTGAAGCCGCTAGGATCCAGGACTCAATGGCCACACAGTCAGGTTGAGGGCCGCAGAATTCAGATGGAAAAATGGCCCTTGAGACAGCAAGTCTGGTCGGTCTGGTAGTGCCCACGGTTGGCCCACCGTGAGATGCCACAGATCCGGGTACCACGACCTCCTCGGCCAGTCTGGAGCGACGAGGATGGCGCGGCGGCAGTCGGACCTGATCTTGCGTAACACTTTGGGCAGCATTGCCAGAGGACGAAACACATAAGGTAGTCGAAACTGCGACCAATCCTGAACTAATGCGTCCGCTGCCAGAGCTCTGTGATCTTGAGACCGTGCCATGAATGCTGGGACTTTGTTGTTGTGCCGAGACGCCATGAGATCGACGTCCGGCGTTCCCCAGCGGCAACAGATCTCTTGAAACACGTCCGGGTGAAGAGACCATTCCCCTGCGTCCATGCCCTGGCGACTGAGAAAGTCTGCTTCCCAGTTTTCTACGCCCGGGATGTGAACTGCGGAGATGGTGGAGGCTGTGGCTTCCACCCACAGCAGAATCCGCCGAACTTCCTGGAAGGCTTGCCGACTGCGTGTGCCGCCTTGGTGATTGATATATGCCACCGCCGTGGCGTTGTCCGACTGAATTCGGATCTGCCTGCCTTCCAGCCACGGCTGGAACGCCTTTAGGGCTAGATACACTGCCCTTATCTCCAGAACATTGATCTGAAGAGAGGACTCTGGCTGAGTCCAGGTACCCTGGGCCCTGTGGTGGAGAAAGACCGCTCCCCACCCTGACAGACTCGCGTCCGTCGTGACCACAGCCCAGGATGGGGGCAGGAATGATTTCCCCTTCGACAGAGAAGTGGGAAGAAGCCACCACTGAAGGGAGGCCTTGGCTGCCCGAGAGAGGGAGACGTTCCTGTCGAGGGACGTCGACTTCCTGTCCCATTTGCGGATAATGTCCCATTGAAGTGGACGCAGATGAAACTGCGCAAAAGGAACTGCCTCCATTGCTGCCACCATCTTCCCTAGGAAGTGCATGAGGCGCCTCAAGGGGTGCGACTGGGCTCGAAGGAGAGATTGCACCCCTGTTTGTAGTGAACGCTGTTTGTCCAGCGGAAGCTTCACTATCGCTGAGAGAGTATGAAACTCCATGCCGAGATATGTCAGTGATTGGGCCGGTGACAATTTTGACTTTGGGAAATTGATGATCCACCCGAATCTCTGGAGAGTCTCCAGAGCAATGTTCAGGCTGTGTTGGCATGCCGCCCGAGAGGGGGCCTTGACAAGCAGATCGTCTAAGTAAGGGATCACCGAGTGTCCCTGAGAGTGTAGGACTGCTACCACTGTTGCCATGACCTTGGTGAAGACCCGTGGGGCTGTCGCCAGGCCGAAAGGCAGTGCCACGATCTGAAGGTGTTCGTCCCCGATGGCGAAGCGCAGGAAGCGCTGATGCTCTGGTGCAATCGGCACGTGGAGATAAGCATCTCTGATGTCGATTGATGCTAGGAAGTCTCCTTGGGACATCGAGGCGATGACGGAGCGGAGAGATTCCATCGGGAACCGCCTGGTTTTCACGTGTTTGTTGAGCAGTTTTAGGTCCAGAACGGGACGGAAAGATCCGTCCTTTTTTGGCACCACAAACAAGTTGGAGTAAAAACCGTGACCCCATTGCTGAAGGGGAACAGGGATTACCACTCCTTCAGCCTTCAGAGTGCTCACCGCCTGAAGAAGAGCATCGGCTCGCTCGGGGGGCGGAGATGTTCTGAAGAAACGAGTCAGGGGACGAGAGCTGAACTCTATCCTGTAACCGTGAGACAGAATGTCTCTCACCCATCGGTCTTGGACATGTGGCAACCAGGCGTCGCAAAAGCGGGAGAGCCTGCCACCGACCGAGGATGCGGTTTGGGGAGGCCGAAAGTCATGAGGAGGCCGCTTTAGGAGCGGTTCCTCCGGCGGTCTTCTTAGGACGTGACTTAGACCGCCATGAATCGGAGTTCCTCTGACCCTTCTGTGGCCTGTTGGACGAGGAGAATTGAGATCTGGCTGAGGGCCGAAAGGACCGAAACCTCGATTGTACCTTCCTTTGTGGAGGTCTGTTTGGTTTGGACTGGGGTAAGGACGAGTCATTTCCCTTGGATTGTTTAATGATTTCATCCAATCGCTCGCCAAACAGGCGGTCGCCAGAAAATGGCAACCCGGTTAAGAACTTTTTTTAAGCAGCGTCTGCCTTCCATTCACGTAGCCACATGGCCCTGCGGACTGCCACCGAATTGGCGGATGCTACCGCCGTACGGCTCGCGGAGTCCAGGACAGCATTCATAGCGTAGGACGCAAACGCCGACGCCTGAGAGGTTAAGGACACTACTTGCGGAGTAGAGGCTCGTGTGACTGCATTAATCTCAGACTGACAAGCTGAGATAGCTTGGAGTGCCCATACGGCTGCGAATGCCGGAGCAAAGGAAGCGCCAATAGCTTCATAGATGGATTTCATCAGGAGCTCTATCTGCCTGTCAGTGGCATCCTTGAGTGATGCACCATCTGCCACTGCAACTACGGATCTAGCCGCCAGTCTAGAGACTGGAGGATCCACCTTGGGACACTGAGCCCAACCCTTGACTACGTCAGGGGGGAAGGGATAACGAGTGTCATTAAGGCGCTTAGTAAAGCGCTTATCTGGAAAGGCTCGGTGTTTCTGGACTGTATCTCTGAAGTCGGAGTGATCAAGAAACCCACTCCGTGGACGTTTGGGGAACCTAAAATGGAATTTCTCCTGTTGAGAAGCTGACTCCTCAATCGGAGGAGCTGGAGGAGAAAGATCCAACACCTGATTGATGGACGCTATAAGGTCGTTTACTATGGCGTCCCCTTCAGGTGTATCAAGGTTGAGAGCGGTGTCAGGATCAGAGCCCTGATCTGCCACCTCCGCTTCATCCTCCAGAGAGTCCTCATGCTGAGACCCTGAGCAGTGTGATGAAGTCGAGGGAATTTCCCAGCGAGCCCGCTTAGTCGGTCTGGGACTGCGGTCCGTGTCAGAGTCCTCACCGTGGGACCTATGAGTCGCCCCAGGAGCACTTTGCTGCTCCAACCGAGGAAGGCCTGGGGTCAATGATTCAACTGTGCCCGGGGCCAGTGTTACCGGTCTGGACTGCAAAGCTTCTAGTATTTTAGCAGACCATTTATCCATAGACTCAGACAGTTTGTCAGCGAATACTGCAAACTCTGTCCCTGTCACCTGGACAGTGGCAGCAGGTGGTTCCACCTGGGCCGGGGGTCCCACCAGTGGCAGAGGCTCCGGCTGAGTGAGTGTCACAGGGGCCGAACATTGCACACAATGAGGGTAGGTGGAACCTGCAGGTAGCAAAGCCGCACATGAGGTACAGGTTGCAAAGTAAGCCTGTGCCTTGGCACCCTTGCTTTTTGCGGACGACATGCTGTTGTCTCCCCTTAGAGCAATCAGTGAGGGTATATAGCCAAAAGCAAATAGTGCAGCCGTATACAGTAAATGTATACAAAATAAGTATATAAATATACACTTCGGCACCCAGGGGGCCAGCACCTAGTAACAGGTGCGGCTTACCGACCGCCTGCAGCGGTTGTGTGACCACCAGATTCCCTGCCCGGGCCTCCCAGAGCTGTGGAGCTCGGTGTTGTCTCCCCTCTGAAATTCTCCAGCGTCTGAAGTGCTGACAGGAATGGCTGCCAGTGTTCTGAGAGGAGGAGGGGGCCGTGGGCGTGCCTCAGAAAGTGCGGGAATCTGGTGCCCCACAGTGCTCAGTGAGGAGGGAGGAGGATACAAAGTATGCTCCAGCCCTCAGCGCTGACGTCCAGTGCAGCGTCCCGCCCTTACCCCTGACTGGCAGGCCCGGGGGCGGGAGTATGCGGTACTAGGCCGCAAAAGCCGGGGAGTAAAGTTATAAGCGCGGCCGGCAAACAAGCGCGGTCAGCGCGGTAGTCCCGGCGCACCAACACACCCAGCAGCTGTTGCAGCGTTCATAACACAGGCGCTCTATGCGCAGTACCCAAGGGGACACAGAGTACCTCAGAGTAGCAGGGCCCTGTCCCTGATGATACCCGGCTCCTGTCCAGCAGATTCCCCCAGGGGCTGTGGAGGGAGCACGGTCCCAGTGCCTGGTGACCGGTTAGGATCCCACTTCACCCAGAGCCCCTAAGGGATGGGGAAGGAAAACAGCATGTGGCTCCTGCCTATGTACCCGCAATGGGTACCTCAACCTTAACAGCACCGCCGACCAGAGTGGGGTGAGAAGGGAGCATGCCGGGGGCCCTGTTATGGGCCCTCTTTTCTTCCATCCGATATAGTCAGCAGCTGCTGCTGACTAAATTGTGGAGCTTGCGTGCATGTGTGCCTCCTTCGCACAAAGCATAAAAACTGAGGAGCCCGTGATGCACGGGGGGTGTATAGGCAGAGGGGAGGGGCGTTACACTTTTAGTGTAATACTTTGTGTGGCCTCCGGAGGCAGAAGCTATACACCCAATTGTCTGGGTCTCCTAATGGAGCGACAAAGAAAAATGTATTGCGTGTACGTTTGGGGAACAGAAACTGGTGTTTCTCCTGCTGAGACGCCGACTCCTCTACAGGAGGGGGCGGGGGAGAGAGATCCAACACCTGGTTGATGGACGAGATAAGATCATTTACTAAGGCGTCCCCCTCAGGTGTATCAAGGTTAAGGGTGACGTCACGGTCAGAGCCCTGAGCTGCGATGTCCGCCTCGTCCTCCAGAGAGTCCTCAAGCTGGGATCCCGAGCAGCGAGAGGAAGTCGGGGAAGAGTCCCAGCGAGCCCGCTTAGCCGGTCTAGGACTGCGGTCCGGGCAGGAGTCCTCCGCCTAAGACCGAGGCACCAACCTGGGAGCGCGCTGCGGCGCGGACCGAGAGGGGCCAGGAGGCGACGAGCTAACAGGGGCCGGGGCCTGTGAAAGGTCCGGTCTGGACTGCAAAGCCTCTAGCAGCTTAGAAGACCATTTGTCCATAGACTGTGCAATGGATTGAGAAAGTGAGTCAGAGAGTTTCTCAGCAAAAAAGGCGAACTCTGTCCCTGCAGCCTGGTCAGGGGGAGCAGGGGGGTCTACATGAGCCGAGGGGCCCACCAGTGTGCAGGGGAGGAGTGGAGCCGTGGGCGGCGCCAGTAAAGTGCGGGAATCTGGGGTCCCCACAGTGATCAGTGAGGGGGGAGGAAAAACATGCAGGATGCTCCAGCCCTCACATCCGACGTCAGGTCGGTAATCCCGCCCTTACCCCTGACAGGCAGGCCTGGGGGCGGGATTTTTGTGACTAGGCCGCGATGAAGCCGGGGACTAAATTTGAGACCGCACCCGACAAGCAGGCACGGTCGGCGTGGAAGTCCACCGGCCTCCTCAATTCAGCAGCTGCCGCGGTTTCCGGGTAGAAGGTGCGCTCCTGCACAGTCCCCTATGGGGACACAGAGTACCTTTGAGTTGCAGGGCCCGGTCCCTGAGGTTGAAGAGGCTCCGGTCCGGCAGGTTCCCACAGGAGCTTCGGATGGAGCACGGTCCCAGTAAATGGATGACCGCTCAGGATCCCACTTCTCCCAGAGCCGCATAAGGGATGGTGAAGGAGACGGCATGTGGCTCCAGCCTCTGTACCCGCAATGGGTACTTCAACCTTAACAACACCGCCGACTTAGTGGGGTGAGAAGGGAACATGCCGGGGGCCCCGTGGGGGCCCTCTTTTCTTCCAACCGACATAACTAAGTATGAGAATGCATGAGTGGATGTGTGCCTCCTTCCACACAAAGCATAAAACTGAGGAGCCCGTGATCCACGGGAGGGTGTATAGGCAGAGGGGAGGGGTTACACTTTTTAAAGTGTAATACTTTGTGTGGCCTCCGGAGGCAGAAGCTATACACCCGATTGTCTGGGTCTCCCAATGGAGCGACAAAGAAAATGTAAAAAATGGTGAAGGGTTTCCGTGGAACCACCAGAGATTACTTGTCCTAGCCATGAACTGTAGTACTTTGTGGTCCATTAATGTTACCATGAGGTTGACATACTGGATGAGTCCCAACACTTGTAATGCTGGGCAAAGACGTTAAGTTGGAGAGATGACTCGTCAGGGTTTATTAATGGTGGACTGCGAAAACCTGAAACTCAATTGTTTAGCTTAACCGGTTCACGACCGGACGATTTTGCGCTTTAAGGGGTTTTTTTTGCCACCCTTCTTCCGAGATCCGTAACGTTTTTATTTTTCCATCAATATGGTCATGTGAGGGCTTGTTTTTTTGTGGAACGAGTTGTACTTTTAAATGAAATAATGATTTTTACCATATAGTGTACTGGAAAATGGCAAAAAAGAAGGGAATTTTGTTTACTTACCGTAAATATCTTTTCTTCTAGCTCCTATTGGGAGACCCAGACAATTGGGGTGTATAGCTTCTGCCTCCGGAGGCCACACAAAGTATTACACTTAAAAGTGTAAACCCCTCCCCTCTGCCTATACACCCCCCCCCCGTGTATCACGGGCTCCTCAGTTTTGGTGCAAAAGCAGGAAGGAGGAAACTTATAAATTGGTCTAAGGTAAATTCAATCCGAAGGATGTTCGGAGAACTGAAAACCATGAACCAAGAACAATTCAACATGAACAACATGTGTACACAAAAGAAGAACAGCCCGAAGGGAACAGGGGCGGGTGCTGGGTCTCCCAATAGGAGCTAGAAGAAAAGGAATTTACGGTAAGTAAACAAAATTCCCTTCTTCTTTGTCGCTCCATTGGGAGACCCAGACAATTGGGACGTCCAAAAGCAGTCCCTGGGTGGGTAAAAGAATACCTCGGTAAAAGAGCCGTAAAACGGCCCCTTCCTACAGGTGGGCAACCGCCGCCTGAAGGACTCGCCTACCTAGGCTGGCATCAGCCGAAGCGTAGGTATGCACCTGATAGTGTTTCGTGAAAGTGTGCAGACTCGACCAGGTAGCCGCCTGACACACCTGCTGAGCCGTAGCCTGGTGCCGCAATGCCCAGGACGCACCCACGGCTCTGGTAGAATGGGCTTTCAGCCCTGAAGGAACCGGAAGCCCAGAAGAACGGTAGGCTTCAAGAATTGGTTCCTTGATCCACCGAGCCAAGGTTGACTTGGAAGCCTGCGACCCTTTACGCTGGCCAGCGACAAGAACAAAGAGCGCGTCCGAGCGGCGCAGGGGCGCCGTACGAGAAATGTAGAGTCTGAGTGCTCTCACAAGATCTAACAAGTGCAAATCCTTTTCACATTGGTGAACTGGATGAGGGCAAAAAGAAGGTAAGGAGATATCCTGATTGAGATGAAAAGGGGATACCACCTTAGGGAGAAATTCCGGAAACGGACGCAGAACCACCTTGTCCTGGTGAAATACCAAGAAGGGGGCTTTGCATGACAGTGCAGCTAGCTCAGACACTCTCCGAAGTGATGTGACTGCCACTAGGAAGACCACCTTCTGCGAAAGGCGTGAAAGAGAAATATCCCTCATTGGCTCGAAAGGTGGTTTCTGAAGGGCCGTTAGCACCCTGTTCAGATCCCAGGGTTCTAGCGGACGCTTGTAAGGAGGGACTATGTGGCAAACCCCCTGCAGGAACGTGCGTACCTGCGGAAGCCTGGCTAGACGCTTTTGAAAAAACACAGAGAGCGCCGAGACTTGTCCCTTAAGAGAGCCGAGAGACAAACCCTTTTCCATTCCGGATTGAAGGAAGGATAGAAAAATGGGCAAGGCAAATGGCCAGGGAGTAAAACCCTGATCAGAGCACCAGGATAAGAAGATCCTCCACGTCCTGTGGTAGATCTTGGCGGACGTTGGTTTCCTGGCCTGTCTCATAGTGGCAATGACCTCTTGAGATAACCCTGAAGACGCTAGGATCCAGGACTCAATGGCCACACAGTCAGGTTGAGGGCCGCAGAATTCAGATGGAAAAATGGCCCTTGAGACAGCAAGTCTGGTCGGTCTGGTAGTGCCCACGGTTGACCCACCGTGAGATGCCACAGATCCGGGTACCACGACCTCCTCGGCCAGTCTGGGGTGATGAGGATGGCGCGGCGGCAGTCGGACCTGATCTTGCGTAACACTCTGGGCAGCAGTGCCAGAGGAGGAAATACATAAGGCAGTCGAAACTGCGACCAATCCTGAACTAATGCGTCTGCCGCCAGAGCTCTGTGATCTTGAGACCGTGCCATGAATGCCGGGACCTTGTTGTTGTGCCGGGACGCCATTAGGTCGACGTCCGGCATCCCCCAGCGGCAACAGATCTCTTGAAACACGTCCGGGTGAAGAGACCATTCCCCTGCGTCCATGCCCTGGCGACTGAGAAAGTCTGCTTCCCAGTTTTCTACGCCCGGGATGTGAACTGCGGAGATGGTGGAGGCTGTGGCTTCCACCCACAGCAGAATCCGCCGAACTTCCTGGAAGGCTTGCCGACTGCGTGTGCCGCCTTGGTGGTTGATGTATGCCACCGCCGTGGCGTTGTCCGACTGAATTCGGATCTGCCTGCCTTCCAGCCACGGCTGGAACGCTTTTAGGGCTAGATACACTGCCCTTATCTCCAGAACATTGATCTGAAGGGAGGACTCTGGCTGAGTCCAGGTACCCTGAGCCCTGTGGTGGAGGAAGACCGCTCCTCACCCTGACAGACTCGCGTCCGTCGTGACCACAGCCCAGGATGGGGGCAGGAATGATTTCCCCTTCGACAAAGAAGTGGGGAGAAGCCACCACTGAAGGGAGGCCTTGGCTGCCCGAGAAAGGGAGACGTTCCTGTCGAGGGACGTCGACTTCCTGTCCCATTTGCGGAGAATGTCCCATTGAAGTGGACGCAGATGAAACTGCGCAAATGGAACTGCCTCCATTGCTGCCACCATCTTCCCTAGGAAGTGCATGAGGCGCCTCAAGGGGTGCGACTGGGCTCGAAGGAGAGATTGCACCCCTGTCCGTAGTGAACGCTGTTTGTCCAGCGGAAGTTTCACTATCGCTGAGAGAGTATGAAACTCCATCCCGAGATATGTCAGCGATTGGGTCGGTGTCAATTTTGACTTTGGGAAATTGATGATCCACCCGAATCTCTGGAGAGTCTCCAGAGCAATGTTCAGGCTGTGTTGGCATGCCACCCGAGAGGGGGCCTTGACAAGAAGATCGTCTAAGTAAGGGATCACCGAGTGTCCCTGAGAGTGTAGGACTGCTACCACTGTTGCCATGACCTTGGTGAAGACCCGTGGGGCTGTCGCCAGGCCGAAAGGCAGTGCCACGAACTGAAGGTGTTCGTCCCAGATGGCGAAACGCAGGAAGCGCTGATGCTCTGGTGCAATCGGCACGTGGAGATAAGCATCCCTGATGTCGATTGATGCTAGGAAGTCTCCTTGGGACATCGAGGCGATGACGGAGCGGAGAGATTCCATCCGGAACCGCCTGGTTTTCACGTGTCTGTTGAGCAGTTTGAGGTCCAGAACGGGACGGAAAGATCCGTCCTTTTTTGGCACCACAAACAAGTTGGAGTAAAAACCTTGGCCCCATTGCTGAAGGGGGACAGGGATTACCACTCCTTCTGCCTTCAGAGTGCTCACCGCCTGAAGAAGAGCATCGGCTCGCTCGGGGGGCGGAGATGTTCTGAAGAAACGAGTCGGAGGACGAGAGCTGAACTCTATCCTGTAACCGTGAGACAGAATGTCTCTCACCCATCGGTCTTGGACATGTGGCAACCAGGCGTCGCAAAAGCGGGAGAGCCTGCCACCGACCGAGGATGCGGTTTGGGTAGGCCGAAAGTCATGAGGCCGCCTTGGTAGCGGTTCCTCCGGCGGTCTTTTTAGGACGTGACTTAGACCGCCATGAATCAGAGTTCCTCTGACCCTTCTGTGGCCTGTTGGACGAGGAGAATTGAGACCTGGCTGAGGGCCGAAAGGACCGAAACCTCGATTGTACCTTCCGTTGTTGAGGTCTGTTTGGTTTGGACTGAGGTAAGGACGAGTCCTTTCCCTTGGATTGTTTAATGATTTCATCCAATTGCTCGCCAAACAGGCGGTCGCCAGAAAATGGCAACCCGGTTAAGAACTTTTTGGAAGCAGAGTCTGCCTTCCATTCACGTAGCCACATGGCCCTGCGGACTGCCACTGAATTGGCGGATGCTACCGCCGTACGGCTCGCAGAGTCCAGGACAGCATTCATGGCGTAGGACGCAAACGCCGACGCCTGAGAGGTTAAGGACACAACCTGCGGAGTAGAGGCTCGTGTGACTGCATTAATCTCAGACTGACAAGCTGAGATAGCTTGGAGTGCCCATACGGCTGCGAATGCCGGAGCAAAGGACGCGCCTATAGCTTCATAGATGGATTTCATCAGGAGCTCTATCTGCCTGTCAGTGGCATCCTTGAGTGATGAGCCATCTGCCACCGCAACTATGGATCTAGCCGCCAGTCTAGAGACTGGAGGATCCACCTTGGGACACTGAGCCCAACCCTTGACTACGTCAGGGGGGAAGGGATAACGTGTGTCATTAAAGCGCTTAGTAAAGCGTTTATCCGAAAAAGCTCGGTGTTTCTGGACTGTATCTCTGAAGTTGGAGTGATCAAGAAACGCACTCCGTGTACGTTTGGGAAACCTAAATTGGAATTTCTCCTGCTGAGAAGCTGACTCCTCAATCGGAGGAGCTGGAGGAGAAAGTTCTAACACCTGATTGATGGACGCTATAAGGTCGTTTACTATGGCGTCCCCCTCAGGTGTATCAAGGTTGAGAGCGGCGTCAGGATCAGAGCCCTGATCTGCCACCTCCGCTTCATCCTCCAGAGAGTCCTCATGCTGAGACCCTGAGCAGTGTGATGAAGTCGAGGGAAGTTCCCAGCGAGCCCGCTTAGCCGGTCTGGGACTGCGGTCCGTGTCGGAGTCCTCACCGTGGGACCTATGAGTCGCCCCAGGAGCACTTTGCTGCGCCGACCGAGGGGGGTCTGAGAGCAATGATTTAACAGTGCCCGGGGCCTGTGTTACCAGTCTGGACTGCAAAGCTTCTAGTATCTTAACAGACCATCTATCCATAGACTCAGAAAGTTTGTCAGCGAATACTGCAAACTCTGTCCCTGTCACCTGGACAGTGGTAGCAGGTGGTTCCACCTGGGCCGAGGGTCCCACCGGTGGCTGAGGCTCCGGCTGAGTGAGTGTCACAGGGGCCGAGCATTGCACACAATGAGGGTAGGTGGAACCTGCAGGTAGCATAGCCGCACATGAGGTACAGGTTGCAAAATAGGCCTGGCACCCTTGCTTTTTGCGGACGACATGCTGTTGTCTCCTCTTAGAGCAATCAGTGAGGGTATATAGCCAAAAGCAAATAGTGCGGCCGTACAGAGTAAGAAGGGAATTTTGTTACTTACCGTAAATTCCTTTTCTTCTAGCTCTTATTGGGAGACCCAGACGATTGGGGTATAGCTACTGCCCTCTGGAGGCCACACAAAGCACTACATCAAAAGTGCAAGGCCCCTCCCCCTCTGGCTATACCCCCCCCGTGGTATCACGGGTTCTCCAGTTTTAGTGCCAAAGCAAGAAGGAGGAAGCCAATAACTGGTTTAAACAAATTAACTCCGAATAACATCGGAGAACTGAAAAAACCGTTCAACATGAACAACATGTGTACCCGCAAACAACAAAAAAACATCCCGAAGGACAACAGGGCGGGTGCTGGGTCTCCCAATAAGAGCTAGAAGAAAAGGAATTTACGGTAAGTAACAAAATTCCCTTCTTCTTCAGCGCTCTATTGGGAGACCCAGACGATTGGGACGTCCAAAAGCTGTCCCTGGGTGGGTAAAGAAATACCTCATGTTAGAGCTGCAAAACAGCCCTCCCCTACGGGGGTGTCACTGCCGCCTGCAGGACTCTTCTACCTAAGCTGGCATCCGCCGAAGCATAGGTATGCACCTGATAATGCTTGGTGAAAGTGTGCAGACTGGACCAGGTAGCTGCCTGGCACACCTGTTGAGCCGAAGCCTGGTGACGAAATGCCCAGGACGCACCCACGGCTCTGGTTGAGTGGGCTTTTAGCCCTGAAGGAACCGGAAGCCCCGCAGAACGGTAGGCCTCTAGAATTGGTTCTTTGATCCATCGAGCCAGGGTGGCTTTAGAAGCCTGCAACCCCTTGCGCGGACCAGCGACAAGGACAAAAAGTGCATCGGCACGGCGCATGGGCGCCGTTCGGGAAATGTAGATTCTGAGTGCTCTCACCAGATCTAGCAAACGTAAGTCCTTTTCATACCGGTGAACCGGATGAGGACAAAAAGAAGGCAAGGATATATCCTGATTAAGATGAAAAGAGGATACGACCTTAGGGAGAAACTCCGGAATAGGGCGCAGCACTACCTTGTCCTGGTGGAACACCAGGAAGGGAGCCTTGGATGACAGAGCTGCCAGCTCAGACACTCGCCGAAGCGATGTGATCGCAACAAGAAACGCCACTTTCTGTGACAGCCGAGAAAAGGAAACTTCCTTCAGAGGCTCGAAGGGCGGCTTCTGGAGAGCAACTAGTACCCTGTTCAGATCCCATGGATCTAACGGCCGCTTGTACGGGGGCACAATATGACAGACCCCCTGCAGGAACGTGCGCACCTTAGAAAGACGTGCTAGACGCTTCTGAAAAAACACGGATAGTGCCGAAACTTGCCCTTTAAGGGAGCTGAGCGACAAGCCCTTTTCTAACCCCGATTGCAGGAAGGAAAGAAACTTGGGCAATGCAAATGGCCAGGGAGACACTCCCTGAGCAGAGCACCAGGACAAGAAAATCTTCCACGTTCTGTGGTAGATCTTAGCCGAATTCGACTTTCTAGCTTGTCTCATTGTGGCAACGACTCCCTGAGATAATCCTGCAGATGCTAGGATCCAGGACTCAATGGCCACACAGTCAGGTTCAGGGCCGCAGAATTCTGATGGAAAAACGGCCCTTGGGACAGTAAGTCTGGTCGGTCTGGCAGTGACCACGGTCGACCGATCGTGAGATGCCACAGATCCGGATACCACGACCTCCTCGGCCAGTCTGGAGCGACGAGTATGATGCGGCTGCACTCGGATCTGATCTTGCGTAGCACTCTGGGCAAGAGCGCCAGAGGCGGAAACACGTATGGGAGCTGAAACTGCGACCAATCTTGAACCAAGGCGTCTGCCGCCAGAGCTCTTTGATCGCGCGACCTCGCCATGAATACCGGGACCTTGTTGTTGTGCCGGGATGCCATTAGGTCGACGTCCGGCACTCCCCAGCGGCGACAGATTTCCTGAAACACGTCCGGGTGAAGGGACCATTCCCCTGCGTCCATGCCCTGGCGACTGAGGAAGTCTGCTTCCCAGTTTTCTACGCCTGGGATGTGAACCGCGGATATGGTGGATGCTCTGTCCTCCACCCACATTAGAATGCGCCGGACTTCTTGGAAGGCTTGCCGACTGCGCGTCCCTCCTTGGTGGTTGATGTATGCCACCGCTGTGGAGTTGTCCGATTGGATTCGGATCTGCTTTCCTTCCAGCCACTGTTGGAAGGCCAGTAGAGCAAGATACACTGCTCTGATCTCCAGAACATTGATCTGAAGGGTGGACTCCTGCGGAGTCCACGTCCCCTGAGCCCTGTGGTGGAGAAATACTGCTCCCCACCCTGACAGACTCGCATCTGTCGTGACTACTGCCCAGGATGGGGGCAGGAAGGATCTTCCCTGAGACAATGAGGTGGGAAGGAGCCACCATTGTAGGGAGTCCTTGGCCGTCTGGGAAAGCGAGACTTTCCTGTCCAGGGACGTTGACTTCCCGTCCCATTGGCGGAGAATGTCCCATTGAAGTGGGCGCAGATGAAACTGCGCAAAGGGAACTGCTTCCATGGCTGCCACCATCTTCCCTAGGAAATGCATGAGGCGCCGCAAGGGATGCAACTGGCCCTGCAGAAGAGATTGCACCCCTGTCTGTAGTGACCGCTGCTTGTCCAGCGGAAGCTTCACTATCGCTGCTAGAGTATGAAACTCCATGCCAAGATACGTTAGTGATTGAGTCGGTGATAGGATCGACTTTGGAAAGTTGATGATCCATCCGAAAGACTGTAGGGTCTCCAGCGTAGCATTCAGGCTGTGCTGACATGCCTCTTGAGAGGGAGCTTTGACCAATAAATCGTCTAGGTAAGGGATCACCGAGTGTCCCTGAGAGTGCAAGACTGCTACCACCGCCGCCATGACCTTGGTGAAGACCCGTGGGGCTGTCGCCAGACCAAATGGCAGAGCTACGAACTGAAAATGGTCGTCTCCTATCACAAAACGTAGAAAACGTTGATGTTCTGTAGCAATTGGCACGTGGAGATAAGCATCTTTGATGTCTATTGAGGCAAGGAAGTCTCCTCTGGACATTGAGGCAATGACAGAACGCAGGGTTTCCATCCGGAACTTCCTGGCGTGCACATGTTTGTTGAGCCGTTTTAGGTCCAGAACAGGACGGAACGAGCCGTCCTTTTTTGGAACCACAAAGAGATTGGAGTAAAACCCTTGCCCTTGTTCCTGAGGAGGGACTGGGATCACCACTCCTTCCGCTCTTAGGGAGTCCACCGCCTGCAGCAGAGCATCTGCTCGGTCTGGATGTGGGGAGGTTCTGAAGAACCGAGCTGGAGGACGAGAATTGAACTCGATTCTGTACCCGCGAGACAAAATGTCCGTCACCCACCGGTCTTTGACCTGTGACATCCAAATGCCGGAAAAGCGGGAGAGCCTGCCCCCGACCGGCGATGCGGAGGGAGGGGGCTGGAAGTCATGAGGTAGCCGCTTTGGAAGCGGTACCTCCATTTGCTTTCTTGGGGCGCGTGTGAGCCCGCCACGAATCTGAGTTTCTTTGCGTCCTCTGAGTCCCTTTGGACGAGGTAAATGGTGTCTTGCCCGAACCTCGAAAGGACTGAAACCTCTGCTGCCACTTTTTCTGCTGAGGTTTGGTTGTTCTGGGTTGTGGTAAAGAGGAGTCTTTACCCTTGGACTGCTTAATGATATCAGCCAATGGCTCGCCAAACAGTCTATCTCTAGATAAAGGCAAACTGGTTAAACATTTTTTGGAACCAGCATCTGCTTTCCAGTCCTTTAACCACAAGGCTCTGCGCAAAACTACCGAATTGGCGGACGCCATTGAGGTGCGACTGGTAGATTCTAGGACCGCATTGATAGCGTAAGACGCAAACGCCGACATCTGCGTGGTAAGGTGCGCCACTTGCGGCACTGCTGGATGTATGATAGCATCCACTTTTGCTAAGCCAGCTGAAATAGCCTGGAGTGCCCATACGGCTGCGAATGCCGGAGCAAACGACGCGCCGATAGCTTCATAGACAGATTTTAACCAAAGGTCCATCTGTCTGTCATTGGCATCTTTAAGTGAAGCGCCATCCTCCACTGCAACTATGGACCTAGCTGCGAGTTTGGAAATCGGGGGGTCTACCTTTGGACACTGTGTCCAGCGCTTGACCACCTCAGGGGGGAAAGGGAAACGCGTATCTTTAGATCGTTTAGAGAAACGCCTTTCTGGGTGAGCGTCGTGCTTCTGGATTGATTCTCTGAAGTCAGCGTGATCCAACAAAGCACTCAATTTACGCTTGGGATAAAGGAAACGAAACTTCTCCTGCTCCGCAGCCGCCTCTTCTGCTGAAGGGGCTGGGGGAGAAATATCCAACAGCCTATTGATGGCTGAGATAAGGTCGTTTACCATGGCATCCCCATCAGGGGTATCCAGGTTGAGAGGGGTTCCAGGAATGGATTCCTGATCACTCTCATCAGACACATCACAGGGAGACTGATTGCGCTGAGACCCTGAGCAGTGTGATGACGTCGAGGGTCTTTCCCAGCGAGCTCGCTTAGGGTGGCTGGGGCTATCATCTGAGTCATAATCCTCGGCCTGTGAAGCCGGGGACCCCCCTGTGGGCTGGATTAATTCCAAGTGAGGGGGACCTGAGGACAGAGGCCTCGCCGTGCCCAAAGACTGAGCCCCATGCATAGACTGCAAGGTTTCAAGGATTTTTGCCATAGACACCGACATATTATCCGCAAAAACTGCAAAGTCTGTCCCTGTCACCGGGGCAGAACTTACAAGCGTCTCAGCCTGGGTCACTACCTCTCCTGACTCCGGCTGGCGAAGCAGCACCGGGTCGGAGCATTGCACACAATGGGAGCCTGCTGGTAGATTAGCCCCACATGCAGCACACGCAGCACACACAGCCCTGGCCTTGGCAGCCTTGCGTTTTGAGGATGGCATGTTGCTGCTTCCACAGAGTGATCTGGGAGATGCAGCCAGAAGCGACCTCACAGTGCAAGAAATACAATATCTATATATCTGTACAGTACACCGATACACCGTGAGGCACTAGAGGGACCAGCACAGACAAATCGCTTACCGCCCGCTTAAAAAGCGGGTGTGTGGTCGCCAGATAGCCCCTAGTCCAGGTCTCCCAGAGCCTTGCGTCCTTCCTCCAGCCAGACTGCATGTAATGGCTGCCGGCGTCTGAGAGAGAAGGGGGGCGGGCCCTGGGCGTTCCTGGCTAAGAGCGGGAAGCCTGCTTCCCTCTGTGCCTAGTGTGAGGGCTGGAGCATGTAAATCAGGCTCCAGCCCTCGTCGCTGCTAGCGAACAGCGTCTCTCCCCTACCCTGAATGACAGGGTGGGGGCGGGAACGAATCGGAGCTGCCGGCGTCCTAGGCCCAAAAAGCCGGGGACTCAATTTATAACCGCCGCCGCCGTAAAAGCGCGGACGGCGGATCCCCGGCGCACCACAAGTCACAGCAGCGCCGCCCGGTCCAGAGGGGGTCGGCGCTGCGTTCCCATACACAAAAAATCCCCCAGTAATCTGTAGGGACACTAACTCCAACGTTGCGGTCCCCGGCGCACTACAACACCCAGCCAGCCCGGAGTGTGTCTGTGCCTGCCGGGGACACAGAGTACCTGTATGATGCAGGGCCTGTCCCTGATCGTACTCCTGCTCCGTCTCCATCAGGTTCTAATGGGTCTGTGGATGGAGCCCGGCGTCAGAGCTGAGAGGCCGGCAGGATCCCACTTCCACAGAGCCCTACCAGGGGATGTGGAAGGAAAACAGCATGTCAGGCTCCAGCCCTGTACCAGCAATAGGTACCTCAACCTTACAACACCATCCAGGGGTGAGAAGGGAGCATGCTGGGGACACTATATGTGTCCTCTTTTCTTCCATCCGAAATAGTCAGCAGCTACTGCTGACTAAAATCTGTGGAGCTATGCGTGGATGTCTGACCTCCTTCGCACACAAAGCTAAAACTGGAGAACCCGTGATACCACGGGGGGGGTATAGCCAGAGGGGGAGGGGCCTTGCACTTTTGATGTAGTGCTTTGTGTGGCCTCCAGAGGGCAGTAGCTATACCCCAATCGTCTGGGTCTCCCAATAGAGCGCTGAAGAAATGTATACAATATAAGCATATAAATATACACTTCGGCACCCAGGGGGGCCAGCACCTAGTAACAGGTGCGGCTTACCGACCGCCCTCAGCGGTTGTGTGACCACCAGATTCCCTGCCTGGGCCTCCCAGAGCTGTGGAGCTCGGTGTTGTCTCCCCTCTGAAGTTCTCCAGCGTCAGAAGTGCTGATAGGAATGGCTGCCAGCGTTCTCAGAGGAGGAGGGGACCGTGGGCGTGCCTCAGAAAGTGCGGGAATCTGGTGCCCCACGGTGCTCAGTGAGGGGGGAGGAGGATACTAAGTATGCTCCAGCCCTCAGCGCTGACGTCCAGTGCAGCGTCCCGCCCTTACCCCTGACTGGCAGGCCCGGGGGCGGGAGTATGCGGTACTAGGCCGCAAAAGCCGGGGAGTAAAGTTATAAGCGCGGCCGGCAAACAAGCGCGGTCAGCGCGGTAGTCCCGGCGCACAAACACACCCAGCAGCTGCTGCAGCGTCCATTACACAGGCGCTCTATGCGCCGTCCCCAAGGGGACACAGAGTACCTCAGAGGAGCAGGGCCTGTCCCTGACGATACCCGGTCTCCTGTCCAGCAGATTCCCCCAGGGGCTGCGGAGGGAGCACGGTCCCAGTGCATGGTGACCGGTTAGGATCCCACTTCACCCAGAGCCCCTAAGGGATGGGGAAGGAAAACAGCATGTGGCTCCAGCCTTTGTACCCGCAATGGGTACCTCAACCTTAACAGCACCGCCGACCAGAGTCGGGTGAGAAGGGAGCGTGCTGGGGGCCCTGTTATGGGCCCTCTTTTCTTCCATCCGATATAGTCAGCAGCTGCTGCTGACTAAATTGTGGAGCTTGCGTGCATGTGTGCCTCCTTCAACACAAAGCATAAAAACTGAGGAGCCCGTGATGCACGGGGGGGTGTATAGGCAGAGGGGAGGGGTTTACACTTTTAAGTGTAATACTTTGTGTGGCCTCCGGAGGCAGAAGCTATACACCCCAATTGTCTGGGTCTCCCAATGGAGCGACAAAGAAATTCCAAATGCAGAAAAATAGCAAAAAAAAGTGCAACTGCACATTTTGTTTTTGAGATATTTTATTCACTGCATTTATTATATGGTAAAACTGATGTGTCGCTGTGATGCCTCAGGTCGGTACAAGTTCATGGACACCAAGCATTAATACTTCCAGTAATCCAGAAAAAGAAGGCGGCAGCTCACAGGGTAAGTGGCCAAAAAACTTTATTCTGCTATCGCAGACAAGCTCAGGAACACTGGGGGGAGGACGGAGTGGAGGGACAGGAAGCGGACGACAGCCTGTTTCAGCGCGAAACAGGCTGTCGTCCACTCCCCGTCCCTGCACTCCGTCCTCCCCCCACTGTTCCTGAGCTGGTCTGCGATAGCAGAATAAAAGTTTTTTGGCCACTTACCCTGTGAGCTGCCGCCTTCTTTTTCTGGATTACTGGAACTTTGCTATGCTGCTCGCTGAGCACCACTCGGTCAGGCACCATCAGCCCAGGAACATATGACGTCCAGAAAACAGCTGATTGCTCCAGAACTGTGAGTACGGCTCTACTGCCTGGCAACCTAGGCTGCAGTGCCCAACTTTTCTCTTTGCTAATTTTTCTAAACATGAATAGGTTTACTTTTATCCAAGAAGTTAAAAAACATTCAGAAGCTTGTCCAAAAAAAGTGACGTATGTGTTGCGCCATTTTCCTCAACCCGTACCATTCTCATTTTTCGGGATTTATGGCTCAGTGATGGCTTATTTTTAGCGTCTTGAGCTGATATTTTTAACGGTACCATTTTTACGCAGATGCTACGTTTTGATCGCCTGTTATTGCATCTTGCGCAAAATATGTGGCAACCAAAAAATGTAATTTTGGAGATTAAAATTTTTTTTATGTTACGCCGTTTACCGATATAAAATCAATCTTATTTCGTTAGCTTGGGCATTACTGAACGCGGCGATACCAAATGTGTGTATATTTTTTATTTTTTTAACCCTTTTTCATTTTCAATGGGGTGAAAAAGGGGTGATTTGAACTTTTTTTTTAAACTTTTTTTTTTTCATCTTCCTAGTCCACCTAGGGGGCTATAAGAATCAGCAGTCTGATCGCTCATTCATATCTGCTGTTCATTGCTACACAGCTGTGAACACCATATATGCTCATCTCCTATCTCACACAGCTCTCTTCTGTGTGAGATAGGGAGTGAGTCATGTGAGCTCCAGGAGTCATCACATGACCCTGTGCTACCATGACAACCATCGGATGCACGTAATCACATCACGTGATTTCCGGTGTCGGGCTGTGACTAACGGAATACCGCTATTCTAATGATGCTAATGACAGTTTCATTTAAGGGGTTAACAGGTACGGTCAGATTGCGGATCTGCTCGTACCTGGTAGGCACACTCCAGCTGTATAAGTAAAAACCAGCTAACATGTGCGCTGATCCCCCCCCCCCCACGACTTGCCCGTGGCAGCTGGGGGGGGGGAAGTAACACTATGACCTCTAGGAGTAACTTTACTGCCTGAGGTCGTTAAGGGGGTTAAGAACGTTAACAGTCGAGATCAGTGGGACAGGCCTTCGGCCCAAAAGAGAATTTGTGTAGACAGTTATGTTGTTTTGTTGCCTTTGTCGCACTGGTGAATAATGTACACCAGGCCTGAGGATTTGTCTATCTGGTCTCAAATAGGGTGTCTCACTAGAACACCTTGCTAGTGAAGGAGGAAAATTGCCATGAGCCCCAAGATGTTGATGGGAAGAAAAGTTTCCAGAGTGCTCGAATGGCCTTGTGTCATATGGTGGAGAAACTCTTCCTCAGCCCAGAAGACTGGTGTCTGGTCAGAATCAGCTAGTGAATGGCAAAGAAGGGAATTTTGTTTACTTACCGTAAATTCCTTTTCTTCTAGCTCCTATTGGGAGACCCAGACAATTGGGTGTATAGCTTCTGCCTCCGGAGGCCACACAAAGTATTACACTTTAAAAGTGTAACCCCTCCCCTCTGCCTATACACCCTCCCGTGCATCACGGGCTCCTCAGTTTTGGTGCAAAAGCAGGAAGGAGGAAAACCTATAAATTGGTCTAAGGTAAATTCAATCCGAAGGATGTTCGGAGAACTGAAAACCAAACGAACAATTCAACATGAACAACATGTGTACACAAAAGAACAACCAGCCCGAAGGGCACAGGGGCGGGTGCTGGGTCTCCCAATAGGAGCTAGAAGAAAAGGAATTTACGGTAAGTAAACAAAATTCCCTTCTTCTTTGTCGCTCCATTGGGAGACCCAGACAATTGGGACGTCCAAAAGCAGTCCCTGGGTGGGTAAAAGAATACCTCGATAAAAAGAGCCGAAAACGGCCCCCTCTTACAGGTGGGCAACCGCCGCCTGAAGGACTCGCCTACCTAGACTGGCGTCTGCCGAAGCATAGGTATGCACCTGATAGTGTTTCGTGAAAGTGTGCAGACTAGACCAGGTAGCTGCCTGACACCTGCTGAGCCGTAGCCCGGTGCCGCAATGCCCAGGACGCACCCACGGCTCTGGTAGAATGGGCTTTCAGCCCTGAAGGAAGCGGAAGCCCAGAAGAACGGTAGGCTTCAAGAATCTGTTCCTTGATCCACCGAGCCAAGGTTGACTTGGAAGCCTGCGAACCCTTACGCTGGCCAGCGACAAGGACAAAGAGCGCATCTGAACGGCGCAGGGGCGCCGAGCGAGAAACGTAGAACCGGAGTGCTCTCTCCAGATCTAACGAGTGCAAATCCTTTTCGCATTGGTGAATTGGATTAGGGCAAAATGAAGGTAAGGAGATATCCTGATTGAGATGAAAGGGGGATACCACCTTAGGGAGAAATTCCGGGACAGGACGCAGAACCACCTTATCCTGGTGAAAAACCAGGAAGGGGGCTTTGCATGACAGCGCTGCAAGCTCCGACACTCTTCGGAGTGATGTAACTGCCACTAGAAATGCCACCTTCTGCGAAAGACGTGATAAAGAGACATCCCGCAGCAGCTCGAAAGGTGGTTTCTGAAGAGCCGTTAGCACCCTGTTAAGGTCCCAGGGTTCCAGCGGACGCTTGTAAGGTGGGACTATGTGGCAAACTCCCTGCAGGAACGTGCGGACCTGCGGAAGCCTGGCCAGGCGCTTTTGAAAAAAATACGGAGAGCGCCGATACTTGTCCCTTGAGAGAGCCAAGTGAAAAACCCTTGTCCATTCCGGATTGAAGGAATAAAAGAAAAGTGGGTAAGGCAAATGGCCAGGGAGTAAAACCATTATCAGAGCACCAGGATAAGAAGATCCGCCAAGATCTGTAATAGATCTTGGCGGACGTTGGTTTCCTGGCCTGTCTCATAGTGGCAATGACATCCTGAGATAATCCTGAAGACGCTAGGAGCCAGGACTCAATGGCCACACAGTCAGGTTGAGGGCCACAGAATTCAGATGGAAAAACGGCCCTTGTGACAGCAAGTCTGGGCGGTCTGGGAGCGCCCACGGTTGACCCACCGTGAGATGCCACAGATCCGGGTACCACGATCGCCTCGGCCAATCTGGAGCGACGAGAATGGCGCAACGACAGTCGGACCTGATTTTGCGCAGCACTCTGGGCAGCATCGCCAGAGGAGGAAATACATAGGGCAGTCGAAACTGCGACCAATCCTGAACTAATGCGTCCGCCGCCAGAGCTCTGTGATCTTGAGACCGGGCCATGAATGCCGGGACCTTGTTGTTGTGCCGTGACGCCATGAGATCGACGTCCGGCGTTCCCCAGCGGCGACAGATCTCTCGAAACACGTCTGGGTGCAGAGACCATTCCCCCGCGTCCATGCCCTGTCGGCTGAGAAAATCTGCTTCCCAGTTTTCTACGCCCGGGATGTGAACTGCGGAGATGGTGGAAGCTGTGGCTTCCACCCACTGCAGAATTCGTCGGACTTCCTGGAAGGCTTGACGACTGCGAGTGCCGCCTTGGTGGTTGATGTATGCGACGGCAGTGGCGTTGTCCGACTGGATCCGGATCTGCCTGCCCTCCAGCCACCGATGAAAGGCCAATAGGGCTACACTGCCCTTATCTCCAGAATATTGATCTGAAGGGATGACTCTATTGGAGTCCAGGTTCCCTGAGCCCTGTGGTGGAGAAAAACCGCCCCCCACCCTGACAGGCTCGCGTCCGTCGTGACCACAGCCCAGGTGGGGGGTAGGAAGGATTTTCCCTGCGATAGAGAGTTGGGAAGGAGCCACCACTGAAGTGACGTCTTGGTTGCAAGGGAAAGAGAGACGTTCCTGTCGAGTGAAGTCGACCTCCTGTCCCATTTGCGGAGAATGTCCCACTGGAGTGGCCGCAGATGGAATTGCGCGAAGGGCACTGCCTCCATCGCTGCCACCATCTTCCCCAGGAATTGCATGGGGCGCCTCAAGGGGTGTGCCTGACCCCGAAGAAGAGATTGCACCCCTGCCTGCAGCGAAAGCTGTTTGTCCAGCAGTAGCATGACTACTCTTGACTGAGTATGAAACTCCATCCCAAGGTACGTCAGTGATTGGGTCGGTGTCAACTTGGATTTTGGGAAGTTGATGATCCACCCGAACTGCTGGAGAGTCGCCAGAGCGACTGTAAGGCTGTTTTGACACGCCATCTGAGAGGGTGCCCTGACCAGAAGATCGTCTAAATAGGGAATCACCGAGTGGCCCTGCGAGTGTAGGACCGCCACAACAGATGCCATGACCTTAGTGAACACCCGTGGGGCTGTCGCCAGGCCGAAAGGCAATGCCACGAACTGAAGGTGTTCGTCTCCGATGGCGAAACGCAAAAAGCGTTGATGTTCGGGTGCGATCGGCACATGGAGATAAGCATCCTTGATTTCGATCGATGCTAGGAAGTCTCCTTGTGACATCGAAGCGATGACAGAGCGGAGAGATTCCATCCGAAACCGTCTGGTGCTCACATGTCTGTTGAGCAGTTTGAGGTCCAGGACGGGACGGAATGAACAGTCCTTCTTTGGCACCACGAACAAGTTGGAGTAAAAGCCGCGACCATGTTCCTGGAGGGGAACAGGGATCACAACTCCTTCTGTCTTCAGAGCGTTCACCGCCTGAAAAAGTGCATTGGCTTGCTCGGGGGGCGGAGATGTTCTGAAGAAACGAGTCGGGGGACGAGAGCTGAACTCTATCCTGTAACCGTGAGACAGAATGTCTCTCACCCATCGGTCTTGAACATGTGGCCACCAGGCGTCGCAAAAGCGGGAGAGCCTGCCACCGACCGAGGATGCGGTTCGGGGATGCCGAGAGTCATGAGGAGGCCGCCTTGGAAGCAGTGCCTCCTGCGGCCTTTTGGGGGCGTGACTTGGACCGCCACGCATAGGAGTTCCTCTGGCCTTTCTCCGGCCTGCTGGACGAAGAGGATTGGGGCTTGGCGGAGGGACGAAAGGACCGAAACCTCGATTGTATTTTCCGTTGCTGAGGTCTCTTTGGTTTGGACTGGGGTAAGGAGGAGTCCTTTCCCTTGGATTCCTTAATAATCTCATCCAATCGTTCACCAAACAAGCGGTCGCCAGCAAACGGCAAACCGGTTAAGAACCTCTTGGAAGCCGAGTCTGCCTTCCATTCGCGCAGCCACATGGCCCTGCGGACTGCCACAGAGTTAGCGGATGCCACCGCTGTACGGCTAGCAGAGTCTAAAACTGCGTTCATGGCGTAGGAAGAAAAAGCTGACGCCTGAGAAGTGAAAGACGCAACCTGCGGAGCAGAATTACGTGTGACCGCATTAATCTCAGCCAGACAAGCTGAGATAGCTTGTAGTGCCCACACGGCTGCAAAGGCCGGGGCAAAAGACGCGCCCGTGGCTTCATAGATGGATTTCACCAGGAGCTCTATCTGCCTGTCAGTGGCATCTTTTAGCGATGATCCATCTGCAACCGATACCACAGATCTAGCCGCCAATCTAGAGACTGGGGGATCCACCTTGGGACATTGAGCCCAACCCTTAACAACGTCAGAGGGGAAGGGGTAACGTGTGTCAGTAAGGCGCTTAGTAAAGCACTTGTCCGGAACCGCTCTGGGCTTCTGGACAGCATCTCTGAAGTTAGAGTGATCGAAAAACGCACTCCGTGTACGTTTAGGGAACCGAAACTGGTATTTCTTCTGCTGAGAAGTCGACTCCTCTACAGGTGGCGGCGGGGGAGAGATATCTAACACCTGGTTGATGGACGAGATAAGGTCATTTACTATGGCGTCCCCTTCAGGTGTATCAAGATTGAGAGCAACGTCAGTGTCAGAGCACTGAGCTGCGACGTCCGCCTCGTCCTCCAGAGAGTCCTCACGCTGGGAACCCGAGCAGCGTGAAGAAGTCGGGGAAGATTCCCAGCGGGCCCGCTTAGCCGGTCTGGGACTATGGTCCGGGCCGGAGTCCTCCACGTGAGACCTAGGGCCCCCCCTGGGAACGTGCTGCGGCGCGGACAGAGAGGGGCCTGGGGGTGAAGATCCAACAGGGCCCGGGGCCTGTGTAGGGACTGGTCTGGACTGCAAAGCTTCCAGCAGCTTGGCAGACCATTTGTCCATGGACTGAGCCACGGATTGTGAGAGTGACTCAGAGTTTTTCAGCAAAGACTGCAAACTCTGTCCCTGCCGCCTGGACAGGTAGAGCAATGGATTCTACCTGAGCCGAGGGGCCCACTAGTGACCGAGGCTCCGGTTGTGGAAGTAAAACAGGGGTTGAGCATTGCTCACAGTGAGGGTAGGTGGAACCCGCAGGTAACTTAGCCACACAAGAGGTACAGGTCGCAAAATAACCCTGTGTTTTGGCCCCCTTGCTCCTTGTGGACGACATGCTGTTGTCTCCTAGGAGAGTGATCACTGAGGGTATATGGGAAGGATATACAGCCCGACCGAACAGAAATATATAAATATATATAGTATCTATTCCGGCACCCTAAGGGGACCAGCACCGGGTGACCGGTGTGGCTTACCGACCGCTAAAAAGCGGAGTGTGTGTCCTCCAGATTCCCTGCCTTAGGTCTCCCAGCGTTGCAGAGCTCTTTCCAGGAAAACTTCCACAGGCAGAGTGCCAAAAAAATGGCTGCCGGAGCTCTCAGGGGAGGAGAGAAGCCGTGGACGGCGTTAGAAAAGTGCGGGAATCTGGAGTCCCCACAGTGATCAGTGAGGGGGGGAGGAACATACAGGATGCCCTGGCCCTCACAGCCGACGTCAGGTCGGCAGTCCCGCCCTTATCCCTGATAGACAGGTCCGGGGGCGGGAGTTTTGCTACTAGGCCGCAATTGAAGCCGGGGCCTAAATTTAATACCGCGGCCGACAAACAGGCGCGGTTGGCGCGGAAGTCCGCCGGCCGTCACAAATAAGCAGCTGCTGCAGCGTCCGGGATGTAGGCGCTCCATGCACAGCGTCCGGGATGTAGGCGCTCCATGCACATCCCCCATGGGGGTACAGAGTACCTTAGTGATGCAGGGCCCGGTCCCTGAGGATTAACCAACTCCTGTCCGACAGATTCCCCCAGGGGCTGCGGAGGGAGCACGGTCCCAGTGATTGGATGACCGCTCAGGATCCCACTTCTCCCAGAGCCGCAAAGGGATGGTGAAGGAGACGGCATGAGGCTCCTGCCTTTGTACCCGCAATGGGTACCTCAACCTTAACAGCACCGCCGACTTAGTGGGGTGAGAAGGGAACATGCCGGGGGCCCCGTGGGAGCCCACTTTTCTTCCAACCGATATAACTAAAATGAGAAGCTGAGTGGATGTGTGCCTCCTTCCACACAAAGCATAAAACTGAGGAGCCCGTGATGCACGGGAGGGTGTATAGGCAGAGGGGAGGGGTTACACTTTTTAAAGTGTAATACTTTGTGTGGCCTCCGGAGGCAGAAGCTATACACCCAATTGTCTGGGTCTCCCAATGGAGCGACAAAGAAAGTCTTTTTATTTTACCGGGGGAAACATGGGGAATGAGAAGGGATTGTCCATGTAGTAGATTACTCCTTTAAAAAGATAGGTTAGTCAGCCATCTATGACTTAGGAGGAAACTCAAACAGAACAGTAACATCTGTAGTGAATGTAAAAAGATTTTTCTTAAGTGACTTTGTCAATGAGGAAGATACTTACGTGTCTCAATAGTCGCTGAATGGATTCCGATTTTGAAAAATCAAGATCAACTAGTTTCTCTCTCATTGTAATTAACTATGGGAAAAAAAATACAAAATTAAGGTGGATAACATGAAAAAGAAATAACGTATAGAAGACTTTCAATATAGAAAAGGCAGAGTAATCAGACTCACATCCTTGTGCAAAATCAGTTTCTCCTGAATCCAGGTCCTTGCAGCGGTTGGGAAGTCCTGAGCTAGTTCTTGTTTCAAGACTTCCACCTCTTTTTCACAAACCTTTAAAGACAACTGTAACTCTGCACTTTCCTGAATAAGGCCCTAATAAAAATAGATTTAATTATGAAAACCTGCATGTGCCATCACTTGAAAGAAAAAAGTCTCATTAGCCTTATGGCCACCGAAGTTATTACACTGAAGTTGTTTTGACCTCAGCACTGATGTGGAGGTACATGGCACGCGTGTGCTGGAGCCAATGACTGGCTGAACAGTACTGAGAAGATGGAGCACAAGTGCTGGAGAAACTGAGAAGATCATCAAGGAAACAATGGTTATTTTGACATAGTACTCCATAATCACAGCTTAGGTCTCATAAGACAATGAAGTACATGACTACAGAGATTTGTTACCTCTCTTTTTTTCGCCTCACTAAACTGCTGTAATATTTTCTGCTCTTGTTGATTCACAACCTCCTGGAGTTCGCTGATGCACTGCAGACAAAACCTTTGTATCAGTCATTACGTCTCTAGTCACATCACATCATTAGCACAGTAGAAGTATACATCCAATAGCAAAAGGATTAACTGTATAGAGGTTTGTTTGTTTTTTCTAAGTATATTCTTTGAAAACCTAAAACCAGTGGCGAGAGCGGGCATTTATTCGGCAGTCAAGTATGAGATTTGCATGCTTCCGGACACATTCCATCTAGATGTGCACGGCCTCACTCAATTCCCTTGTCTTGAGCGTCTAGTCAGAATGTGGCCGGAAGTATGCAAATCATATACGTCATCATATGACCGCCGGATCTTGCCGCTCACACCAGACAAGCCTCACGGCGTGTGGTATGTGTGCTGTCAAGATTCAAAAGTCTGAAGTCACAGAGTGACTGCAGAGTTTCATCAGAAGACCGGACCACCCTATTAAATCTACAGTAGAAATGAGAACCATTAAAGTGAACCTGTCAGGTGCAATATGTACCCAGAACCACGAGCAGCTCTGGGTGCATACTGCTAATCCCTGCCTAACTGTCCCTGTATACACTAGCACAGATATAGAGATCTTCTGAAAAAGTATTTATAAAGACTGTTTATTATATGCTAAAGAGGCCAGGGACTAGTCACAAGGGTGTGAGTTCCCTTGGCTGGCCGGCCCACATAGCCGTCCTGTGGGCATACTAACATGCTAATGAATGTGCAACAACGCCGCACATACCTCATTCTTGATGGCAGCTGGTGGAGGATGGATGCGCACTGCGCATGATCCGGATTTTCCGGGACTTCCGGTCATGTGCACTATACCTTACAGAAGCCGGGAAGCTGTTTAGTGTGAATGATCAGGGGACTGCAGATCATGTGCAGAGCGCATCCATCCTCCGCCGGCTGCCATAAAAGAAGGGAATTTTGTTTACTTACCGTAAATTCCTTTTCTTCTAGCTCCAATTGGGAGACCCAGACAATTGGGTGTATAGCTATGCCTCCGGAGGCCACACAAAGTATTACACTAAAAGTGTAAAGCCCCTCCCCTTCAGCCTATACACCCCCCGTGCTGCCACGGGCTCCTCAGTTTTGGTGCAAAAGCAAGAAGGAGGAAAAAATTATAAACTGGTTTAAAGTAAATTCAATCCGAAGGAATATCGGAGAACTGAAACCATTCAACGTGAACAACATGTGTACACAAAAACAGGGGCGGGTGCTGGGTCTCCCAATTGGAGCTAGAAGAAAAGGAATTTACGGTAAGTAAACAAAATTCCCTTCTTCTTTGGCGCTCCATTGGGAGACCCAGACAATTGGGACGTCCAAAAGCAGTCCCTGGGTGGGTAAATAATACCTCATAATAGAGCCGTAACGGCTCCGTCCTACAGGTGGGCAACCGCCGCCTGAAGGACTTGCCTACCTAGGCTGGCATCTGCCGAAGCATAGGTATGCACCTGATAGTGTTTCGTGAAAGTGTGCAGGCTCGACCAGGTAGCTGCCTGACACACCTGCTGAGCCGTAGCCTGGTGTCGCAAGGCCCAGGACGCTCCCACGGCCCTGGTAGAATGGGCCTTCAGCCCTGAGGGAACCGGAAGCCCCGAGGAACGATAAGCTTCGAGAATTGGTTCCTTGATCCACCGAGCCAGGGTTGATTTGGAAGCTTGTGTCCCTTTACGCTGGCCAGCGACAAGGACAAAGAGTGCATCCGAGCGGCGCAGGGGCGCCGTACGAGAAATGTAGACTCTGAGTGCTCTCACCAGATCTAACAAGTGCAAATCCTTTTCACACTGGTGAACTGGATGAGGGCAAAAAGAAGGTAAGGAGATATCCTGATTGAGATGAAAGGGGGATACCACCTTAGGGAGGAATTCCGGAACCGGACGCAGAACCACCTTGTCCTGGTGAAACACCAGGAAAGGAGCTTTGCATGACAACGCTGCTAGCTCAGACACTCTCCGAAGTGAAGTGACTGCTACTAGAAAAACCACTTTCTGCGAAAGGCGTGCGAGCGAAATATCCCTCATTGGCTCGAACGGTGGTTTCTGAAGAACCATCAGCACCCTGTTCAGATCCCAGGGTTCTAACGGACGCTTGTAAGGAGGGACGATGTGACAAACCCCTTGCAGGAACGTGCGTACCTGTGGGAGTCTGGCCAGGCGCTTCTGAAAAAACACAGAGAGCGCAGAGACTTGTCCCTTAAGGGAGCCTAGCGACAAACCCTTTTCCAATCCGGATTGAAGAAAGGACAGAAAAGTGGGCAAGGCAAATGGCCAGGGAGAGAAACCCTGAGCAGAGCACCACGACAGGAATATTTTCCACGTCCTGTGTAGATCTTGGCGGACGTTGGTTTCCTAGCCTGTCTCATGGTGGCAATGACCTCTTGAGATAATCCTGAAGACGCTAAGATCCAGGACTCAATGGCCACACAGTCAGGTTGAGGGCCGCAGAATTCAGATGGAATAACGGCCCTTGAGACAGCAAGTCTGGGCGGTCTGGCAGTGCCCACGGTTGGCCGACCGTGAGATGCCACAGATCCGGGTACCACGACCTCCTCGGCCAGTCTGGAGCGACGAGGATGGCGCGGCGGCAGTCGGCCCTGATCTTGCGTAACACTCTGGGCAACAGTGCCAGAGGGGGAAACACATAAGGAAGCTGAAACTGCGACCAATCCTGAACTAAGGCGTCTGCCGCCAGAGCTCTGTGATCTTGAGATCGAGCCATGAATGTTGGGACCTTGTTGTTGTGCCGTGACGCCATTAGGTCGACGTCTGGCATCCCCCAGCGGCAACAGATCTCCTGAAACACGTCCGGGTAAAGGGACCATTCCCCTGCGTCCATGCCCTGGCGACTGAGAAAGTCTGCTTCCCAGTTTTCTACGCCCGGGATGTGAACTGCGGAGATGGTGGAGGCCGTGGCTTCCACCCACATCAAAATCCGCCGGACTTCTTGGAAGGCTTGCCGACTGCGTGTTCCACCTTGGTGGTTGATGTAAGCCACCGCTGTGGAGTTGTCCGACTGAATTCGGATCTGCTTGCCTTCCAGCCACTGCTGGAACGCTTTTAGGGCAAGATACACTGCCCTGATCTCCAGAACATTGATCTGAAGTGAGGACTCTTGCTGAGTCCACGTACCCTGAGCCCTGTGGTGGAGAAAAACTGCTCCCCACCCTGACAGACTCGCGTCCGTCGTGACCACCGGCCAGGATGGGGGTAGGAAGGATTTCCCCTTCGATAATGAGGTGGGAAGAAGCCACCACCGAAGGGAAGCTTTGGTTGCCTGAGAGAGGGAGACGTTCCTGTCTAGGGACGTCGGCATCCTGTCCCATTTGCGTAGGATGTCCCATTGAAGAGGACGCAGGTGAAACTGCGCGAAAGGAACTGCCTCCATTGCTGCCACCATCTTCCCCAGGAAGTGCATGAGGCGCCTCAAGGGGTGTGACCGACCTTGAAGGAGAGATTGTACCCCTGTCTGTAGTGAACGCTGTTTGTCCAGCGGAAGCTTCACTATCGCTGGAAGAGTATGAAACTCCATGCCAAGATATGTCAGCGATTGGACCGGTGTCAGATTTGACTTTGGAAAATTGATGATCCACCCGAAACTCTGGAGAATCTCCAGAGTAACGTTGAGGCTGTGTTGGCATGCCTCTTGAGAGGGTGCCTTGACCAGCAGATCGTCTAAGTAAGGTATCACCGAGTGACCCTGAGAGTGGAGGACCGCAACTACTGTAGCCATGACCTTGGTGAAAACCCTTGGGGCTGTCGCCAGGCCGAACGGCAGTGCCGCGAACTGAAGGTGTTCGTCTCCTATGGCGAAGCGCAGGAAGCGCTGATGCTCTGGAGCAATCGGTACGTGGAGATAAGCATCTTTGATATCGATCGATGCTAGGAAATCTCCTTGGGACATTGAGGCGATGACGGAGCGGAGGGATTCCATCCGGAACCGCCTGGTCATTACGTGTTTGTTGAGCAGTTTTAGATCCAAAACAGGAC
The DNA here is from genome assembly GCF_048569485.1 of Anomaloglossus baeobatrachus. NCBI lineage: Eukaryota > Metazoa > Chordata > Amphibia > Anura > Aromobatidae > Anomaloglossus > Anomaloglossus baeobatrachus. The sequence goes on along the minus strand of NC_134354.1, from coordinate 109,146,650 downwards.
GGAAAGACCCGTCCTTCTTTGGAACCACAAACAGGTTGGAGTAGAAACCGTGACCCTGTTGCTGAAGAGGAACCGGGACCACCACTCCTTCTGCCTTCAGAATGCCCACCGCCTGCAGAAGAGCCTCGGCTCGCTCGGGAGGCGGAGATGTTCTGAAGAATCGAGTCGGAGGACGAGAGCTGAACTCTATCCTGTAACCGTGAGACAAAATGTCTCTCACCCAACGGTCTTTTACTTGTGGCAGCCAGGTGTCGCAAAAGCGGGAGAGCCTGCCACCGACCGAGGATGCGGTGTGAGGAGGCCGTAAGTCATGAGGAAGCCGCCTTGGTAGCAGCACCTCCGGCGGTCTTTTTAGGGCGTGATTTGGACCGCCATGCGTCGGAGTTCCTCTGATCCTTCTGAGGCCTTTTGGACGAGGAGAATTGGGACCTGCCCGCCCCCCGAAAAGACCGAAACCTCGACTGTCCCCTCCTCTGTTGGGGTGTTTTTGGTTTGGCCTGGGGTAAGGATGTTTCCTTTCCCTTGGATTGTTTGATGATTTCATCCAATCTCTCACCAAACAAGCGGTCGCCAGAAAATGGCAAACCAGTTAAGCACTTTTTGGAAGCCGAATCTGCCTTCCATTCCCGTAGCCACAAGGCCCTGCGTATTGCCACCGAATTGTCGGCTGCAACCGCCGTACGGCTCGCAGAGTCCAGGACAGCATTAATAGCGTAGGACGCAAATGCCGACGTTTGAGAGGTTATGGACGCCACCTGCGGCGCAGACGTACGTGTGAGTGCGTCAATTTGCGCCTGACCAGCTGAGATAGCTTGGAGTGCCCATACGGCTGCGAATGCTGGAGCAAAAGACGCGCCGATAGCTTCATAGATGGATTTCAACCAGAGCTCCATCTGTCTGTCAGTGGCATCCTTGAGTGAAGCTCCATCTTCCACTGCAACTATGGATCTAGCCGCCAGTCTGGAGATTGGAGGATCCACCTTGGGACACTGAGTCCAGCCCTTGACCACGTCAGGGGGGAAGGGGTAACGTGTATCCTTAAGGCGCTTGGAAAAACGCTTATCTGGACAAGCTCGGTGTTTCTGGACTGCCTCTCTGAAGTCAGAGTGGTCCAGAAACATACTCATTGTACGCTTAGGAAACCTGAAACGGAATTTCTCCTGCTGAGAAGCTGACTCTTCCACTGGAGGAGCTGAGGGAGAAATATCCAACATTTGATTGATGGACGCAAGAAGATCATTCACTATGGCGTCCCCATCAGGAGTATCAAGGTTGAGAGCGGCTTCAGGATCAGAATCCTGATCAGCTAGCTCCCCTGAGCTTGTCTCCCTTCTCCAGCGTTAGCAGAGCTGACAGGAATGGCTGCCGGCGTCCTGAGGAGAGGAGGGGGCCGTGGGCGTGCCCTAGAAAGTGCGGGAATCTGGTGCCCCACTGTGCACAGTGAGGGGGGTGGAGTATGCAAAGCATGCTCCAGCCTCAGTTGCTGACGTCCTTTACAGCGTCCCGCCCTTCCCCTGACTGGCAGGCCTGGGGGCGGGAAAAGAATGAGACTAGGCCGCAAAAGCCGGGGACTAAAGTTATAAGCGCGGCCGCCGTATAAGCGCGGTCGGCGCGGAAGTCCCCGGCGCACTAACAGTCCCAGCCGCGCCGCAGTGATAACAATGGCAGCGGCGGTCAGCGCGGCAGTCCCCATACACTAACACACTCAGCGACGCTGCAGTGTGTAAAGGCACAAACGCAGTCAGCGCCGCGGTCCCCGGTGCACTAGCACACCCAGCAATGCTGGAGTGTTGCTGTGCGCGGTCCCCACGGGGACACAGAGTACCTCAAAGTAGCAGGGCCATGTCCCTGAACGATACTCGGCTCCTATCCAGCAGAGTCCTCAGGAGCTGTGGATGGAGCACGGTCTCATGTGCCTGGAGACCGATAGGATCCCACTTCACCCAGAGCCCTAAGGGGGATGGGGAAGGAAAACAACATGTGGGCTCCAGCCTCCGTACCCGCAATGGATACCTCAACCTTAACAACACCGCCGACAAGAGTGGGGTGAGAAGGGAGCATGCTGGGGGCCCTGTTATGGGCCCTCTTTTCTTCCATCCGACATAGTCAGCAGCTGCTGCTGACCAAGCTGTGGAGCTATGCGTGGATGTCTGCCTCCTTCGCACAAAGCATAAAAACTGAAAAGCCCGTGGCAGCACGGGGGGTGTATAGGCTGAAGGGGAGGGGCTTTACACTTTTAGTGTAATACTTTGTGTGGCCTCCGGAGGCATAGCTATACACCCAATTGTCTGGGTCTCCCAATGGAGCGCCAAAGAAAGTAAGGTATGTGCAGCAAAGCTGCGCATTCTTTAGCATCTTCGTACACCCACAGGGGTGTGCTAACATGCTATGTGGGCCGGCTAGCCGAGGGAACTCACGACCTTGCAACGAATCCCTGCGCTCATTAGAACATAAGAAACAATATATAGAAATACTTTTTTTCTGAAGATCACTTTATCTATGCTACTAGATAGTGACAATTAGGCAGGGATTAGCAAGATGCACCCAGAACTGCTTGTGGTTCTGAGTGTATATTACACCTGACGGGATCCCTTTAAACATTTAACCAGGAGTTACAGGTTCTGCACTGTCACCTTGTTTTTCCCGTTTATTTTCTCATCCAAAAGACAGTATTTCCTTTTCAGGTTGTCAAGCTCTTCCTGGAGGACACGGACTTCAGATGTATGATGAAGTCTTTGACTCTGGAGTTTGGCTTTTAAAGATAAGCTGACAGAAAAAAAAAAATCCATTTCAAATTATCATCAATATTTTTACGGAATGACAGAGAACACGTAACAAGAACATAGACGTTATTACAGAAATCTTGAACTTGGCATTAATAAATCTGCAGACCCAAAATATTCAGAATATTAAAAACACCATTCACGTGCTACATGCTTTTACATGAAGGGCACTTTAAAAAAGGGGTGGTACCAAGTTAATCTAATATATAAAGCTGAATGTGTGTGTGTGTGTGTATATGTGTGTGTATATGTGTATATGTGTGTGTGTGTGTGTATATGTGTGTGTGTGTGTATATATATATATATATATATGTGTGTGTGTGTGTGTGTGTGTGTGTGTGTGTGTGTGTGTGTGTGTGTGTGTGTGTGTGTGTGTGTGTGTGTGTGTGTGTGTGTGTGTGTGTGTGTGTGTCCGGGATTGGCATCTGCACCGTCGCAGCTACAGCCACAAAATTTTGCACACTCAGTCTGGACCCCGAGAGCGTCATAGGCTATGTTTTGAGGGGAAATTTTAACCCCGCTCTTTACAGTTATTCGCCAAAAAATCTGCCTCCATTAAAGCGAATGGAGCTGGGAGCCACAGTGCAGCCAGAACTTCAGAAGCATGTGCAGCCACGCCCTTATATGGAATGTTGGCGTGTCACAATGCAGCCAGGGAAAGAGGCAGACACAGACAGGGTAAGAAACAGACAGACAGGGTGAAAGACAGACACAAAGAGACAGACACAGACAAAGAGACAGACTGACAGGGAAAGAGACAGACAGGGAAAGAGAGATACAGGTTAAGAGACAGACACAGACAAAGAGACAGAGACAGACACAGGGAAACAGACAGGGAATGAGAGGGAAAGAGACAGACAAAGAGACAGACACAGGGAAAGAGACAGAGGGAAAGAGATAGACAGAGAAAGAGAGAAAAAGAGACAGACAGGGAAAGTGACAGAGATAGACTATTTTGTTAACAGCAGTTATTAACCCGGGCGAAGCCGGGTAGTACAGCTAGTATATTATATTGATAGAATAGGAGATAACATATTGATTGGTCCAACCACTGGGATGCCTAGTGGTCCCGAGAATGGAATTCTGAAGAGCCCTTTCAGAATAGTGTAGTGATCATATGGCGCCCCTGTGGCTTCAGTCGCCACAGGGTACTGCACCTCACTTAAGATGCAGTATTCATCTCGGGTAAGGAAAGTGTTAACTACTGGTGTTTTCGCATTTCACCTTACATACAGCTTAGGTACCTCCTCACTGGAGACTGGACTACTCTAGGCTGAGGGGTGGCCATCATGAGACATGGGACTTTCACGGTCACTAGGGTAACAACCTGGGGGGCTGGCACCACTTGGGGTAGAAGTAGGAGCAACCCTTACACGACCTTCAGTCAAGTCTGGACTTCAGTTCTGGCAGCATGACACTATTCTTTTCTTCACGGAACCTGCGGCTTGGAGCGGGAAGCTCAGCCCAGGTTCCTCATTTCTGGAGAGACATCCCTTGGGAGAGGACACTATCAAATTCCGGTGGATACTTCTAACTTATCAGGAATCAGCTGAAGCCCATCACAGCAGAGACCGGTACTCCTGGGCAACCAAAGGACAGTGAGTAAAGACCTAGTACCGCAACTGCCATGTCCGTCCTTCATTGCCGGTGCATGGCCCTTTAGCGCCAGCCATCACTACAACCCTCATCTTCTTCCCCGGGGCCCGCTCCACCTGTGGGGAGCAGAACCATCCTTGCTGCGATACCACCAACCCTGGAAGACAGCAGCCGCAGCGGTGGCTAATCCCTGGCCGCGTACCACAGGTGGCATCACGAGACAAACTTCCATTCCATCATCCAATTCCAATCCCCCTTTTATTGCACGCCTCGGGGCCACAAAGCCGGGCATGGCCACCAGTGACATTCCCAGACCCGACATCATTGGCCTGGTGACGAGTAAAGTTAACCTCTTGCCCTATGGGTGCTACAATTGAGCCTGTGAAAATCCACTAAATTCATCCTCAATGGGACGGCCAAAAATGGCAAAGCACAGAACTCTGGTATCGCTGGCAATCCCATAGAGAGAACATATTGAGCAGAGGTGCACATGCTCAACCTCTACTTTACATAGAAAAGTCTCTTTTTTTGGGAATGGTGGAGATCCCATTGTTCAGACCCTAGCAACTGGTAAGTTATCCCAATCCTATTTCATATTGCCCATTTCAAACAAAAAGAGAATTTTGTTTACTTACCGTAAATTCTTTTTCTTATAGTTCCGTAATGGGAGACCCAGACCATGGGTGTTTAGCTTCTACCTCTGGAGGACACACAAAGTACTACACTTAAAAGTGTAGCTCCTCCCCCTGAGCTTATACACCCCCTGGTGAGCAGACCCAGCCAGTTTAGTGCAAAAGCTGAAGGAGAATAGCCACCCACAAGTAGAACAGAGCAATAGCCGGAACAACCGGAAACTCTGTCCACGACAACAGCCGGTGATAACACGCGGAACAAGAAAAGTGCCAACAGGAAACAGGGAGGGTGCTGGGTCTCCCATTACGGAACTATAAGAAAAAGAATTTACGGTAAGTAAACAAAATTCTCTTTTTCTTCATCGTTCCAGTGGGAGACCCAGACCATGGGACGTTCCAAAGCAGTCCCTGGGTGGGAAATAAACCGAACAAAGTAAGAAGTAGGCAAAACCTAACTTCACAAATGGGCGACAGCCGCCTGAAGGATGAGTCTGCCCAAGCTCGCATCTGCCGAAGCATGAGCATGCACTTGGTAGTGCTTCAAAAAGGTATGCAGGCTAGTCCAAGTGGCAGCCTGACAGACTTGTTGAGCCGTAGCCTGGTGCCTGAAAGCCCAAGAGGCACCAACAGCTCTGGTCGAATGTGCCTTGATCCCCGGCGGGGGAGGCACCTGAGAACTCTGGTAGGCGTCCGAAATGGTCGATCTGATCCAACGGGCTAAGGTCGGCTTAGAAGCAGAGAGACCCTTGTGCCGACCTGTGGTTAGCACAAAAAGAGAAGTGCACCGCCTAATAGAAGCGGTGCGAGACACATAGATCCGGAGCGCCCGCACCAGATCCAGAGTATGCAGCGCTTTTTCAAAGCGATGAACGGGAGCCGGACAAAAGGAAGGTAGGGTAATGTCCTGGTTAAGGTGGAAAGGAGAGACCACCTTAGGAAGAAAGTCCGGAGTCGGACGGAGAACCACCTTATCTTGATGAAACACTAAAAAAGGTGACTCCGAAGAGAGCGCGGCCAAATCAGAGACTCTCCTGAGGGAAGTTATGGCCACCAGAAAAGCCACTTTCTGAGAAAGACGATGCAAAGAGACCTCCCTAAGAGGCTCAAAGGGGGGTTTCTGCAAAACCGTGAAAACCAAATTAAGGTCCCAGGGATCCAAGGGCCGCCGGTAAGGCGGAATGATGTGAGACGCGCCTTGCATGAAGGTGCGGACATGAGCCAGCCGAGCGAGACGCCGCTGGAACAGAACTGACAGAGCTGAGACTTGTCCCTTGAGAGAGTTGAGGGACAGTCCTAGCTGCAGACCGGACTGTAGAAAAGACAGAAGGGTCGGCAAGGAGAATGGCCAAGGAGGATGGTCAGTAGAGCGACACCATGACAGGAAAATTTTCCAAGTCCTGTGATAGATCTTAGCAGAGGAAGACTTACGGGCCCGAGTCATAGTGGAGATGACTTCAGGAGGAATATCAGAAGCCGTCAAGAGCCAGGACTCAAGAGCCACGCCGTCAATTTGAGAGCCGCACAATTCAGGCGGAAGAACGGACCTTGTGAGAGTAGGTCTGGACGGTCCGGGAGATGCCACGGCATCTCTACGGACAGATGGAGCAGGTCTGGATACCAAGCTCGCCTGGGCCAGTCCGGTGCAATGAGGATGACTCGACAGCCCTCCATTCTGATCTTGCGCAGAACTCTGGGAAAGAGAGCTAGAGGGGGAAACACGTAGGACAGACGAAACTGGGACCAGTCTTGAACCAGTGCGTCCGCGGCGAATGCCTGAGGGTCGTGGGAGCGAGCCACGTAAACGGGAACCTTGTTGTTATGACGGGATGCCATTAGGTCCACGTTCAAGGTGCCCCATTTGCGGCAGATTGACTGGAACACTGCCGGGTGCAGGGACCACTCGCCACCGTCCACGGTTTGACGGCTGAGATATCTGCCTCCCAGTTTTCCACGCCTGGGATGTGGACTGCGGATATGGTGGACTTGGATTCCTCTGCCCATTGAAGGATGTGTTGTACCTCCAACATTGCTAGGCGGCTGCGTGTCCCGCCTTGGTGATTGATGTAGGCATCCGCTGTCGCGTTGTCTGACTGGACTCGAATGAGCCTGCCCGCCAACAGGTGGTGAAAAGCTAGGAGAGCTAGAAGCACGGCTCAGGTTTCCAGCACATTGATTGGAAAGGCTGACTCGGACGGAGTCCAAGTGCCCTGCGCTCTGTGGTGGAGATATACCGCTCCCCAGCCGGATAGACTGGCATCCGTGGTGAGAATCACCCAGGACGGGGCCAGGAAGGAGCGTCCCTGGGACAGGGAGAGAAGAGAGGCCGAAGCCACCACTGAAGAGAGCTCCTGGTTTGTGGCGACAGAGCCACTAACCTGTGTAAGGAGGAAGGCCGCTTGTCCCAACAGCGGAGAATGTTCAGCTGCAGGGGACGCAGATGGAACTGGGCAAAGGGAACAGCCTTCATTGACGCCACCATTTGACCCAACACCTGCATCAGACGCCTGAGGGTATAATGGCGGGGCCTCAGCAGAGAGCGCACCGCCAGTTGGAGGGACTGCTGTTTGACTAAGGGCAACTTCACAAGTGCCGGCAAAGTCTCGAACTGCATCCCTAGGTACGTGAGACTCTGGGTCGGAGTCAGAGTGGATTTGGGAAGATTGACAAGCCACCCGAATTGGGCTAGAGTGGCGAGAGTGAGCGAGACACTCCGCTGACAGTCTGCGCTGGATGAAGCCTTGACTAGAAGGTCGTCCAGGTAAGGAAGCACTGCCAACCCCTGTAGGTGCAGAACCACAATCACTGCTGCCATGACCTTGGTGAATACCCGAGGGGCTGTGGCCAACCCGAAGGGGAGAGCCACAAATTGGAAATAATCTTCTCCAATTGCAAAACGTAGCCAACGCTGGTGTGAAACTGCAATTGGCACATGCAGATAGGAATCTCTGATGTCGATGGACGCCAGGAAATCCCCTTGGGTCATTGAGGCAATGACTGATCGCAGAGACTCCATGCGAAAGTGCCGCACCTGAACATGCTTGTTGAGAAGCTTGAGATCCAGGATGGACCGGAAGGTACCGTCCTTTTTGGGAACTAGGAAGAGATTTGAGTAGAAACCTCTGAACCGTTCCCGAGCGGGAACCGGTACAATTACTCCATTGGCCTGACGTTTGGCGGACTGGAAGAGAATTCTATCCTGTAGCCGTGGGAGATGATATCTCTCACCCACTGATCGGAGACGTGTTGAAACCAAGCGTCGCCAAAGTGGGAGAGCCTGCCACCGACTAAGGACTTGCTGGAGCGGGCAGATAGTCACGAGGAGGCTGCCTTAGTGGCAGCAGCTCCTGCGGTCTTCTGTGGACGCGCTTTTGGGCGCCAGTTGGATTTCTGGTCCTTCGCTGAGTTAGTGGACGAGGCCGAGGGCTTAGAGGACGACCAGTTGGAGGAACGAAAGGAGCGAAACCTCGACTGATTTCTACCCTGGGCAGGTTTCCTGGCTTTGGTTTGTGGCATGGAAGTACTCTTCCCGCCAGATGCTTCCTTAATAATTTCATCTAGCTGTTCTCCGAACAGCCGGGACCCAGCAAAAGGGAGCCCAGCAAGGTACTTCTTTGAAGAAGCATCTGCCTTCCACTCTCGAAGCCACAAGATTCTGCGGATAGCGAGGGAATTAGCCGAAGCCACCGCAGTGCGGTGAGAAGCCTCCAGCATGGTTGACATGGCATAGGATGAAAAGGCCGAAGCTTGGGAAGTTAAGGCATCCATTTCGGGCATAGATTCCCTGGTGAGGGAATGCATCTCCTCTAGAGAAGCAGAGATGGCTTTGAGAGCCCACACTGCTGCAAAATTCGGAGAAAACGCGGCCCCCGCCGCTTCATACACGGATTTGGCCAGAAGGTCAATCTGGCGGTCAGTGGAATCCTTAAGGGAAGTGCCATCAGCCACCGACACAACGGTCCGGGCTGCGAGCCTAGACACCGGAGGGTCTACCTTTGGGGAATGAGCCCACTCCTTGACCACCTCAGGTGGAAAGGGAAAACGGTTATCAGAACCACGCTTTGGGAAGAGTTTGTCAGGACAGGCCCTGGGTTTGGTCACAGCGGCCTAAAAACTGGAGTGGTTAAAGAACACACTCTTTGCTTTCTTAGGCAAGGTAAACTGGTGCTTTTCTGCCAGACAGGGTTGCTCCTCTGATACTGGCGGATTGAGATCCAGTACAGAATTAATAGAAGCAATCAAGTCACTAAGATCTGAGTCACTTTCGGACAGATCAATGGGGTACATGGAGTTAGCCTCCGAACCCCCCGTAAAGGCATCCTCCTCATCCTGCGAGTCAGCTCTGGAATCAGAGCCACGGGAGGAGGAGGGAGAGGGAACCCTGCGTCTCTTCTCAGGAGGACGGGGTATGGGCCCTTATGATGAATCCTCTGTGAGCTCCGGTCCTGAGAGACCCCTAGCAGCAGAGGCACCCTGTGAAGGGGGCTGATGCATATTCATCAGAGTCCTGGACAGAAGTCCCATGGACTCAGCAAAAGACTGGGAGATAGACCTAGAAAAGGATTCTACCCAAGCCGGGGGTTCAGCCACAGGAGCAAAAGCAGCCTGAGAGACCACTGGGGGTGAGACTCCAGGCTGTGGCACCGCCAAGTTAGAGCAGGCATCACAATGTGGAAAGGTGCTCGGTTCAGGCAGCAGGAGCTTACATGCAGGTCATACAGCATAAAGCTTTGGGGCCTTGCTCCTCGTGTGAGACATGCTGCTGGAGTGGGGGCTCTGCCAGAGAATGACCCCCAGAGAGTATATACAGAGGTCCACAACCGGAGACCGGTTGTGGCTTACCAGACCGCTGGAGCGGTGTTGTGTGCCCTCCAGATCCCGAAGCCCGGACCCCCAAGCACAGCACCTCAGCAGGAATGCTGCAAACCAGCGCTGCAATGACTGATCGCAGAGAGAACGCTGAAAAAATGGCCGCCGGAGCGAAGAGAGGGGGCGGGACTTGCTTGAGGAGCGGGATCTGGAAGGCCATTGAGACCTACAGGGGAGGGGACACACACTGCAGTGGGGAGTGTCCCTCCCCTGTACAGAACGGCCGCCGGGAGGAGCCGAGCCTGTCCCTCTGCATGAGTGACATGCGAGGGCAGTGAAACAGAAACTAGGCCTCCGGCGAAGCCGGGGCCTAAATTTGAGCAGCGCGGCCGACGCGCAGGCACCATCGGCGCGGTTCTCAGGCGACAGCTAGAGAACCCGCCGGAAATGTCAGTAAACATAATAAGCACACTCTCCCCCAACAATAAAGTACAGGGACCCCGAAATATAAACGTCTCAGGTACTTAGCTGCTGAGACGCAGGGCCAGGTCCCTGGGGATGAGCGCTCCGTTCCAGCAGGGTCCTGAAGGGCTGCGGATGGAGACCGGTCTCCTGCCAAGCATGGAGACCGTGCTGGCTCCCACTTCAAGCCAGAGCCCAGGAGGGATGGTGAAGGAGCACGGCATGTAAGGCTCCAGCCTAAGAATCAACTTTACAACACCACCGACACAGTGGGGTGAGAAGGGACATGCCAGGGGTCCAGACGTGGACCCTACTCTTCAATCTCGTTCCAAAAGGAAAAAAATCATGAGAATGCATGTGTGGATGTATGCCTGCTGAACACAAAGCGATAAACTGGCTGGGTCTGCTCACCAGGGGGTGTATAAGCTCAGGGGGAGGAGCTACACTTTTAAGTGTAGTACTTTGTGTGTCCTCCAGAGGTAGAAGCTAAACACCCATGGTCTGGGTCTCCCATAGGAACGATAAAGAAAACTTGTTTACTAGATGTGTTGGCTGGACAACTATCTTATTGACATGCAGTAACCGGTTTAGAATTACTGCCCTTTTAAGAAAGACTTTAGAACAAAGACCAACATTCAAATAGCAGTTTTCTGGCATAAAACGGCTTGAGACTAATAATAATAATAATAATAATAATAATAATAATATTTATTCCCTTTTAAGCACCATTTATTCCACAGCGCTTTACATACATCAGCAACACTGTCTCCATTGGGGCTCACAAGCTAAATTCCCTATCACTGTGTCTTTGGAGTGTGGAAGGAAACCAGAGAACCTGGAGAAAACGCACAAACATGGGGAGAACATACAAACTCCTTGCAGATTTTGTCCTTGGTGGGATTTGAACACAGGACTCCAGCACTTCTGAGCCACCATGCTGCCCTATGACTTGGCATTTTTCTGCCAGTCTCTGCCAACTTTCTAAAAAAATGGACAAAGCTTAGCTGAGACGGGCATGGTTTAAGATCATATACCTGGAAAAAAAAAAAAGGGGTATATCATGTCAACCATGAATTCTAGTCTCCTACTCCTATGTAATGTTTGGTAAACAAAGAAACACGCCCATCTATATTTTGTAATTAAATGTGTTATGCATCTAATGTAGTCTCAGTGTATTAATATACTCACCTACCTCCGGGGTCCAGCGCAGTTCTTATCTTCTCAGCCTCATCACTGCTCTGCAAACTCTCTGCGCCTCACTGCACTCTGTGTGATCCAAAAAAGGGAATTTTGTTTACTTACCGTAAATTCCTTTTCTTCTAGCTCCTATTGGGAGACCCAGACAATTGGGTGTATAGCTTCTGCCTCCGGAGGCCACACAAAGTATTACACTTTAAAAAGTGTAACCCCTCCCCTCTGTCTATACACCCTCCCGTGGACCACGGGCTCCTCAGTTTTGGTGCAAAAGCAGGAAGGAGAAAACAAATTGGTCTAGGGTAAATTCAATCCGAAGGATGTTCGGAGAACTGAAGACCATGAACCAAAAGAACAATTCAACATGAACATCATGTGTACACAAAAGAACAACTAGCCCGAAGGGCACAGGGGTGGGTGCTGGGTCTCCCAATAGGAGCTAGAAGAAAAGGAATTTACGGTAAGTAAACAAAATTCCCTTTTTCTTTGTCGCTCCATTGGGAGACCCAGACAATTGGGACGTCCAAGAGCAGTCCCTGGGTGGGTAAAAGAATACCTCGATAAAAAGAGCCGAAAACGACCCCCTCTTACAGGTGGGCAACCGCCGCCTGGAGGACTCGCCTACCTAGACTGGCGTCTGCCGAAGCATAGGTATGCACTTGATAGTGTTTCGTGAAAGTGTGCAGACTAGACCACGTAGCTGCCTGACACACCTGCTGAGCCGTAGCCCGGTGCCACAATGCCCAGGACGCACCCACGGCTCTGGTAGAATGGGCTTTCAGTCCTGAAGGGAGCGGAAGCCCGGTAGGCCTCGAGAATCGGTTCCTTGATCCACCGAGCCAAGGTAGACTTGGAGGTCTGAGAGCCCTTACGCTGGCCAGCGACAAGGACAAAGAGCGCATCTGAACGGCGCAGGGGCGCCGTGCGAGACACGTAGAACCGGAGTGCTCTCACTAGATCCAAAGAGTGCAAATCCTTTTCACACTGGTGAATTGGATTAGGGCAAAAGGAAGGCAAGGAGATATCCTGATTGAGATGAAAAGGGGATACCACCTTAGGGAGAAATTCCGGGACAGGACGCAGAACCACCTTATCCTGGTGAAAAACCAGGAAGGGGGCTTTGCATGACAGCGCTGCGAGCTCAGACACTCTCCGAAGTGATGTGACTGCCACTAGGAAGGCCACCTTCTGCGAAAGACGTGAGAGAGAGACATCCCTCAGCGGCTCGAAAGGTGGTTTTTGAAGAGCCGACAGAACCCTGTTAAGATCCCAGGGTTCCAGCGGACGTTTGTAAGGTGGGACCATGTGGCAAACCCCCTGCAGGAACGTGCGGACCTGCGGAAGCCTGGCTAGACGCTTTTGAAAAAACACGGAGAGCGCCGATACTTGGCCCTTGAGAGAGCCGAGGGACAAACCCTTGTCCATTCCAGATTAAAGGAATGAAAGAAAAGTGGGTAAGGCAAACGGCCATGGAGGAAAACCGTTAACAGCGCACCATGATAGGAAGATTTGCCAAGACCTGTAATAGATCTTGGCTGACGTTGGCTTCCTGGCTTGTCTCATGGTGGCAATGACATCCTGAGGTAACCCTGAAGACGCTAGGAGCCAGGACTCAATGGCCACACAGTCAGGTTGAGGGCCACAGAATTCAGATGTGACAGCAAATCTGGGCGGTCTGGAAGTGCCCACGGTTGACCCACCGTGAGATGCCACAGATCTGGATACCACGACCGCCTCGGCCAGTCTGGAGCGACGAGAATGGCGCGACGGCAGTCGGACCTGATCTTGCGTAGTACTCTGGGCAGCATCGCCAGAGGGGGAAACACATAAGGCAGTCGAAACTGCGACCAATCCTGGACTAACGCGTCCGCCGCCAGAGCTCTGTGATCCTGAGACCGTGCCATGAAGGCCGGGACCTTGTTGTTGTGCCGTGACGCCATGAGATCGACGTCCGGCGTTCCCCAGCGGCGACAGATCTCTCGAAACACGTCTGGGTGCAGAGACCATTCCCCCGCGTCCATGCCCTGACGACTGAGAAAATCTGCTTCCCAGTTTTCTACGCCCGGGATGTGAACTGCGGAGATGGTGGAGCCTGTGGCTTCCACCCACTGCAGAATCCGTCGGACTTCCTGGAAGGCTTGACGACTGCGAGTGCCGCCTTGGTGGTTGATGTAGGCGACGGCAGTGGCGTTGTCCGACTGGATACGGATCTGCCTGCCCTCCAGCCACCGATGGAAAGCCAATAGGGCTAGATATACTGCCCTTATCTCCAGAATATTGATCTGAAGGGACGATTCTATCGGAGTCCAGGTTCCTTGAGCCCTGTGGTGGAGAAAAACCGCTCCCCAACCTGACAGGCTCGCGTCCGTGGTGACCACAGCCCAGGTTGGGGGTAGGAAGGATTTTCCCCGCGACAGAGATGTGGGTAGGAGCCACCACTGAAGTGATGTTTTGGTTGCAAGGGAAAGAGAGACGTTCTTGTCGAGGGAAGCCGCACTCTTGTCCCATTTGCGGAGAATGTCCCATTGGAGTGGCCGTAGATGGAATTGCGTGAACGGCACTGCCTCTATAGCTGCCACCATCTTCCCCAGGAAGTGCATGAGGCTCCTTAAGGGGTGTGACTGACTCTGAAGAAGTGATTGCACCCCTGCCTGCAGAGAAAGCTGTTTGTCCCGCGGTAGCTTGACTAACGCTTGCTGGGTATGAAACTCCATCCCGAGGTAAGTCAGTGATTGGGTCGGTGTCAACTTGGATTTCGGGAAGTTGATGATCCACCCGAACTGCTGGAGAGTCGCCAGAGCGACGGTAAGGCTTTGTTGACACGCCACCCGAGAAGGGGCCCTGACTAGGAGATCGTCCAAGTAGGGGATCCCCGAGTGGCCCTGAGAGTGCAGGACCGCCACGACGGATGCCATGACTTTGGTGAAAACCCGTGGGGCTGTCGGCAGGCCGAAAGGCAATGCCTCGAACTGAAAGGTGTTCGTCCCCGATGGCGAAACGCAGGAAACGTTGATGTTCGGGTGCGATCGGTACATGGAGATAAGCATCCTTGATATCGATCGATGCTAGGAAGTCTCCTTGTGACATCGAGGCGATGACCGAGCGGAGAGATTCCATCCGAAACCGTCTGGTTCTCACATGTCTGTTGAGTAGCTTGAGGTCCAGAACGGGACGGACTGACCCGTCCTTTTTTGGCACCACGAACAAGTTGGAGTAAAATCCGCGAGCACGTTCCTGAAGGGGAACGGGGATCACAACTCCTTCTATCTTTAGAGCGTCCACTGCCTGAAAAAGTGCGTCGGCCTGAGCGGGGGGCGGAGAGGTTCTGAAGAAACGAACCGCAGGACGAGAGCTGAACTCTATCCTGTAAACATGAGACAGAATGTCTCTCACCCATCGGTCTTGAACATGTGGCCACCAGGCGTCGCCAAAGCGGGAGAGCCTGCCACCGACCGAGGATACGGCTAGGGGAGGCCGAGAGTCATGAGGAGGCAGTCTTGGAGGCAGTGCCTCCTGCGGCCTTTTGGGGGCGTGACTTGGACCGCCACGCATAGGAGTTCCTCTCGCCTTTCTCCGGCCTGTTGGACGAAGAGGATTGGGGCTTGGCGGAGGGACGAAAGGACCGAAACCTCGATTGGATTTTTCTCTGCTGAGGTCTCTTAGGTTTGGACTGGGGTAAGGAGGAGTCCTTTCCCTTGGATTCCTTAATAATATCATCCAATCGTTCGCCAAACAAACGGTCGCCAGAAAAAGGCAAACCAGTTAAGAACCTCTTGGAAGCAGAGTCTGCTTTCCATTCGCGCAGCCACATGGCCCTGCGGACTGCCACGGAGTTAGCAGATGCTACAGCCGTACGGCTAGTGGAGTCCAGGACGGCGTTCATGGCGTAGGACGAAAAAGCTGATGCCTGAGAGATCAAAGATGAAACATGCGGAGCAGAATTCCGTGTGACAGCATTAATCTCAGTCAGACAAGCCGAGATTGCTTGGAGAGCCCACACGGCTGCAAAGGCTGGGGCGAAAGACGCGCCCGTGGCCTCATAGATGGACTTCACCAAGAGCTCTATCTGTCTGTCAGTGGCATCCTTCAGGGATGAACCATCTGCAACAGACACAACGGACCTAGCAGCCAATCTGGAGACTGGAGGATCCACCTTGGGAGAGTGAGCCCAACCCTTAACGACTTCAGATGGAAAGGGGTAACGCGTGCCAGTGTGACGTTTAGCAAAGCGCTTGTCCGGGACCGCTCTGGGCTTCTGGACAGCATCCCTGAAGTTACAGTGATCAAAAAACGTATTGCGCGGACGTTTGGGGAACCGAAACTGGTGTTTCTCCTGCTGAGACGCCGACTCCTCTACAGGAGGAGGCGGGGGTGAGAGATCCAACACCTGGTTGATGGACGAGATAAGATCATT